>NC_142735.1:3297500-3655000 GCF_051943395.1 Hippocampus bargibanti
AAGTGAAAATGACATATTATATATATATATATATATATATATATATATATATATATATATATATATATATATATACAGTAAAGTCTCGTTATATCGATATTCAAGGGAGTCCGAAAAAATATCGATATAACAGGGACTATCGATATATCCGACCCTGTTTGCATGTAATTTTCTCCGTGCGTGCATAGAAATAGTATCGATATAACCGGGACTATCGATATATCCGATATCGATATAACGAGACTTTACTGTATATATATATATATATATATATATATACACGAACGTTGAATTTATGAAAATTATACCTTTGCATACAAACTTTACTTTGGCATACGAACTTTTTTCGTACACGGAGCTGCATCATGTGTCGTTCGCATGAGTCAGATATAGCCGGACAGACTGAATGTCGCAAACGAAACCTTTCTTCGGTGAGGCACTTCAAATTCAGTCAATGTCACAGTGTCTTTGTTGGCCACTGTAACATCTTCATAATTGAGATGATCATTGTATGGTGCAATTCTGAATTGTGAATAGTTAACCTGTGTTTGATTCAGCATCACACATAATAAGTCATTAATATTCCATATGATATAAGAAAACCTTTTATTTGTCCCACAATAATAATAATAATAATAATAATAATAATAATAATAATAATAATAATACATTTCATTTGTACGAGCCTTTCAAAACTCTCAAGGACACTACAGTCACAGGATGACTTTTTTTCTGTGGGTGAGCAGCGGCAGCCACACGCGCCAGCGTTCACGCAACGCGGAAGTCACTTAAATAGATAGAAAGCTAGCTAGCTAATAGATAGGTAATAGATAGCCAGCTAGATTGCTATCGAGCTAATAGATAGCTTCTTCTTTTCATTTTGGCTTTTCCCTTCAGGAGTTGCTAATAGATAGCTAGCTCATAGATGGCCAGCTAGACAATAATAATAATAATAATAATAATAATAATAATAATAATAATAATAATAATAATAATTATTATTATTATTATTATTATTATTATTATATATTTCATTTACAGTGGAGAATTTTGCAATCTACAGCAGCAAATGTGAACATTATGTTCAAGAAAAAAAAACAAATGTACACATAACAGAATGCAATATAAAATATAAAAAAAAATCTTGCAATTACTGCAAATCTATATTGTAAAAAACTGGCAGCCACAAAGCCACTGTGATTAAGGCATGAATTGATATAAGGGAAAAAATAGATATTCAAATCCTTATATAATCATTCCCCTGATTGGTACAACAAATCCCTAATGTTGTCATTGTAAAAAAACAAACACACAAACAAACAATTATTCAACATTTTACAATTGTTTTGATCTCCCATGCCTCTCCACACTCATTTGCATGTGCTGAATTATACATGGGGTGTGTGACAAACGTGCACTTCCTCATAATTAGAAGGAATTATTTATATCATGCTGTGCTCACCAACATTTGTTGAATCCAGCAGGTACAAAAAGATGAAGTTCAAGGACACGAACTGTCGCTTGGGCAAACATCCCATCATTTAAAGGACAACCAACGCCTCCGGACAAGTTGTGTCCATAATTTGTAAAATGGCTTCAAATGACTTCTACTGAGCGTATTTTACAAAGATTCCACCGCATTTAGCTATATTTTACGTTTTAAGATTCGCGCTGAATATTCAGGAAGTCTTGTTTTCGAGTTGATGACGATGCCTGACGTGACATCACATCTGGAACGCCCCTGACCGAGAAAACGACACACAATGCATTTTGGGTACTTTATTTGGTCGGATAATTTCGTGTTGATCCGTGTTGATGGTGAGATTAGAAGGAAAACACATCAATAACGCGATGGTGAATCATTGTGTGTTGCACCAACACTACTATTTGATTCTAGTTGACACAAATTCGCAGCAGACAAATCAGCCCATTTCCAACGGAGCTTGGGCTCCATCTTTTGCATTTTCTGGGACACTACATGCTGTCATTGACGGCTCAATTTGATATGGGAGGACTCCTTTAATCGATTGCAAACATTTATGCTTTCCTCTTCAGAACTATTTGAATCATATTCATAACTGAATGAGTAACAAGAAAGCGTCCTAACCGAATCTGAAGCCATTGCTTTGATTCTAGAGCACAGGTGTCAAAGTCAAGGCCCGCGGGCCAAATCCGGCCCGCCACATCATTTTTTTCCGCCCGCGAAAGCAAATCAAACTTGTTAAATTCCATGATGATTGCTAAAATCTGAGCCAAAATTTCATATTTTTGGATGTCAACCACAATAAAAGTCATTATTCTTGACTTCAGATTTGAAAACGAGTTATTCATTAATTTGCTGTGTGCTCTATATGTAATATTTGAAGGGATTTAAACATTCTAATGGGTTCCCCAAATTCATAACGGCCCTCGAGAGGAAACCATAACTACAATGTGGCCCGCGGCAAAAAATGACTTTGACACCCCTGTTCTAGAGAAAGGCGAAGACGTCCTGGCGCGACGTCACGAACAAGGGGGCGGGACCTTCTGAAGCTCGCAATTTCCAGGGTTATTTTGATGTACAGTAAAGTCTCGTTATATCGATATCGGATATATCGATAGTCCCGGTTATATCGATACTATTTCTATGCACGCACGGAAAAAATTACATGCAAACAGGGTCGGATATATCGATAGTCCCGGTTATATCGATATTTTTTCGGACTCCCTTGTATATCGATATAACGAGACTTTACTGTACTTTTGGGACATTTTAACACATTTTTATTGGTGCTTTGCATTTGACTAAAAATGTTTTGGGTATTTTAGATGCTATAAAACATTTTTCTGATGTCAGTTAGGAAACAAAAAAATGGCGTCGGTTGTCCTTTAAGCATACAATCGAATAACTCATCATTCCCAAGCGGTCATTGGATGAGCAATTTTTACGTCACAGCGTATGTGTCAAAGTCAAGTTGTCAAATATGCTAATATGCATGACATACAGCACAGATGAAATTACTGTCATCAGTTGTAAATGTCAGATAGTTTACTGCAATGTATCAATTTGCCGATCAGCAAATATTTTTAATTAAGTCATTACTTTTGCACACTGAGGAAAGATTATTTCAATATCCAACAATGCGTCAATTGCAGCCAGCTGTCTTCGGGCAGTAGACGGGGTTCACCCTGGGCTAGTCTCCAAACAATCGCAAACTGATGTGGGATTTTTGTGCCATTTTTAAGGGCATTTTTTTTTGTGTCATGTGTACAACCTGAAAATTGGTTGCCAGCTAAAACAGTGCTTGTTACGCGGCAGCAACACAACAAGCCCTAACAGAGCTGGTTAAAAAAAAAAAAACATGCCGGTAAAAGTGTTAAATTCGCCAACTGTTTTTTAAAAACGATTCAGGTAGTGATTCAATCATTACTACAAATGTCTTATTTAGATTTCATTCTTAAGGACAATTAGTGCATTTACATAACGAATAATTCATTTTTAGATTTTGATAATTTAAGTGAAGCAAAGGCTTAAAGTGATTTCTCAATTTATTAAAATGATTTTTATCTCTGCCCCTGTGTGTGTGTGCGTGTGTGTGTGTGTGTGTGTGTGTGTGTGTGTGTGTGTGTGTGTGTGTGTGTGTGTGTGTGTGTGTGTGTGTGTGTGTGCACATATTTGTTTGAGGGAGAGTGATACAGTGGCCCTCCATCCTCTTGAGATAATCTATTTAAAGCAGGGGTGTCAAAACCATTTTCGGTACGGCCACATTTTAGCTACCATTTCCCTTGGAGGACCATTATGACTGAAATCAAATGAAGAAGTCAAGAAAACTACTACTAAACAACTATTGATTAAGTTACTGTAATGATGTGCTGGCAACCACAACATGCTTACAATGTCTTTCTCATTTGTTACAACTGAGAATGTGAAATTTCGGTACATATTTTGGCAATCATCATGGAAGTTGCCATTATTTGAAGGTGTCGGATATTTTGCTCCTCATCCGAAGACCTTTGTTAGCGAACTAGTCACGTCGGCTTTGTCATGCTAATGAGGTAAACCGGAGCCAGGGATAGAACATCTGAGGTAATCAGATTGGCTAATGAGGTGAATCCAGGCGCAGGATAGGGGTAATTAGAGTGGAGAGGTAATCCATTTGGCTAGTGAGGTGAAATCAGAGCCAGGGATAGAACAATACAAGTAATCATATTGGCTTCAGGGAGTGGTCCACTCTTCCCCCAACCTTAGAGCAGGGCATAGGTCTGGCATGTCCACCTCTGTCCATTAGGGATATAGGTCCAGGGTGACCAGCACGACTTTAGTTCGCTGACGAAGGTCTTCGGATGAGGAGTGAAATGTCCAACACCTTCAAAGAAGCACATTTGACGGCTGAAGAAACCTTTTCCTCCATGTTTTACTATGACAACCGTGATTTAAAGCTTTCACACTTCAGCCATCCATTAAAATATATTTATCTATTTTTTTAGCGACAGTGTCTGTCGGTCTCTGAGATCAGAAATGTTATGGTATTGATGACATTGAAAAAGAAACATTATTTGAACCCTGTTAGCTGAATCTCATCAAACGAAAATGGGTTTCCACTTTTATTGTATATAAAACAATAGTCCCCCTTCGGCAAATGTTCACTTCGGGATTACAACAACTGAATGGTAAGTGTTTCGGTTAAATTGGAAACTAAAAAAGGAGCTGACAGAACCAAATATGAAGATGGCTGCCTCTGGGAAAACATCGGCTGTTTATCAGCTCCTTTTCTTAAGGACAAGTGAACCCAACAAATATTTAATTACAAAAAAGTGTCAGATTGCTAGAAAATAAACCAGTTTTTGAAACTACAGGATTAGACTTTAATGTACTTTTATTGCATGGAGAAAATGTGGAGTTCATTAAAGAGTTCAGACTGCAACAGGTGAAACTATAAATTTCTGTTTGAATTTTGCCAATAGAGAGCAATGAGAACCACCCAGCAATTTAATGTTAGGACATCCACTTCCCTTTTTATTAATCAAAATGCCATTTTTGATATTCCTGTGCTATAATTTATTGCATTGATTTAACATAGCAGTATTTTTCATTCTCTGTATTTAAAATATGTCTTCTACTCCCTACTTTTTTTACAATGTACTTATACATATATTTCTCTTTTTTCAGCATCCACGGATGACAACACAAAATACCAGTAAAAAAAAGGTGAGGTCAAGGAAGTAAAGTCATCTGCAGCTGAAATCTTTGAGAGATTTGGGGCCGTTGGGTTGCAAAAAAACAGACAGTAATTCCATTGTAACTTGGAATCGTGAATGCAGACAACAACAGCTTCAGGGAAGCTAGATGACCCCAATGTAGAATGACATTTTAGACAAATTACATTAGGAAAATAAACAAGAATATCACATTTTAAATATCATAGACCAGAATGAACAAACTCTCCGTATAGAGAAAACATGAAAATTGAGTATCATTTGATCAAGTACTGAAATTAGTCATTAGTTAGTCTTCATTATTTATATGCCAAGTAAATACGTCCACTCCGACCTACATGACTTATATATGCCATAAAACTGTAAAAAAAACAACTTTCAACAACAACAGGAGAGGGGGAAAATCCAATAATATAATTTTACACGTGAAAGAAAATGTTGACCACTTTGTTTCTACAAAAATGATTCTCTGTGCTTGCATTAGAAACTTGCGGTGTTCAAAAATTCTCCTGATCTTAAAGAAACATGGAGACATGGTGTATTTTTTCCGAATGCAATCACCATTAAAATGATTATTTTTCAACATGTTTTGTTTTTGCTTGTGCAACATAATACACGTTAAGTTTTGCAATTTGGTCGGGAGACTCCCAATTTTTACCACAATACTCACTTTATAAAGCAACTATTGACACGATACAGACAGTTCATTTGTAAGGTGAAACAAAAGAACATGTAAAAAACACAATAAATTTTTATATGTATAATAATAATAATAATAATAATAATAATAATACATTTAATTCATTTACAAGCACCTTTTAAATCATCCAAGGACCCTTTACAATTAAAAGAACAAGAAACACTAGAACAATAAAACCATAATGGAATGTATAAATAAACAATGAAAGCACATTTGTTTTATTTACGTCTAATTTACACTTTTGTAGCGCTCACATTATTTTTAACACGCACCACAAAGTCGCAAGACACAAAATTTATGATTTCTGAAACTTAACATGTATGCAACGTGTTGTCAGTTCAGAACTGGTTATGCTATCAAATATGACATGCGCTGAAAATGTATGCAGAGTCCGTCCTATTCACATGTAAGTTATAAATACATAAAACATTTATAAATAAATTAACAACCAAACGACACAAAAAATTATTAACTAAAACAATAGATAAAGTGAAGACGCTATCGCCATCTGAGTCTGTTGTATTTTTTTGTTGAAAAAAGATTCAATAATACAACCACAAAAAAATATTTCAAACGCATGTTAACCAATGAGATTGTAGAAATAGTTTAAAATTGACGGTTACAATTTTTTTTTCGTCGTAAAATAACTTCCTGGTCGAATCAACAACAGTTTTAAAATTCTTCTTTAAACGCCAATCTGATCTATACTTTTTTTTTTTTTTTTAACGTAAACATGTCAGAATAGAGGTCACAGGTTCGTCGACCGAGTACATTCCTGCAAACATGAAAGCAATAATTAATCCATATATGGACAGGCAAGGCAACCGCCACGCCCGAAACACGTCGTCATTTGCAGGCGGGTGGGAACGCTTCTGGTAGTCTCGCTGCCAGGAAGTTCAGGAACTCGGTCACCACCCAATCCCCCCCCCCCCCTTCAGTATCAGCTATTGTTGGGAAACAAGTCCGCGACACCGAACCTGGTCTATCGAAACTTTAAAAGGTTAGTATTTGCCGAGACTCTCTTTTGATTTCTACTGATTGTAATATTTTTCGGGGGTTTTGTGGCGAAGTTAGTTAGAGTGAGAAACGGCGATCGTTTCCGCGAAGCCAGCGAAAAGCAACGAGAACTTTAGAGGCGAATCGGTGTCATCTCCTCCATCTTGAAACTTTCAAAACGAATTGTTAACGGTAAGTTGAACAAGTGCTTCTTTGAAGTCACTCGACGTCACAAGGTTTAAGTTGAAGTTAAAAATGATAGAAAGCGGAAGAGCGATAAAAGAGAATCGTTGAGCTGGCATTTCAAACGTGCGCCAAACCATTGAGTAGCGTTTGTTTTGTAAACTAGCATTAGCTTAAACAAGTTGTCTGCTTTGGAGAAGTGCGCTAGCAGGTAAGCGTAAAAGGGTGAGAACGACACATTGTAATATCACACATCGCGACATGACACATCGCGATCTCAATTGCGTGGTTGATTTCCAGTATGTTTAAAACGGCGATTGCAAACTAGTACAGTTTGATTTCATTTTAAATTGCCACATAGGTGTAGGTGCCGCTAATTATTAGCGTATTTGTGGACCAGTTGTTTGACTTCCGAGTTGCTTTCTACGCCGTTTGTGTCGATTTGTGAAGTGACAGTTAACAAGTTATCGCTGAGGTTGCTCATGCAGTGTCAGTAAAACCCACCCCTGGATTTTATTCACCTAATCTTCTCATTAACAATACTTCAGCAAAACTACCTAATTAATGACACATTTTAAAACTCCCAACTACATAAAAAAGAGAATATTTCTGGATAGTGATTTGATATACAAATGAAATGAGCCCTTACGCATGATGTAAGCCTTGAAAATCTGTTTAAATGTTTAATATTTGAATTGGGTTTGTGTCAAAATAAATTACGTTAGGCACCGTTTCAATTACTAATATGTTTATACAGTATTTTCAAGCACAATGCTAAAAAAATATATCTTTAAACTTGCTATCCCTCTGTGTAGGCTCTCAGTTGTACAGGAGTTGCCCATCGATCAAAAGGTTTCTTCATCTACCAGAACAACTTTATTTCGCTGACAAAGCTCTTCGGATGAGGAGTGAAACGTACATTTTCAAAGAAGTACCGATGACGGTTGAGGAAACCTTTTCATCAATTTATACAGGCTATTTTCAAATTTTGTTAATGGTGGCGTCCATTAGAATTGTCCAACAAATTGAAAACTACCTGGTACTTGCTACCAATTGACCAAAACATTGATTGCAGTTGTTGATTTTTGAGGTTTCACCTTTTATTAATTTTTATTAACCAAAATGTGAGCAGCCTTCAATAAGTAACCATCATCCTCCTCATCATCATTCCTTTCATCACTTTGCTGCTGTGAAATGTAAATTTCTCCACTGTGAGACTAATAAAGGCATATCCAATCCAATCCAATCATACATAACCCTAGACAATGATGATACACATTTCTTCCAAAGCTTGTTTTCAAGATATTGGTGAGCAATTCTTATGTACCTATTCTGGCTGATACAGTGCAGTAGCACAAAGAAAATTTTGTGACATGTATGCCCTTAAGTTTTTGTTCAACATTTTGAAAGTCACTTCATTTTTGTTGTACATGTTTGAATTGTCTTTCATTGTACTATTCATTCTTATAGACTACCAGACATGACAAGCATAAACACTGCGAACATCAATTTCAAATGGGACCCAAAGAGTCTGGAGATCCGCACTCTGGCTGTGGAGAGACTGCTCGAGCCTTTGGTCACACAGGTAAAATCCTGTAGAGAGAGGTGTTTATGTGTGTGCGTGTGAGGTTGGAGATATTCAAGAATTTGAATAAGTAAAATTATTCATTTACAAATTAAAATCACTGCCTCCAAGCTCCGTAGTGGTCCTTCAGACTGTTAATGTGTTCATTCATTTTCCGATATGCTGAATGGGTGCTGGAGCCTATCCAAGCTGCTATCGGGCAGAAGTTGGGGGACACCCTAAATCAGTTAACAGCCAGTAAGATTAACAACCACTCACACTCACACCTATGGGCAATTTTGAGTGTTCAATCAGCCCGCCGTGCATATTTTTAGAATGTGGGAGAAGAGCCGCAGAACATGCAAAATCCATATAGAGAGGCTAGAGCGGGTATTGAATCCACGACCTCTTCACCGTGAGGTCAGCACGCTGGGTCACCGAGCCTACACTGTGCACTCAAGTTAGAATAAGTGAGTGTGATGGCAGGCAGGAAGAAAAGAGCCAACGTTTGGGATCATTTTACACCAAGTTATTGATATAAAGTGCAAAGTATAAACTGCAAAACAGAATTGGCTTGCACAACTGCAACCTAAACACCGTTAGCTAATTGAATTTCTCGTCACTGATGGGATGAAGTTATTGTCGTGCCTCACGGGTGGTTTGGTTTAGGAGAGTCACAGCCATTGATATAATTTAAATTGCTTAATTTAGCAAACATTAACTCGAATTGAAAAAAAAAACAACGACACTATAAACACTAATAAGTGCATTCATTAATTAACTGAGTGGCTACAACTGATACCCAAAGACTGAATACTCAGACTGGCTAATGGTCAGTGAGTTAACAGGCAGCTGGTGATCTCACTGCAGCCATCTCTGCAATTTAGATTTTCTGCATCCCACATCACTCATCAGGATAGACTCTTTGTTGGTGATAACAATTGGTGAGATTTTGTACATGATGAGAAGTCAACTAATGTCTGGATGGCAACCTTGATTGGACAATAAATTATACCTACTCCTTTTTTTCATATTTTGGATTGGTATTGTTGTTTAGCAAGGCATAATCAAATTGATGAGTAAAAAGATTTTTTTTTTTAAATAATGCTCGAATAATCTAATCTAAAACTATTTTATCACACCACCAACAAGTAATTGCAGAAGTTTTGACTTGTATGTCTAACTGTGACCATGGCTTCGTTAACTCATTCACTGCCATTCACAAATTTATTGGGGAATTGAAAATATGACGTAGAACGCCATTCCGAATTGGTTCAGGTTGTATTTTTTTCATGCTTGGGTGCAGATAAAGTGTTGGAAATCAACAAGGGGGCAGCATTTCCCTCTTTTCCATGTTAGCCCTTTGTTCCAGCTTCAGCTGATTTTGAAGTGCTACATAAACCAATATGAATGTATTACATTGTATTTTGGACAGCTGCCCTCATTTCAAGTTCATATAACTCCAAACCCATATAATTTAGGAATTAACTTTTTTTCTGATAAAAGAAGAGAGTCACTGGTTTCTAACGCTGTATTGGAATGGATTGGATTGGATTGGATATGCCTTTATTAGTCTCACAGTGGAGAAATTTACATTTCACAGCAGCAAAGTATTGAATGTATATGTAGCCCTCATGACAATGACAAAAACCTCGCCACTGGAATGGACACATTTTTGCACATGTCCGGCAGTGAATGAGTTAAGAAATAATCAATTACATTTAAACTACAGTAACTCTAAATGGAAGGAAGCAAACATCAGAGTGACGAATCAAGTTCAGATGTCCTCGTAGTCATTCCTTGATGCTTTTCCCATCGTATCTTACAGCAAAAACCCCGGTACATGGAGCGCTTCTACGGCAGGGGTGTCAAACTCAAATTCACAGAGGACCAAAATAAATAAAAAAGAACATTGTCGAGGGCCAGACCAATTTTTAATTAATTTGTTTATGCCTGATGTAATACTAATATGATATCATCTCGCGGGCCAAACATAATTGTAGTGTGGGCCTGAGTTTGACATGTCTGTTCTACAGCATCAGACATATCTCTCTTTCGGTTAGACAGGATTAGGGTACCGATGAATTTCCGAGACAGACATCAACAAGTGAGGAAAATACGGCCCATAGTGATATAAAAAAAGAACTGAATGTCCCTTAAAGATTGATTTGTACGGTGATCTGTCGTCTTTTTTTACAGCATATTCACGATACTGCCATACCAGTTGCGAGATAGACACTCAGTAGATAAAACACCCAGTGGGCTGAATTACTCGCCCGTCTCCTTTCACCTTGCTCAACGAATGTCTGTGCCAGCTGGCAGTTTGTTTCCGTTATTAGGAGTAGAGCTACTGTGAAAAACGAGCAAGTGGCCCTTCGCTTCAAGACACCCAAAAAATTTGTAATTGCTGAGGCAGCAGTTACCTCTATGTGATGTGTTGCCGAATACTGTAACATTTTTCTTGATTAAATGTTGCATGAAAGGTAAAGGTAATCACAAAATGTAATATTTTTCTGGTGAAAGGTGGTGGTTCTGTAGTTGACTACAAATTTGTGGTTAAATTCCAGATTTAGGGGCATTTTTTTGTTCAGGGGTTGTAGCAGATACTATTAAAAGCTTCTTCTTTTCCTTTTGGCTTTTCCCTTCAAGGGGTCGCCACAGCGAATCAGTGTCCTCCATCATCAGAGGTTTGATTCACATGTTTGTTTTGGCCAAGCTTTTACGTTGGATGCCCTTCCTGACACAACCCTCTGGCTTGGGACTGGCACAAGAAGACACTGGCTTGTGTCTCCTTGTAGCGACAGAACAAGCAACCCTTTGAACCTAATAAAGATGAAGATCCTCGATAAAAAGCTCCCAAACACAAAATGGTCATCGGCACAGCAGCATTCAAAAATTCACAAATTTATTTGGGAATTGAAAATAAAATGTAAAGCACCATTTCTCAATTTGTTCAATATTAAAGGCTTCAACCATTTAAAATGAAGATAAACAATCACGACTACTTGAAATATATGTTACCGTTACAAATACAGTAAAGTCTCGTTATATCGATATCGGATATATCGATAGTCCCGGTTATATCGATACTATTTCTATGCACGCACGGAGTAAATTACATGCAAACAGGGTCGGATATATCGATAGTCCCGGTTATATCGATATTTTTTCGGACTCCCTTGAATATCGATATAACGAGACTTTACTGTAATAAGCAAATGACTTTTCTTGAGCTAAATGCTAACATTTCTTTTCCTACTGTGCGGTATATCAACCATAGGTGACCACTCTGGTAAACTCAAGTAACAAAGGCCCCTCGAACAAGAAAAAGGGACGCTCCAAGAAGGCACATGTCCTGGCAGCTTCTGTGGAGACCGCCACCCAGAACTTCTTGGAAAAAGGAGAGAAGATTGCAAAGGAGAGTCAATTTCTGAAAGATGAGCTGACTGCTGCAGTCGAGGATGTTCGCAAGCAAGGTATATTGAAAATACCTGACTAGATGGTTTGCCCGCTGGTCTTGACACACTTCTGCTATGTGTATATTCAATTAATCAGAAGATGATTTACACAACACACTGATTGGCCCTCGTGAAATGCAAGACACTTCACTGTTGACACCTTGGTAGACACTTGGCACCAGTGGCGGGCCGTGGATTTCATTGCTAGGCCTTCAGTAGTGCTACGTCTGAATCAATCCAGACTGAAAATAGTACGGTGTGATTTACTACAAGTCCACTAGAGGCTACCATTAGCCAGGAAATAACTGACTAACCTTTCTTTATGATGTCCATTTTTTTCTTGAAGAGTTCATCTTGAAAATGGTTTTAACAGTAAATCTTCAACCAAATCCAGTTCTTCTCCTTCAGCCAATGTGGGCTGACAAACACAATATACAGTGATACCTCGGTTTACGAACGCTTTAGCTCACGAATCTTTCGCTTTACGAACATTAAATTCGCGAGAATATAATCTTGGCATACGAACTAGTTTTCGGCAGACGAACCAAACCACACAGCGCCACGGTGGCTGGCGGACTAGTTTTCAGCGGATGAACACCGAACCACACGGTCGAACAGCGCCATGGTGGCTACCAGACTAGTTTTCCAAACCCCCTTTGAGTGCACACACACTTTTTCGGTTCCATAATAGCAAATCACTTGCTATCGAGTGGAGTACTTTTGCTATTATGGAACCGAAAAATACCCCACCACAGGCTAGTGTTAAGCTGAAGAGGACACAAAAGAAATTAAAGTCGAGCAGAAGAAGGAGATCATTGAAAAACACGAATGAGGTGTGCGTTTGTGTGACTTAGCGTCCCAGTACCAGTATGTTAAGTTGACCATTGCTACGTGTGACTAAGGGTGTTTCTGTGTTGTCTAAGCAACGGTCTCAGGCAATTGAAGAGGTTAAAAACTTCTGTTGATTTGGATTAACAAAAAGCAGTGAGCATGGGACAGTGTGAATGAGGGTATTATCGCAAAACATGGCAACTTCACTCGGATATCATCAAGAGGCTACGATATCGACCATCACAAAGGTAAATAAAACGGCTTTATTATACCGTACGGTTTATTTCTTTAATTACAATACAATAGCAAATGTATTATACATAAAATAAGGTATCTTTTGTTGAGCTTTAATTCTTATTTAGTAAAAACGTATGAAAAAAATATGAGAATAACGGATTGTTGGGGGGTTGTTGTGAACAGGGTTGTTGTGAACATGTCTGTTGGCTTGCAATTAACAATACGGTAAGGGATTCATTGAAGATACATAATACATTAACCTTTTGCAAATTTCCCCATTATGGCTGTATTAAAGGCTTTCTGATTCAACTTACCAAGCCTTTACTTATTGATACTATTGTCGAAGAGCCATCTAGAAAACTGTGGGCAAGTGTTGCAGAGTTCCGTTGATGTGTGAGTCATGATTGCGAGTTGGAATGTCTACGTTTTTGGGTACTTTGGTCTCAACATGTTTGAGATGAACACTCCTCTCTGTGAATTTGCCAAATTGTCGACGCTCGATCTCTCTATCTTTGTCTCTCTCACTATTATCTATTGCTCACTCTTGCTCTCGCTCTATCTCGTTCTCTCTCTGGCTCTCTTGCTCACTCTCTCTCCATATCTCTCTCATTCACGATCTGCCAAACTACACAGAACATTTCGAGAGCATTGTAATTTGTCTTGAAGTACCTGTTCTGAAAAAAAAAATATTTATATAAAAAAACAGCACTACTCTGCGGAATATTTTTTAATAAGAACTACATGGAATAATTGATCAGTTTATCTCTGCATATCGCTGCAAATTTGTTACCATATACCAGACAATGTACCAGTGTATAAGTTGCACCCAAAAGCCTTCATTTTCATCCTTCATTCATTTCATTTTCAACTGTCCATAGCATTGGCGAGTGTGGAAAAAAGGTCGTGTGGCATGTACAGGCAGGTTGGAACGGCTGGCGAAAAATGCCGGGTGTGATGTGTGTGATGAGTTGCAGCTAAAATGAAAGGTGTATAAAACGGTGATGAAACCAGCCCTGATGTTTGGATTGGAGACAGGGCCACTGAAGAAAAGACAAGAAGCAGAGATGAAGATAGCAGAGATGAAGATGTTAAGGTTTTCTTTGGGAGTGACCAGGTTGGATAGGATTAGGAATGAGTATATTAGAGGGACAACTCGTCTTAGAGGCTTTGGAGAGAAAGTCAGAGAGGCCAGACTTGAGATGGTTTGGACATGTCCAGAGGAGAGTATGTGAATATATCGGAAGAAGGATGTTGAGTATTGAACTGTCAGGCAGGAGACCAAGAGGAAGACCAAAGAGGAGGTTTGTATATGCATGTTATCAAAGAGGACATGAAGATAGCGAGTGTGAGAGAAGAGGATGAACAAAACAAGCTTAGATGTTGGACACTGATTCTCTGTGATGACCCCTGGAGGGAAAAGCCGAAAGGAAAAGAAGATTCATTGAAGATGCGCCTTATAGTCCGGTGCGCCATATACACGCCGGAAAATACGGTATATTGTTTTTGGACTTATTCACTTATTGTTTATTGTTGTATATCAAATATTTACTCGATGTACAGCAGGTTGTATACAGGGTGGTTGTTATAAAGTGCTCTATATATGCAGCTGAATTTAGTAATCATACAATAAATAATAAATGAATCAGGTCCACACCAAAAGCGGTTATTCGTTGAAATGATGAAATCCGACTGAAAATTCTATTGACACAAGATGGTCACCAGACGAACGTTGACCGTCTTGTTCCACTTCATTCATTTACTCTGCTTATGCTTTTGTATCTTCCCAGACCTTTTGGTCAGTGAGTTGACAGCTGTGCAAGTGTCTTTTTGTTCCCTCAAATGGCTCAGCAAGTTCAATGTAACTCCAGATTTTGCTCTCGTCTCAAGTCTCAATACTTTTGAGGTGCTAAACATGTGGCCGGTTAGCCTTTGTGACACACACTTCCCCAGTGTTGTTGTTGTAGTTGCAGTAAGATGTCACACGGCTGGAATGCAAGCACTCTGCTCATGACTCGTGCTGGCTGTCAGCTATGCTGTGTTGCTTTGTGGAGTGTGACTTGACTGTTAATGCGACCATTGAGAAAGCCGACTTTGCTTTCATCCCCTGGATTCATGCAACCTTTTCCACCCAACTGTGACCTGCCTGCTGTTAGAAAAAAATGTAAGAAAACACTGATGCAATTATCAAGGATTGCTGTCCATGTCTTGTATGTTCTTCTTCCATTGGTTCATGTTTGTTTCAATGGATTTTGTTTTCCAAAAGATTTGATTTATGTTTGACGGTAGGTTAAGTCGCAATGTGTCACCATGTTGAAGGCACAGTTCTTCCATTTGGTTTTTCTTGCTGTTCTTTCAGTGTTTCTTCTTTTCGTTTCATTTGTTACTGTTGTCGGAGAAAGAGATGCAAACCGTGTTATATTTAATACAGGCTGACCCAAAATGCATACCTATGAAAATTTCAATTGTGGCTTTGATTAAAAGGCTATTTATTTCAGATTACAACCATACATTATTCAGTTTATGGAAGACCATCCACCAGACTTTCAGCTATTTCTGTCAATTTTTAGTCAATTTATGGCTTTCCCAAGATGTGTTCCACATGTCTACCATTTTGTTGCAAGCAAACCTATACTTGTCTGACCAAGTTGTCAATCACTTTTACACATTCCTCTTTCGGGATGGCTCTTATTTTTGCTGTGATGGCAGTTTTTAGTTCTTCAATTGTTCGTTAGCTTTTGCTTTATTTGGATCTTGTTTGGGTATAGATGCAGACTAGACGTAAGAACACACCGCAGTGACTGCCTTGTCATTCCGAGTTCTTGCCTGCGTCTACGCACTGATATCCAAAGGCTGCGTCCTACTGAGTCCCTCACTGCAGCAATGTTTTCTTCTGTCCTTGCACTCTTTTCCCTGCCTGATTAAGTTCCCCCTGTGGCTTTAGAACATAGGTCCACTACAGTCCCATGCTCTCTGAACTTCTTAACCCAACTAACAATTGTTGATTTTGATGGAAAGTTGCCACAATGGAAACACTTTAAAAACTGAATCTGTATACTCTGGTATGATTTTGTCGCAAAATAGGTCTCCAGGGAGAATGTATTCTGTTGATTTGTCCAAAAAATGTTTGGGGCAACTATAGCTGCAAACGATCATCAATAGGTTCATTTTTCACGTCTTGCAACAGAAAAGACATTCGTTAAAAAAAAAAAAAAAAAAATCGAATAAAATATAGGTACGCATCAATTTGGATCACCCTGTATTTATCAGTTTAAAATTCAATCAAATGCATTTTCACCTTGGTGATGGGAGTCCATTAAGTAAATATATACAAATTGTTTAGTTCATGTAAATATCCATCTTCAGATATAATTTTTCTAGTATATTTTTTTAAAAATAGAATACTTTGACTGTAAAGTGTCCTTGAGAGTTTTGAAAGACGCTTATAAATGAAATGTATGATGATAAATAAAACCCTCTGATCACTGATCAACACACTAAAACTCTGATCACGTACATTGTAATTAAAGTGCTACCAGAGTAGTCATGCTCACAGATATTTCTCCATTCTCAGGTGATTCAATGCGCCAGGCTTCTGGAGAATTTGCTGAGGACCCCTGCTCTTCTGTCAAGAGGGGCAATATGGTTCGTGCTGCTAGAGCCCTCTTGTCAGCAGTCACACATCTGTTGGTTCTGGCAGACATGTCTGATGTCTACAAACTTCTGCTGCAACTTAAACTGGTGAGAGAGATATTTCCCATTTTGACCCGTGATGGAGTGTGAAGTATGTATTAAAGCAAATAATTGGAGGATATTATATTGGTTTTTGGGGTTGCTAGTGGAGCGAATTTGATGAGAAGATTTTGAGGGCTGCTTGTGCTAGGAATTTGATGAAATGCAGAGTTCACAAAAAAAAATTCCAATTTGTCATTTTGCATTCTATTTTCGGGATATCTGTTACATACTTTGTTTTTATTTGTTACATTTTAAAAATGAAGATTGTACTGAGCAATGCATTGGGAAGACTAAACAAATTCTCAAAAAAAAACTATCAACATCGCAGGTATAATGCTTATGGGCCTCAATCTGCAGTACATATGCACCTAAAAGCTAGCAACCACTCACTTGACGACAGTAAGGTTAAAATCTTTGCGAAAGGAAATATATGGTTTGTAAGGGGAGTAAAAGAAGCTATTTTGATAAAACAGCAAAACCTTTCACTAAATCGCCATGGTGGTGTGAGGTTTAATTTGGATCGTGCTTACAACAGACTTCATATATATATATATATATATATACACAGTAAAGTCTCGTTATATCGATATCGGTTATATCGATAGTACCGCTTATTACGATACTATTTCTATGAACGCAAGGAGAAAATTACATGCGCGCAGGGTCGGATATATCGATAGTCCCGGTTATATCGATATTTTTTCGCCTCCCGAGAATATCGATATAACGAGCCTATATATATATATATATATATATATATATATATATATATATATATATATATATATATATATATATATATATATGGCCAGAGCTACCAGCAAAATTGTAGTTCGCTGACGAAGCCTCTTGGATGAGAAACGTCGGACACCTTACAGTACAGTACAGATGACGGCTGAAGAAACCTTTTCATTACACAGACTCCTGCCAAAATGCACAGGTTGAGTTGTGTCACATTGTATTGGTCCCTTTAAAAAAGTGGTGCCATTTTGAAAGACGTAGTTTTTGAAGCATTGTTATTAACCTCAGGTGGAGGACAGCCTCATCAAAGTGCGTAATGCCGGAACAGAACAAGATTTGGGGATCCAGTATAAAGCCTTGAAACCCGAGGTTGACAAGCTGAACATCATGGCAGCCAAGAGACAACAGGTAGGTACATTACAGACAAAACATGTAGATAGACATTTTCTAGTTTTTCACTGAATTGGAAATGTTGCATATACTTCCCTGTGATTGGCCTCATGATAACCATGTTGTTACTACTTCTAAAGACAATAATATAGGTCACCTGGAACAAACTGTTAAGTCGTGTTTTGGTTCGGTTAGTGATTCTTGGAATTGAAGTACTTTAACCCTATCCTTCTGTTTTCTTTGGTTCCTTCAATTGTGTGCTTTAGGAGCTAAAGGATTCCCAACACAAGGACCAAATGGCTGCGGCCCGTGGTGTTCTCCAGAAGAACATCCCCATGCTGTACACAGCATCCCGTGCCTGCCTTCAGCATCCTGACGTTGCTGCCTACAAGGCTAACCGTGACCTGATCTACAAACAACTGCAGCACGCAGTTTCTGGCATCTCCAATGCCGCTCAGGCCACCGCTGCAGAAGATTCCGCTCTGAATCAACCGGCTGGTGGTGGAGAGTTGGCGTATGCCCTCAACAATTTTGATGTAAGTAAAAGTGGTTGCTGAATGACAGTATCTTTAACTTACCCCTTGTGACGTCTTTGTTTATTTGACATATACTTTATGGTCGAGCTATGGTGTGTCTAAGCTAAGAAAATAAAACCTTTATTCATCTCACAATCGAGAAATTCCCAATTTATAACAGCAAAGTTAAGAAAGAAAGTTGAAGAGAAACTATATGTAACACCGCGTTGTAAGCTTCTAAAACCAACCTGACTTTTGATAGAAGTCTGTGTCCTGTGAAGTCTTTTCTCGTCACACCGAGTTTTATTTTCAATGTCAACTACAGTGGATTCAAGCAGAAATTAGATGCATCATGTAACAAAGACACGCTGTAAAGAAGTTCTAAGCTTTTGACACTGTTTGATACTTGTGTCATATTTATAGCAGTCAATTTACTGACAATCGGGGGGCTCCTGAGCAGCAGAACAGAACGCTGAGCGCTAATCATCTTAATGTTGTGTTGTTGATGAATATAGCAAATTAAGCTGATTTTGATTACAAAATAGGTTATTTAGATAGTTCCCACTTAATTCTCAAAATACTTTTTCATTGCAAGTTATATAAGCTGTTATTCAGTCAGTTAGCTCGGAAAATGTTCACATTCTTGCAGCTTGCCTATCACTTACCTTCCCATGGCGATACCACATACTGCTTCATTAAAGCACAACCGACGCCTCCGGACAAGTTGTGTCCATAATTTGTAAAATCACTTCAAATGATTTCTACTGAGCGTATGTTACAAAGATTCCACGGCATATAGCTATATCTTACGTTTTAAGACTCGCGCTGTATATTTAAGAAGTCTTGTTTTCGAGTTGATGACGATGCCTGACATGACATCACATCTGGTACGCCCCTGACCGAGAAAGCGACACACAATGCATTTTGGGTACTATGTTTGGTCTGAAAAGTTCGTGTTGATCCGTGTTGATGGCGAAATTAGAAGGAAAACACATAAATAACGCGAAATAGCTCTCCCACAATATTTAACCAGTTCCTTTTCCCATCTTTCTCAGTCTTTGTATAATTCCAAAATCATCCAAAGGACGTTTCAGCAGAATGTGTCACTTCAGGTAGTCCAGCTTCCATTTAGTTCATATTTTTCCATCGGAAAATCCGCTTACAGCATTAACTTTGCCTGTTTTGCAGAGAAAAACCTTTCTCACACGATAAAGAAAATATCTCCCCCAATTTCACTGCTTGTTTTTCGATTTGTACACACTCCCGACACTCATTCCAACTTGAAAGCACCACAGTTCATTCTTATTTTGCTTTGGGGACGTCGACATCACGTTAACCGCCTGGTCCTTTTGCCCAGATTAAGGATTAGCAATAGCGTCACTTATCGCTACCGCACTGTTATTGTTTTGGAGCAGAGAACGTACGCAAGTACTGTCAATGCCATGATTGGTTGCAGAGAGTCATTGCATCGTAGTGCGTGATTGGCTGGACTCCTGTTACTGACGAACTCAGCAAATTGATTGACTGACACATTTATTTTGGATAATTTCTCACGGCACATCAGACAGGTTTAAAAAGCACTGGCTTCATGGATCGATGAATGTATTCTGTTTTGATTTATGTTGAACACAATGACCAAACCTGGAATTGAGTTTTCTATCCTGGTCTCTTTTAGGGCATAGACCACAACTGCTCATTAATAAGTATATTGTTGTCACTTGTTCATGTAACTTGGAATATGAGGGGTCAAAAGTTTTGAAATCTATGTGTCTAAGTAAAATTGGATGAAACTGCCCCACATCATTAGAATTGCCCCCCCTCCCATTTTTTGGTCTATGATATGCTTATTACCATTAAATATGAAATCGAAATAGAGGGGCTCATATTAAATGGAATGCAGGGGGCTTATGATTGTGGGTGCCGAATGAGCCGTTTTGTTAGCATCTGAATAATACACTTATTTATTTCTTTTCTTTCAGAAACAAATCATTGTGGACCCTCTGGCGTTTAGCGAGGAGCGCTTTCGTCCATCTTTGGAGGAACGTCTTGAGAGTATTATCAGTGGTGCTGCCCTCATGGCCGACTCTTCATGCACTCGGGATGACCGCAGGGAGCGAATCGTGGCTGAATGCAATTCAGTGCGCCAGGCTCTTCAGGATCTTCTGTCTGAGTACATGGGCAATGTAAGTCATTTATTTTCTTTCACTTTGTTGTTTTGTCATATTAACTTGCAGATTTGTCATTATGCTAGTTGAATTTGACAATCAGGTTCTTAGTTGGTTGCATCAATAATTGGTTATTTATTGTTATAATTTTTCTTGTCAACAATTGCAATTCACTTGGTAATATTACACCATCCACCTCGTGTTTTTTCCTGTTCTTCGGTGCATCAAGTGAAAACACTATAAATTCAGAAGAAGCATTTTGAAAGTGTCTAGACTTGCCATATCAGGAATCGAATCCTATAGCATGACACTTTCATTCCTTTACCTTTTTTACTGAACACACAAGCACTTCTTTGTCTCATAACGCAACAGCAAATATTTCCTGGACAGTGATCCTCAAATTCTTAATTGACTTTTGGCTGCTAAATGTTATTTTATTCTTTGCATGTTGTTTCATGTAAACCTTTCAGGATTCAGTTTTACCGTACAGTGTTGTTTTGTCTGGAGGAGTATAAACCATATTTTTTACGTCACTAACAAGGCAGGGATTAAGGAAGTACGCTTTATGCATGCTCATGTTTTATTTCTGTATTATTACAACAGATGCTCCCCAACTGACGAACGAGATTCGTTCCGAACGGTCGTTCGTAAGGTGAATTTGTTCATAAGTTGCTTCAGTGCTATTTTTGTATGGAAATGTTTAAAGGACAACCGACGCCATCGGTCAAGTTGTGTCCATAATTTGTAAAATCGCTTCAAATGACTTCTACTGAGCGTATTTTACAAATATTCCACCGTATATAGCTATATTTTACGTTTTAAGACTCGCGCTGAATATTCAGGAAGTCTTGTTTTTGAGTTGATGATGAGTCCTGACGTCACGTCACGGAACCGCCCCTGACCGAGAAAGGACACACAATGCATTTTGCGGTACTTGCGGTCTGAAAACTTCGTGTTGATCCGTGTTGATGGCGAAATTAGAAGGAAAGCACATAAATAACGCGATGGTGAATCGTTGTGTGTTGCACCGAAACAACTATTTGATATTCGCTGACAACAATTCCCCGGAGACAAATCAGCCCATTTCCACTTTGTTGCCATCCTCTGCATTTTTTTGGGTGCTACATTTCTATCCTGATGCCTCAAATGACACGGAATAAATTCTTTAATCGATTGCAAAGATGTATGCTTTCCTCTTCAGAACTATTTGAATCATATTCGTAACTGGATGAGTAACAAGAAAGAATCTTCTCCGAATCTGAAGCCATTGTTTTGATTTTCGAGCAAGGCAAGACGTCTTGGCGTGACACCACAAACAAGGGGGCAGGACCTTCTGAAACTGTCCACTTCCGGGTTCAATTTGAAGTAGTTTTTAGACACTTTCCGTCATTTTTATTGGTGTTTTGCATTTGACTAAAAATATCATCCTGCGTGTTTTGGGTATTTTAGATGTGATAAAACATTTTTCTGATGTCAACTAGGAAACAAAAAAGTGGTGTCTGTTGTCCTTTAAGGTTTAGTAAGCTGTATTGGTTTGTACTGAAAAATAAGCATTTAATAAAATATATGCTCTGTAAAGATAGGCACGTGCATAATTGGAGAAAATACTACATGTTAGTACAAAAATGTTCATATGTACCGTTGTTCGTAACTCAAATGTTTGTCAGTAGGGGAGCCTGTATCACATGGGGCTGCACTGCTGTTTACGCGCCTCTCTTTAGTAAGCAACTTTATACGTGTCAATCCCCCACAAAATTTGTCCCGGCGTAAGTTATATCGCAACAAAATGCATTGATGTATATGTATGACATGTGAACACCCCTTTTTTACAGACGAAAACATTGGGATCAATTTCTTGAACAGGAAGTGCAAATTTCAGATGAGTCCAGAATCGCCGTTGCTAGAAATAATGGTCTAAACGGTTCTGGATAATATAGTGTGTAGATGATTTTGATGTGTATTCATAAGAATTGTTTGAGGCTTGGTAATTGGCTGATTTGTGAGGTCATTTCTGCCTATAGTTCAGGTGATTACTGGGCTAAACGTGAGACATCTGTGTTGGCCAGTGGGCTCTCTTGTTTCCAAAACCACTGTGCAAGTCAATGAAAAGTTCCCGTAAATGATAGTGGCTCAATAAATTGAGGAGCTCACTGAGTCAGTTTCACAAGCAAGGGAACCTTGAACATCCATAATCGAGTGAAGTGAACGTTAAGTGTCTCATTCTGATTGCTTGCCCCAAGCCGCAATAATGTGCTTTGCCATTCGCATGCCACATCACTTTTCCCCCCAATGTCTGGGTGCTGGGATGCAGTTTGAAAGGCTGAGCAACATGCAGGTGTGTTATTTTTCACATGAAAGTATGAAAGCTTTTAAGAACAAAACAAACCGCATTATCACCCCTGTCTTTTTGTCCCCTTTTTTCTCCCCCCCGCTCACTTTACACCTGCCAAAACACATGCCAACATAAATGTAGTTAGGTCCTTAAATGTCGGGACATCAACACAATCTTCACAAACTTACAGGTGTCATTTTTTAATTTAGTCTCTTTCTATAGCAATTATTGAATTTGTTTTGTTGAATAAAAAGTACAGATGACGGCTGAAGAAACCTTTTCATCAATTATTGAATTGTTTTCCCCTTGTGTAATGTAACCGTTTGTTTTAAAGCAGCTCTCCCCAGATGCCTCTGAATTTATGCATTTGCTGTTTTATTATTTCCTCATCTTTTTCCCCGCATACACTGCCAATCTGTTCAAATACACCATCGGGACAAACGTTAAAATACCTTATTTCCTCTGCAAAACCAAATGTGTTGAAATTATGATACAAGACCTATGTGAAAAGTATAATCTACCAGCATGTTCAATTTTTTGTCAAGCTGCGGTAATGTGAGTGGCTTGTGAAGTTGAGTTCTATAATTACCATCACACAACAGGATATGTGGTTTTAGTAATTTAGTTTGTTCCATGAATTTAGTCCATACATTTTAAATGTTTATATAACATAATCACTATGCCATGAGTGAAAGGAGAAGTTCACAAGAATTCTAGATGAACGAGGAGACGATCAAAGCTTCCCATTCAGCAGTGGATCAAGGACGTCATGGTGGAACGTGCACGTCTACTACAAGCTAATAAATGTTCAAAGCGAAGCATTTGATCTCCAAATATTCCAAATATTAGCTTTTATACCATTAGCTAACCCATGTACCAACAGGTTCAAAGAATATAGCTCTATCGGGTGAATTTTCCTTTGTCCAAGCCATTCAAGATATTGATCTACCTCTGTTCCTTGTCCTGAAACATCACCTATCTTCTGGTAAATTTGAAGCATGCCTTGATGAATTTAGTAATCTATCAAGGCTATCGCTCAGATATTTTTAGAATTCATGATTCTATCTAATATTTAATTGAGTGGATTTGCCCATTGCAACCATTTTATATATCAAATCCTAACGCTCAAACTCCAACCTGATCGAAATGCTGTGGCATGACCCCCAGAGAGCTACTATTCACATGAATTTTGCTGAAATGCAGCAGTTTTATAAAGATAAATGTGTAAAATTCATTCTGGTTATTGTACATATCCATTCTTCAAAGAGCAAATGTTAAGTTGAATGTATTTTTGCCAAAGGTTCAAGCAGGTATTATTCCAAGGCTTCACCTTTTCATTCCCTGTCCTATGAATCAACATAATCCGTAGTTTAAGCGGACTCACTTTATACTTGAGTTAAAACAGACTATATTTTATCATGAATTCATTCATATATTCTCAATTGTTAAAATTTCCTCACGCTCTAATATAAAAGTAGGTGTGCTTTGTTAAATTGTGTAAGCTAGTGCTTTGATTTATCAGACCTGATTTTATATTATATTGCATTGATGTCTCTGAAGGGCAGGCGCAAACCAGCATGCAAAACGATGCCATCGTAGCACATTTAAAATGACAAGCTGTGTTCAGGGACACATGGAGACGGACAATAAAAGTCATATAAACTTTATCCTCTGCCACAACCGACTAATATAATCAGGGCCATAACTATTTGGACACAGACACATTTTCAGTATTTCAACCGTGCATAACACAATGGGTTTGAAATGAAATAATAAAGATATCCATGAAGTGCAAAAACTAGCTTTAATTTGAGGGTATTTCCATCCCAACCAGGTGCATGGTAGAGGAATTACAACACATTTTGTATCCGCCTCCATCTGTTTAACTCATTCACTGCCATTCACTAATTTATTCGGGATTTGAAAATATGGCGTAGGGCGGCATTCCCGAATTAGTTCGGGTTAAGTCTTTTTCTTGCTTGGGTGCCAATAAAGCGCTGGCCAGACCTCTGGCAATGTTTTTTTTTTCCTTCAACAGGGGGGCAGCACTTCCCTTTTTTTTACATGTTAGCGCTTTGTTCCAGCTTCAGCCGCTGTTAAAGCGTTATATAGACCAATATGTATGTATTGCATTGTATTTTGGAAAGCTGCCCTCATTTCAACCTCAGATAACTCCTGTCTCATATAACATAGGGATTAACTCTTTTTTTTCCCGGTGAATGAAGAGAGCCTAAGGTTTCTTACGCTGCATTGAATGTTTATGTAGTCCTAAATCTCAATATTCTGTGGGTCCTGGAATTCTAGTGACAATGACAAAAACCCTGGCACTGGACTGGACTGGACACGTTTTTGCATGTCTGGCAGTGAATGAGTTGAATGATCAGTTGTTCCATCGCCATTCGGTGTTTGTTAATGTATTTATATCTGACAATTTGCCAAGATGTCATTCCAAAAGTGTCACAAACTTTTTTTCTTGAAAATATTAACATCACCAAAGAAAAAAAAAGACCCACCACACATTTGGAACGAACATCGTTTGAAGCTTCCTGCTTTGAATGAAATATCCAACATTCCACATATTAGTTAACAGAATCTTGAGCTAAAAATTAAAAGCTGAATTCTTCTTTAGACTCTGCTTCAATCAATATGTCCATCTGACCAGGAGGTGAACGGTAACCGCTGCTTAGCTGTCGCTTCTCTGCCCTCCAGAGGAGAAAGTCACTGTACAATGAGAGAAGCATGGCATTCCTGCTGCCAGTTAGTTGAACCACTATCCTTGCCAGTGGCAACGTCCCAATAATATAATACCTTATGTAATTGGATGACATTGTTGCGCGTCATTCCTCAGGAACGTCTAACTGTGCACTATACTACCCTACAGTCCAACTGATACGTTTCACGTTTTGAA
This sequence comes from Hippocampus bargibanti, assembly GCF_051943395.1. Classification (NCBI taxonomy): domain Eukaryota; kingdom Metazoa; phylum Chordata; class Actinopteri; order Syngnathiformes; family Syngnathidae; genus Hippocampus; species Hippocampus bargibanti. The sequence continues at coordinate 3,323,449 of NC_142735.1, forward strand.
TGATTTCATAGAAAAATAACATGACAATAATCCATTCTTGGTCAATAACAAATCACTCCACACTTTTTCAAACAGCCACAGTGATTTAAAAAAAATGTAAAAACCAATTTCTTATCAAAAGGGTGTGGATTATTTTGTATTAAACAAATTGGCGTTTTTGTGTTTATTATGTTTGTCAAAGTCATAAGTGCCTTTCACGCGGGGTCCGAGACAACAGTACAGTAATTTCATCTGTGCTGTATGTCATGCACACTGGCATATTTGACAATAAAGCTGACTTTGATGATTTTGTTCAATATTCTGCTTGATAGAGGTGAGGTATTTTATCATTTTATACATTGTTGAAATATGAATTGACAGTTAAAGGACAACCGACAACATTTTTTTTTTGTTTTCTAACTTACAACAGAAAAACATTTTATAGCATCTAAAATATCCAAAACATGCAGGCTGATATTTTTAGTCAAATGCAAAACACCAATAAAAATGAGTTAGTGTCGCAAAACTACTTCAAAATGACCCCGGAAATTGCGAGTTTCAGAAGGTCCCGCCCCTTTGTTCGTGACGTCACGCCAGGACGTCTTGCCTTGCTCTACAATCAAAACAACGGCTTCAGATTCGGAAAAGATGCTGTCTTGTTACTCATCCAGTTATGAATATGATTCAAATAGTTCTGAAGAGGAAAGCATAAATGTTTGCAATCGATTAAAGAAGTCCTCCCGTATCAATTCGAGCCGTCAGGACTCCAATGTAGCGTCCCAGAAAATGCACAAGATGGCGCCCAAGCTCTGTTGGAAATGGGCTGATTTGTCTACTGGAAATTTGTGTCAACTAGTATCAAATACTATTCTTGGTGCAATACATAACAATTCACCGTCGTGTTATTTATGTGTTTTCCTTCCAATTTTGACATCAACACGAAGTTTTGAAAAAGAAAAGTGAACACCTTTGAAAAGTCCCTCTTCACCCAGGCTTTAAAACTTTACTACAAGTATTTCATGAATAATGTGCAGACCCACTACATTTTACTTACTTATCCATCGGCTTTCTTAGCTGTAATGAGATTTGAGCTGAGTATGCAGCTATTGTGAATTTGAAATTGATGTTACATATTTTCAGCTACCAATGTGCACACCTACACTTAGGGGCGTGTCACCCCTGTTTGTGTTCTTGTGTGTGCATGTGAGGTTGGAGACATTCAAGACTTAAGTAAAATTATTCATTTACAAATTAAAATCACGGCCTCAAAGCTTCGTCGTGGTCCTTCAGACATTTACTGTGCGTGTATTCATTCCTGGTAGAGTGAACGCTGGCGCGAATGGCTGCCGCTGCTCACCCGCACAAAAAAATTACGTGTCTGTAAAGTGTCCTTGAAAGTTTTGAAAGGCACTTATAAATGAAAATTATTATTATTATTATTATCATCATCATCATCATGAAACAATCCATCACAGAGTACCTTTTGTTTAGGCTACTTCTCAAGTTGGCATAAAGCAATAGATTTAGGGTTAATCCTTGCAATGACTGCATCAAACCTGCACCCCATTGACTCTACCAGACTATTGGATTCTTCAGGATTCCGAATGTATTTCCAGGCCTTTCCTGCAGCCGCTTTCAATTCTTGCCTTTTTTGGGGAGTTTCACCCTTCAGTCCCATCGCCAGGAGGCAAAATGCATGCATCCTTTGGTTATGGTCCAGCAATTGGCTGGCCTCTCTTAAGACCTTGCCCCTTTGCCCCGATGAAATCCTTTGTTGTGTTATGTGAGTCCTTTGTCATTGTTTTGTTGCATTATGAGGCTTCTGATCGTGCATTTTTCTGTTAATTGCCAAACAAAATAATCTTGCATTTAATAATCAATTCAACAGTGACAATTACCGTTTCTATAATCTGTGTTGAAAGTGCTTTGGATTTCCCGGATTTTCAAATTGGCATGACAATTCCTCTTCAAAATAGAGGGAAAAATTGCCTTATGTTAGTGAACATAATTGAACGAACACGCATTTGAGTTTGTTGTTTTGCTTTCACGAGCACAGCCATGTTGAGGCACAAACATTAATAACACAAACCACTTCCACTCGCATTCTCATGGCAACATCATATATCAGAGATTTCAACATTTTAGAGAGAACCGAAGCCACAAAGGGGGCACGTATGTAAACAAAAGGCAGATTAATCATTGAATGTCAAATATGTGACTAGCGTTTTTGTGTAAACTAATTTCATGCGTGATCGACCAGGTAAGGCCATAGCGCAATATTCAAACAAGCGGACATACTTCAATAGATGTGAGTGTTAGGAACATGTTCAAAAAAAGACTTGAATGGAGAGTTTTTATGTCTGCTTATATTAAAAAGCTGAACAAATCTGGTAAATTAGTTAAAATCACACACACGCACATCACTCAACCACCCTGGACCCATATATTACAGATTTATGCAGTTTAATATTGGAACTAAAATCTTTTCCAATCATTTTTGTTTGGTCTTTAGCAAGCTCGCACATCCGGTGTCCACAATGTAATGAACTTAAGTACATTTTGAACATTAATGGAGTACACTGTTAATTGAACCATTTTATTTAAAAATATACTGTAACGTTTGACGATATATTTTTTTTATCATGATGGCACATTGTATGCACTATACAGATATGAAATCATACATTTACAATACAAAATATGCAAAGCATTCATTTTACACAAAAACGCTGGGCAAGAGAGGGAGGGATTCTGTTTCCTTGTTTTTTCCTTTTATTTTTTTTCAGGGGGTTATAGGGAACTAGAGGATGACGAGGAAACCAAAACATTTTACAAAGAGCCAAAGTGCAGAGGGATGCATATTTCTACAAATGCTGTGGCTTTTCCATCACACCCATTGATTTGAAAAGTGATATGATTACTTTATTGGAATGCCATTTAATCCTTGCTTTTGCTCTATCATAAATCAAAATGTCTCTGTGTGTTGGGCGCACTTTCAAACATGCAAGATGGATAAGCAGGTTGTTATAATAGCAATGGGAAACTTAAGGAAATAAAAAAAAATTGGTAATGATGTTTTCCTTTGCTTTTAAATGTAACTATTTAAGATGTATAAAAACATATCCTGGCACACAGGAAGAATGTTTCAAGCCACCTTGATGAGTAACTTGGCTTTGTTAAGATGTTTTGGAATGTTCCAATGTTGGTCTAATAACCAGTTTCTTCAAGTTCAAAATTTGGTCTGTGAAAGTGTTGCAGTACATTGTGGAGTTTTCAGAATAAACGAAATGTACTGTCAATCAGTGTTTATTCCACATATTTCAAAATATCAAAAAAATCCACATTAGTTGCTCCTTTCATCCTTAGCATCATATCCTCTGTGGTTCTCTTCTTCACCCTGCCCCCCATCACCAACCTGAGCACAAAGAAGTGCGGAGCTGCGGCAGCAGCTTTAGTCTAATGCTAATGCACATCCTCTCCCTCCTGCATACAAATGTCTCCTGACCCAGACTTGCTGTTTGCTTATCACTCGATCTCCATTTGTCTTTGTGGCATTATACAAAGTTTAGGTTGGCCTGTCACACTCGCTTACTCATCATATACACATCTGATATCCGTCTTTCTGAGTCACGACTATGAAAAATAAACGTTCTGATTAATTTCAATAAGACCTGTATTTTAGTATGAACAGGTAAAATGCCGACTCACTGGTGCTGAGGACAGAATATTTGATTCTTTTGCCCTGCCGTAATTGGTTTAATCTTGGGCCTGTCGGTTATTATTAGTGTCTTAGCTCTATAGGGCCTTTGACACGAAATGTTTGATCCCATCTGTCCAACCAAGAAACAATCCGCTGTCTGTTACGTACGCCATTCAATGCTGTTTCCTTGCTTATAAAGCTACCTGTTCAACAGGAAGGTTGAAGTATTATTTCTTAGAATGTGTGTGCAAATTCTGTACGGTATGTTCAAATAAAATGAAGCTATTGTATTATCGAAGGCATAAGTCTTTGTTTTCAATCCGAGGTTTCTATCAGTGTTGCAACAGACATGAAACAATTAGAAATGGGATTGGCTCATTCGATGAGAAGGTTTCTTCAGCCGTCATCTGTACAAATGTGAAGGTTTCGGACGTTTCGCCTCCTATCCAAGAGGCTTCGTCAGCGACGTAACCTTCACATTTGTACAGATGACTGCTGAAGAAACCTTCTCATCGATGGACCACTCCTGTACGACTGAGAGCTTACACAGACGATTGGCTCATTCGTTGTGTCGAATTGACTGCTAGCAGGAATGGTGATTTGTGAATGCAAATGTCTCAGAACAATTCAATTTAGACAATTTATAGTTCCGTCTGTGTTGGTTGCTTTGTTTGCAGTGCCCGTGGTGTAGATAAGGAGTGATTTCAAATAACTATGAAGGCAGGAGGCAATGCTTTTACTTACTGAGGAATATTGATTGACATAGCGTGGAGACATCTCACAGTTGACACGCTTCTCTTCAAAATGATTGCCCCTGCCTTGTACGAATAACTTCCATTCATAGAAAAATAAATGTATGCCTATCTCTACACCACCCTAACACCGTCACTGGAGCAATGATCATTTCTCAAATCCTGGAAAGTAGAAATTCATTTTTTTTTTCTTCGTTTTTTTAAGGTGTTTTTTTTAAACATGAACTGAAAAACCAATCCAAAAAGCAAACCCTGTATCATCAAATGGCAAACCATATGTCCTTGAAATAAATTAGAGTTCATACTTCACACTCTTTGTAAGGCAGTTGCTGACACTTACACTGCCCATAGCCATTAATGATCACAAGTGCTCCTTCCTCGTGGCTGGGCTCATATTCATTATAGGGCACCTGTGTAGCTAGATCTGCCATAGGCTGCCGCTGCTGGGTTCTCGTCTGTCGGCGGTTCTGAATAGCGGAACAGTGGCGTATCCGGCGCAGGGTGGGGGGGCAGCACTTCCGTGAAATATATACAACAAAAATGATGAAAAAGAATGAAAACAAAAGAGCCATAGCCCCCATGATAACCCGATGAGTCATAATGGTGTTGTCCATGGCGGAGAAGTCGTCTGTTACAGGCGCCTCTTCCAACGCAGTGGTAGTTGGTTGAGAAATGATCGGTGTTTGTGTTGTGGTTGAAAATGTGGGGCAGCTCCAGTTATCCCCTGGATAGTCCTGTGTAGGGGTTGGCTGCATTATTCCAAAAAAGAAGCTCGTCATTTCTGCAGCCGTGGTTGCGTCTGTGGTTGTGCTCGTGCTCTGAACAACCGGTGCTGAAAAATTATGGCAAAGTTGGAATCCATACACGGCATCAAGTATTTCCTCACCTTGGGCATATTCAGGGCTATGGCAGAGAATGGAGTGTTCCCACCTTCCCTTGAAGGTGCTTAGCCACGTGGCTAGAGAACAAATCCTTTTGGTACATTCCCAAAGGTTGCTAGACAATCCAATAGTACGTAGAGACTGCCACATATCCATGACTTGGGCATCCAGGCTGCTTAATTTGTTGTTGTCCAACAGCAAAATCTTGAGATTTGGCAGCGTTTGAAAGACATCAGGTGTCAAAACACGGATTTCATTTCCTGTGAGGTCCAGCTTCTCTAAAGTGGTCCAGCTCCATTCCATGCCGCATGTTATATTGTTGATCTTATTCCACTGCAGATACAGAAATTGGAGACCCACGAGGCGTGGGAAATGGGCCAAGTTGATTTTGGTCAACTGATTGTGCTCCAAGTGGAGCTCTTTGAGTTTAATGAGCCCAGCAAAACCATTACGTGCAAGACTCCGGAGGCGATTGCTGCTCAGACCAAGATATTCCAGGCTGCGGCAGTCCCAGAATGCCCTAACAGGTGTGGTACGAAGTGAATTTGAACGTAGGTGCAGAATCTGGAGCTTCCTTAATCCATGAAACAGTTCTGGTTCCAGAGCGGTCATCTGATTGAAGGACATGTCCAGAATCTGCAGATTAATGAGGTGGATGAAGGTTGTATTGGGCAACTTGGTGATGCGATTTGAGCTCAGATTGAGGTCCTTCAGCTTGTAGAGCCCTTGGAAGGCATCTTCCTGAACCGAAGTTATCTGGTTGTGGTCCAAGTGTAACCAGGTGAGCTGACTGAAGCCGTAGAATTGATCAGGGCTGAGTTCAGTGATGCTGTTGTGCCGTAGCGAAAGCCCAAGGGCCCCCTTGTCCACGCCATCTGGGGGTGCCTGTAGTCCCTGGGTGTCGCAGTAGAACTGCAGGTCCTCACAGCGGCATTTTTGCGGGCAGGTTGTGCATGATGCAGAAGGCAGCAGGCACACAAGGAGCATGCTGATCATATACAGACAAAGAGCCGCTGGTGCAGGTCCCACCAATGGCCACCTTGAATGAAAACCTGAGTGCAGTTGGAGATGAAAAAAATGAGCATGGGGATGTGGGTGGAAAAGGAGAAGCTCATCCAGGCTAATTACAATTGAGCAATTTTACTGGATTTGCTTCTATTATAATCCCAAATACAGTTTCACTTTTTGTGTTGCTTATGTTTTACACCAATAATAATTTGGATTTGCCTGATGTGGGTTTGTTAAAGCTTTTATGCATGTTGATTTATATACACGTTATATGTTTCGGGTCCACCCAAGATTTTCTTTAAGAAGATTGTGATGTTTGACAACTCAATTACATTTTCCAACTGTAATCATTTCAATCAGAATTATCTATCAAAACCATATAAGAGTGGCGATTAATACAACCTGTGTAAAACGCCATTCAATTAACTTCTTTGGTTCAAATCATTTTAATATACAATGCACCAGCCCCCGTCATGATTAACTGTTAACATTGCCTTCATGAAAGGAGCACATCCTGGGGTGCAGTTGGATTCATACGGTTGTTTAGACAATACATTAATAAGTGTGTGCATGTGTGCGCGCATGTCTCTTTCTCTCTCCGCCAGTCTGTCTGATTGCCTGTCGATCGGTGGAGAAGGAAAGACTTAAATTCTGCCACATTTCATTTTTTTGCTTCTCAAGCTCCCTCATTCATTCCCTATCCACATTCCACCCCTTTCGTATAAAAAGAGGCAAACTTACCCATCCTTGTGTGCACATCTGAGTCCTAATTCAACTGTCCTTTTCCGCAGACTTTTTGGGTGACCACATGGGAAAAAAATCCAAATGGAGAGAACCTTTTTGGTAAAGCATAAAATGAACCAATCGCTTTTGAAGTGAAACAAGACTGAGCCCACGCAGAGAGAAAATAGACATTTCCATGTCCCAGGATATTTATTCCGGTTTTTCTTAACCGTCCCATAAAATCCAATAATGGTTTATATTGTAGTCTTCATCCGGCAATCTCTCAGAAGTAGAGCTGATCTTTTCAAGTTGAGCAATTGCAGTCCCCGCAAATCTGATGCAGATTCTTCTCCTCCCTTTTTTCTTTTTTACTTCCTTTCCACTGCAATGATGACAAATCAGCCTGTTACTTCAAGATCAAGCCTGTCTCCTTTTTAGTCCATCACCCTTAACTTGTTGATGCTCTCAAAAGAATCAGCTTCTGACGCCAGCCAAGTCCTAACATTGCCTCCGCAGAGGCCTCATCTGCTTGCTGAGACACAAGAAGAGAAAGGGAAAAAAAGCCAAGCAGGGATGTTATTCCGTGCTTTTTGTTGCAGCCACTCACTGCTACAGAGTGGTGGCAGCCTGGCGTCGACCATCACTACTCTTTCTCTCTCTCTTTTTCTCTCCCACTCACACAACCCTCTCGCTCGTCCGCTTGCTCTCTCTCTCTGTTCAGTCACTTGCTCCCTGCCTCATATCACTGCTTGTGTGCTTCCAGTCGTCTCTTCCGCCCCCACTTCTTCCCCCTGGCTTGTCATGATCAGAATATTGATATTTTTTTAACGTTGCTGCGGTGGCCTGGTATTGAAATTAATCATACTTGTTAATTGAAGATCTGCTTTATTGGTCATGATGTACAGGTCTGTGGTCTGTTGAAAATAGCATAACCAGTCACATTATATTTCGTAAGTAGTGCATTGCAGCAGTATTAACTGCGTATGAAGCTATGTAAAGATCATTTACATATCCTGACAAAACTATAGTCATTTTAAACCCCTGCATGGTGTATTGCAAAAGTAATGCAATACTTGAGTATTTTTAAAACTCATTACAGTTTTACAGGCAACAAAGTGGGATTCTATCATTAAACTGCTATTTGTTATTTAGCAAATAGTTATTTTGACCCTGTTTAAACGTCACAATATTTTGCATGACATACCATAACGTTCCGAATTAATCCATTCAATAGTTAAAATGCTCTGCATACAGTACTAACCATTAACTAGATTAGTGACAGTTCAAGATCAGGGATGAACTAAATGTTTTTTACATGTAGTCAAAATGAGGAACAGTAATCCAGCCTACTACTACAGTATTTGTACTACTTGTCTCATTAGGTTGGGCTGATCTGGAATATCCCTCACCTGACTTGGAGCTAAACAGGAACACCTTGGACTGGTCGGCATCTAATAGCAAAGCAGAACAATTACAATATTGGAAGCTCTACTGTCATAGTTCATTAAAGTTGATCAAGAATATCGTACAGATTCATTAAACATGAGTTTATTAATTATATAACATTGAATTGGCATGAAATGTTGTCATCCATTCGTTTTCCAAACCGCTTTGTCCTCACTTGGGGTGCGGTGGTGCTATCCCAACTGTCTTTGAACCAATACGTCTGTGTAAGCTCTCAATCGTACAGGAGTGGTCCATCGATGAAAAGGTTTCTTTAGCCGTCATCCGTACTTCTTTGAAGGTGTCGGACGTTTCGCTTCTTAGATCGTTACCACGTAGGCTTAGTCCTGGGCTAATCAGGGCCAGTCATAGACCATAATCAGTCAGGACATAAGAAGCAATCAGTGTAGCCTCAGGGAATAGTCCTCTGCTCCCCCCAACCTTAGGGCAGGAACCGATCAAAGCAGTGGTCCACCACCACTAGACATTAGGGATACATCTAGGGCCCGAGCAACCAGCAAAATTTTAATTTACTGACGAAGCTTCTCAGATGAGAAGCGAAAATTCCAACACCTTCAAAGAAGTACATATGGCAGCTGAAGAAACCTTTTTCGTCAATGTTTTTGAACCAGTTGCCAGCCAATCGAATACCAGGCCACCCAGAATTTAATTATTAAAAAAAAAAAAAAAAAAAAAATCCTCTGAAAATTGCTAATCTAAAAATATTTTATCATGCCACCAGAAGGTAATTGTAGAATTGTTGACTTTCATGTGTAATTGTTGGCTTTAAGAATTAATCAATTAAATTTAAACTACAGAAATTGGCTTGAATGAAGCTGATCATCTAGAATCGATTATACCACCAATAGAACTGAGAATGATCTTCCAGCACTGACTGGTTGACAGATTCACCACTAATGTGAAGAAAGTTTAAGTGAGGACAACAGCTAGTCTTCATTTCCAGTCAAATAATTCCCTGCTCTTCCATTTTGTAAATGTGGTCTGGAAAATGTTGCTTCTCTCTAAATTAACAAAGCTGCAAATACAGAGAACTTTGAAATGAATAATGAAAATTAGCTAATTTCGTTCAGTGAGTTCATGTTTAGAATATTGTCTTCTCAAGTCAAAGACAGCAACGACTTGTCATCACACATTGTATGTTTTTATTTAGTCAACTAGTCTGAATATGCCATAATATGTGCCACTCTCACTTGGTGCTCATTTCCTGGATCTATATTTGAGTGGTTTGTGCGCGATGTTCAGTCGCGTACAGTTTAAAATGAATTTGTGGTTCTTGTTCTGGATTGGGGATTGCGTCAGAAAACAATCATTACCATGCAGTCCGTGATGCTCTTTTTTTAATATTTTATTTTATTTTATTTTTTTACAGGCTGGCAGAAAGGACCGCAGTGATGCTCTGAACACAGCCATCGACAGGATGACAAAGAAAACCAGAGACCTCCGTAGACAGGTTTATTTTTTTAATTCAATCTTATTGTTTTTGAACTGTATTCTTTTCTACCCTATTGCCATTCATGTACCATAATTTCCGTTGTATAAGGTGCACCAGAGTATAAGGCACATCCACATTGAATGGTGTATTTTCAAACTTTTTCCATATATAAGGTTCCATATATACTTTTTCCAAATATCAGGTGCTACGGTAGAGGGGCAATTGGAGTCAGTGGCTGCCGACGTTGGATCCGAGGCCCGTTCTGGCTCTATATTACTTTACATATAAGGCACACTGGCGTATAAGGAGCAGGGTCAACTTTCAATAAAATGAAGGCTTTTGGGTGTGCCTTATACACCGGAAAATACGATGTTCTTCTTTTCCTTTCAGCTTTTCCTTTCAAGGGGTCGCCACAGCAAATGAGTGTCCTCCATCCGGAAAATACGATACTATGCTTAAAACACTGCCCTTTTCTTCTATTTTTCAACTCCATAGCTGCGTAAAGCTGTAATGGACCACGTGTCTGACTCATTTTTGGAAACCAACGTACCCCTACTGGTCCTGATTGAAGCTGCAAAGAACGGCAACGAGAAAGAAGTGAAGGAATATGCCCAGGTGTTCCGTGAGCATGCCAACAAGCTAATCGAGGTAATGCACAATGTTGACTCTATACTTTGTCAAAGCCCAATTTAACCTAAAGACTAATCTTTTTTTTCTTCCTAAATTGACTTATTTTAATTTTCTCAACCGACGAGAATTAATCGTCTTCCTCTAGGTCCATTTGTCAGTCTCTTTTTTTTTTTCTTGTGTTCACTTAGTTATTCTCTGCATCAATTGTGGAGTAAATTATTTACCTAACCCCCCGCAACCCTGCTGAGGAATAAGCGGTATGGAAAATGGATGGATGGATTATTTACTTACCTATATACTGATTTTACCTTCCTGCGGCCATATTCCGGCGGAATTTTTTTTCTTTTTTCTCTTGGACGATGCTCATCAATTTGTTGATTGCCGCACTCATAACCTCAAAATCTTCCCATGCTAATTATTGGGATGTTTACTTATTAAGGACATGAGAGCAGTTGAGAAACCACCAACTGATGATTTTGGGGAAGCAACAAGCCAGAGGCACGACTAGCTGACCTCATTAGTGCACTTTCACTCAATTCCTTGAATGCCCGTGTTCAAGCATCAAATGTTGACATTTGAAATGGGACATCTACCCATGGGCGGTTGACCACAAGTCCGCTGTATTGGCTGGTCTAGTGAGAATAGAGTAGCGTAAGCTTTTGCCAAACACACGGCCAGTGAATTGCACGTCAGGGAGGAGACCTTTTAAATTGCCAAGGACACTTCACAGAACCTCGGGACATTGACAGGCTTACCCTGTAACTTATTTTATAGCTACTTGAAGAGTAAAATACTTGGGATAACTTAATGTAGGTGAGCTCATACTATTTTAAATACAATATGCAGTGCTTCCAGTTTCAAAACCTACGGTTTTCTATTCTTACAAGTTGACCGAGGACAATTTAAAATTGTCTAATTTTTACATTCACTGCATTTCAGTGACAATTTTGTAACATTTTATCATTAGTGCGGCACCACTACTTTGTCCACATGCAACATAGATGGATAATGTTGTTGAAAATCCTAAAATCTGCGCTCTTAAAATTGGCCTTTGACAAAATCAGTATTTACCTTGCTCCATTCTGTTCTCGTGATATGAGCAGAAGGGTTGGTGCCCCTCAAGGCAAATGGTCCATTAGTTTATACACATTTGTTTGAAAACGGTATGATGTTATGACTTGACCCACATTCATCTTTGGATGCCATCTAAACAGATCCACATTTGTCAGAACTATGCTTTTGAGATTGGACATTACATTTATCTGGTGAATATATCAACATCTCAGAGATAAGAAACAGACGAATGACAACACATTCTCCTGCTGTTGAATAGTCATCAATTGTAATAGCTTACCCTGCAGCACATTTTTGACTGGACATTTGGTGCAGTTCTTCTCATTAATTGTTGCCAACTTTTTTTGGTTTTGTTTTCGAGAAGCCCAATGTTCCTTGGGAAGATGTAAAAAGAGAATTTAGAAGTTGTCATGTATGCTTCAAAGTCTTCAAGAAAAATCTGAGGTTTCTCAATTATTTTCTGGCGTGTGCCATGTTTTTCTCGTTCTTCTGATAAGGTGGCCAATTTGGCCTGCTCCATCTCCAACAACGAGGAGGGAGTGAAACTGGTCCGGATGGCAGCATCTCAACTGGAAACCCTTTGCCCTCAGGTACTGCTGCTGTTTCATACCCATTTGCATCAAATTCACTTTTGATTTCTGTCGTTGTGAAATATAGAAACTTGGTATACCGTGTAAAGAAATACAGTACTTGTATTTGAATATTGTAGTTGTATACACAGACAAGTACACATTGAAGGCTTTGGTTGTATTTGTGTTTGGCTACCAAATAATTGTATTTCCTCTTCAAAATGCAAATACAGTTATACTTCTGTTTACAAACTTAATTGGCTCCCAGAACCTGTGTGTAAGGCAAAACATTTATTTCCCATAAGAAACCATTAAAAATGAAACTAATTCGTTCCCGTGTCCCCATTAAACATACTTTTCTACTAAATAAGCCTCAAAACACAAAATACGTTATTTGATCTATAATAAATGTGCTATTGTATTGTATTTTAAACTGTACTGTATAATAAAGTTGTTTTATTTACTTTTGTGATGGTCATTGATGTAGTTGCCACTTAATATCCGAGTGAAGTTGCCGTGCTTTCTCGGCGATAATACCCTCACTCATACTGTCCCCTGCTAGCTGCTTTTCGTTAATCCAAATCAACAGAAGTTTGTCAACCTCTTCTATTGCCTGAGACCGTTGCTTAGACAACACAGAAACACCCTTAGCCACACGTAGCGATGGTCGACTTAGCGTACTGGTACTGGGACGCTAAGTCACACAAACGCTTACCCCGTTCTTGTTTTTCGATGATCTCCTTCTTCCCTCGACCGTAATTTTCTTTTGTGTCCATTTAGGCTTAACACTAGCCTGTGGAGGGGTCTTTTTCGGTCCCATAATAGCAAAAGTACTCCACTCGATAACCAGGTCTGCACTCAAAGAAAGGTGGTGACGAAAACTAATCCGCCATCCACCGTGGCGCTGTTTGACCGTGTGGTTTGGTGTTCGCCCACTGACAACTAGTCCGCCAGCCACCGTGGCGCTGTGTGGTTTGGTTCGTCCGGCGAAAACTAGTTTGTATGCCAAGATTATATTTGCGAATTTAATGTTCGTAGAGCGAAAAGTTCGTGAGCTAAAGTGTTCGGAAGCCGTGGTATCACTGTAATGTAATAATACAAGTTGCACAGGGATTGCAATTTGGTTCAACCTGCTCATTTCCTGAAATATGCCATTGTTGAAATACAGTTTCAACATTATAGTTATAGGTTAAGGTGTTATTAATGGTCTAATTACTGGATTTATTACAGTAACCTAATGATGGCAACATGTTTTTTTAATTGGGCGATTCCAGGTTATTAATGCGGCTTTGGCCTTAGCTGCAAAGCCCAACAGTAAGGTGGCACAAGACAATATGGATTTGTTCAAAGAACAATGGGAGAAGCAGGTCAGAGTCCTCACTGATGCTGTTGACGACATAACATCCATCGATGACTTCCTTTGTGTCTCCGGTAATACATAAAACACTACCAACACTAAAATATATGCTGCATACTGTGCTGATTTATAAGACCCACAACACAAAAATATATTATGCATCTTATAGTGTATGGAATTGTACTTACTATAACTGTTTTTTTAACCCCCCCCCCCCCCCCCACCCAGAGAACCACATCCTTGAGGACGTGAATAAATGTGTTATCGCTCTGCAAGAGAAAGACGTGGATGGTTTGGATCGCACAGCTGGAGCAATTCGAGGCCGTGCTGCCCGCGTTGTCCATGTGGTCACTTCTGAAATGGACAACTACGAACCTGGAATCTACACAGAGAAGGTTTTGGAGGCCACAAAGCTCCTGACTGATACAGGTGCAATTTGTATGAAACGATGAAAATGAATAGAGCAACAGATATGTTTGTACCAGTGTAAAGAGACTTCGGGGAGTTTTAAAAAGACATCCTAATCATGCTAAAATGATCTGAAATTGGTTGGTTTTCATCTTAATAGTTATTTCATACATAGACTGCATGCAAGTCATGTAATGAGCACAGTAAACAGCCAAACAAATACCAGTCGGAAAATCACAACGTGGCAACCTCCTGTGGGAGACGTTAGTCAATGGAAACAACATAAACTGCAGCCCACCTGATGTCGATTTTTTTTTTTCTCCTTAGGCCGACTCCAATCATTTGCTAAATAAAATTCAGATAACAGATTTATCTGTTTGTTAATAGGGGAAAATTGTAATGAATAAATTAGTTATGATTCATATTTTTTGGTCCCGTAATGTGAGCAACAGAGTAACTACGTCTGCAAAAATGTAAAATATTCCAATACTTTGCCCATTATTTAACTTTACAGCGGAGAAAAACCGAATGTCTCTCTGTCTCTCTTTTTATATCTATCTACCCAACCTATGTACGGTATATCTATGTATCCATTCAGCCATTGCTCTCCCTCTCTTCCTCTCTCTCTTTCTCTCTGTTTCTCTTTCTCTCTATCTCTCTGTCTCTATCTCGCTCTGTGTCTCTGTCTCTCTCTGTCTCTCTCTCTCTGTCTCACTCTGTCTCTCTCGCTCTGTATCTCGCTCTGTCTTTCTAGCTCTCTCTCTGGCTCTCTCTCTAACACTGTATCTCTCTCTAAATCTCTGTTATGTGTTCTGTAAAATAAAACAAAACCTCAGCCAAAAAAAAAAAAAGAGTTGGATTATTACGGCTACTCATATCGGCCATTTTTCGATGTTATTTAACGAACAGGTGCCTTCCACTTATTTTGCATGCAGTTTACTGAGAACAAAGGATTGATGAGTGAAATATTTGGTATTTGAGAGGAAATTTTACAGTACAGATACATGTATTTTCAGTGCAAAGTGTAATAATAAATTCCCCTTCAGCTAAAATGTATTCATGAACCATTTTGGACGTTTTCTTGGTGGAACAAATAATTCAGATTTGTGTATTGTTACAATTTGGTTGAACTAGCCTAAAGTCACTGTGGTTCTTGAAAGAAATGTTTCTCAATATTGTTCTTAACCCCCCACCTTTCATCTCACCCTCCCGTAGTGATGCCACGGTTCACAGAGCAAATTGAGTCTGCAGTGGAGGCTTTGAGTGCGAACCCCTCGCAGCCGGTTGATGAGAACGAGTTCATTGATGCTTCCCGTCTTGTCTATGATGGCATTCGAGACATTCGCAAGGCTGTCCTCATGATTAGGGTAGGTTGCACACAATACTTTTCTCCCTTATACAATTTATAACGTGTTTTGTTTGAATCTAACAACTATATATATATATATATATATATATATATATATATATATATATATAT
The DNA here is from genome assembly GCF_051943395.1 of Hippocampus bargibanti. Classification (NCBI taxonomy): domain Eukaryota; kingdom Metazoa; phylum Chordata; class Actinopteri; order Syngnathiformes; family Syngnathidae; genus Hippocampus; species Hippocampus bargibanti. The sequence goes on from NC_142735.1 coordinate 3,338,906, forward strand.
ATATATATATATATATATATATATATATATATATACATACATACACACACACACACACTCTCGTTATATCGATATTGGATATATCGATAGTCCCGGTTATATCGATATTTTTTCGGACTCCCTTGAATATCGATATAACGAGACTTTACTGTGTGTATATATATATATATATATATATATATATATATATATATATATATATATATATATGTATATATGTGTGTGTATATATGTGTGTGTGTTAACGATCATAATGATAATAATGTTCATTCATTTATCAGTCCAAACATGTTTACCTTCCAAGAGTGTCGGTCATGGTTAACTTGTAAAGCAGACCGGTCTGCCATTTGGCAGAAACATAAGAAAATATCATGAGAGCCACTGACAGCGTAAAACGGGGGTTTTACCTTTTGGTTTTTTTTCCCATCCTTGGGCGCTCAAGGTGATTTCACCCCAGATGAATTCTAAACCTTGGCCTGTCAATCGAACATTAGAGGGAACGTGGTTGTGTCTGAACCGACTATTCGTCAGACATTGATTGAAGGCCTCGTAGTCAGGAGAGTATTGTTGAAAATAAAATCATTATTATTAGTTTAAATAAGATGATACAAAGTATCTAATTTTATTACTTTCATTAAACAAATTTCATCAACAAATCATGACAAAACCTATTTAAGTGCAGATGAATATTGGCACTGCAAAAAAATACAATAAAAAAAAAAGCAAATGCTTTTTACACAAGCTCCCGTTTGCTGTGAGCCTCCTACGTTAATCTGTTGCTCAGGCCTTGGCAGGTAATATCTGTGCCCGCAGAACACCATTGTCTCGCTCGAGAGAGATGGCTGTGACTCAGTACAGATTACCTGAGCGCATCATATTCCTTGCATAAGAACATCACTGCATTTAATAAAACAATGGACCTTCATTTATTTTTAGGTGTAACTACTTACCACGTAGTTAAAAATGGGAGGCGTAGAGCTATTCAGTCGACCGACATAGGCTACACTCAATGGACACAAATTTTCATATCCTCCACTTTTTCAGGAACTACAAATTGGATTCTGCCCCCATTGTTATTATGCTACTCTATTCTTTAAATTTCCTCACAATTGCTAAGGCGGAACATTTTTGTGTTGTTCAAATCTATATTTTCCACATACCAAATTAGTGAAAGCAGACCCATGTCAGTGTTATGCCACACATCCCAAAGTGTTTTATCCTAACAATACTGTCTTCACTTTTTGCATATTCAAAATAATCGTATGTGTACAGGTTCAATTTATTTTTCTGCTTTTAACATACCTTTTTTTTTTTTTTACAGACTCCAGAAGAGTTGGACGACTCCGACTTTGAAACTGAAGACTTTGACGTTCGCAGCAGGACCAGCGTGCAGACAGAAGATGACCAGCTGATTGCTGGCCAGAGTGCAAGAGTGAGTGTAGAGATTTTGTTGATAATGAGAGAGACAGAGCGAGGGAGAATATAAAAGACAAGCCACATTATTTGGTGCCATGTTAATTTTGGAGAATGTACATATGTATTGGGGCATGCGTGCATGCTTGCGTGTGCATGTATTTCAACCAGGTTTTTGTACCCATTTGAAAAATTGCAAAATAAAGAACAATTGGTTTTATTTAAATGTAAGAATGTTAGTTTTGATCCATTTTTGAAAATGTGTATTGCCTACCCCATCTTAAGAGTCATTTTCTAATTTCCTATTCTGATGCTTAGAAATGGTTGCAAAACACGTTTGTGCATAGTATTGAGCTGTTTTGAAATCAGAAGCAGGCAAAAAAAAATCTTCTATAAAAAACCAGACTTGTTGACAAAAATGTAATTGTTTCCCCTGCTTTAGGCTATTATGGCTCAGTTGCCACAGGAACAGAAGGCAAAGATAGCAGAACAAGTCGCCAGCTTCCAGGAGGAGAAAAGCAAGCTGGATGCCGAGGTATCCAAATGGGATGACAGCGGCAATGACATCATTGTTTTGGCCAAGCAGATGTGCATGATCATGATGGAGATGACAGACTTTACCAGGTGAGTCTGACTTTGTGATCCCCTTATTCTATTCCTCCAAAACAAGTAATGCTTTGTTTGTTGGACACTTCAGATGCCCACCTGAAATTACCAGCAAACAGTTGACGTTGCCCGAACAGTCAATGAAACTGAAAATGATGCAAGTTTGACTTTCATACCTGTCAACCTTGGCTAATAACTGCTCTTATTAATGATCACAATTCCCATTATAAAAGTTGTAGTACGCCATACATTATTTGAAATGATAAAAAAAAACGCTAACAAGTTAAAATGCATACCGCTTACAGCGCATGCGCAGTAACCTGCACCCCAGCGTATAACTAGGCAGTGACGTGCAATCAGGGTAGACAAGTGAGGCCGTGCCTCACCTGTCATCATGGAAATATCAAATAAAAAATACATTAAACAGTTATATTTATTTAGTGATTTGTACTTTAAAGTTGTTTTCCATCTTACTTCTTACTACTTTTGTTTCAAAATCACTAAATTTTCACATTTACCGTTCAAATACTAAGTAGAGACGAGCGGTGAGGCAGCAGCCGGCTGAGCCTCAACATTGATTACGCCATGACTATGCTAACTGTGCTGGCTTGCTCTGCAGTGAGACCGCATTGCTGTCCCTCTGCATATCGCTATTAAAGTGTTCAAACACTTAGTATATGAACTGAATTTCTACAGTTTAGCTGGTGTATATAATGTAGTCACTTTACATTATAAACACTGTACTACAGTGTTTATTTTATTTTATTTTTATCAAAACTGTGCATAGGTGAGGCACACAGTTCTCCTGCCTAATGACAGGGGGCGCTGGTGATTACAGAGATTCTTCTTGCACCTCCTCGGCTGCAGAATAATAGAATTAGTGAGAGCAAGCGACAGTAAACAGTTAGCAAGTGCAACCATCCAGTCATTTTTTCGTGTTGCTTGGCCTTATTTTCAGAATGGAGGATTACATATCTAAATTGAAAGAAATAGAGATACTTTTAAAATTGAAAAAAGATAAGGAAGGCTTGTAGATGCCTTTCTTCAGAAGGAGCCGCGCATGGACTTCATTTATAAGTAAAGGTAACACGATAATGTTTTTTATACTTTTTTTCTGTGCTACAGTTTATATAAAGAATGCTGACATGACATTTTAAACAACACATTATGTGCTGCCAATCAAATGGTGAATAAGCTACTCTGTAGAGTTCATATGTTTGTAAATCTGCCTGATGACGTCAGTGCCTCATCAGCCATGAACCTCACCGCACGTCACTGTTACTAGGCTATTCTGGTTTAAGTTGGCAGGTATGCATTGTGACAAAGGAGATCTCTGCCAACCATACGCAGAGTTGACAGAACATGAAAGACAATATGGACATTCACTTTATTCTACAAAGTCCAAATATGTTAAGATACTTGGCTTCTATTGAACAGTGACAATTTATGTATTCAAATGCAAATGAAACATAAACTCATCTGTGCTTGGCAAAACTTTCATAACTGCTGCTGTGAAATGTAAATTTCTCCACTGTGAAACTAATAAAGGCTAATCCAATCCAAAACATAGTTTGATAACACAGATGAAATGGAATCATATGGCAGATGGTAAGAGGGGGCACAGAGGATTATGTGGGTGAATATATATGTTTATATTCTTCCCTCTTGCCCGCACTGTATAGTAGCAAGTAGAAGGTCAATAGCTAGCTAATTCCACCTTCGCCCATATTATTGCCCCTTCAACCTTCAGCAGGCACAATGCCCTGCCAAGGTTAATGCTCTGTGGAGTAATTGATCTCGACCTCTCAAGACAGATCTGCAGAGTGAGAGTGATTCTTGTTGACTTCCTGCATTGCTCGTGGCTATCCATTGGACCTTATGAATAAAGCATTTGTGGCTTGGAGATATTCAATATATTGGGGGGGGGCACCTGATGTAAAGTTTTAGGTAGGAGACTGTGACTTGGTCCTATGTGGCTGACAACTTGTTACCTGCAGCTGTGTCGAGATCGCTGGTCTTCACTCCTCCGACTGACCATAAAAATCTCTTGTCAGAGGGGCTTTTTATAAAATAACTTGCCCACTTGTGGTGGAAAATCCTCCAGTTGAGTTAAATATTGAATGACCAGAAACAAAAAACAGTAAAAATGCCAAAGTTTAGGCAAACACGTTTTAGCAGTTACTTTTCGTATCCCTGGTCAGATCAAAGTTTCCTGGGGGCAGAACTGATGTGGAAAACAATAGTTTGTTTCTCATTGTTCAAGCAGGTTTTTTGCCATGTGGACAATATTTTATAATACAGTAAAGTCTCGTTATATCGATATTCAAGGGAGTCTGAAAAAATATCGATATAACCGGGACTATCGATATATCCGACCCTGTTTGCATGTAATTTTCTCCGTGCGTGCATAGAAATAGTATCGATATAACCGGGACTATCGATATATCCGATATCGATATAACGAGACTTTACTGTATATCAGTAATAATTTTACAGTTCGAGCCCCATGTACTTGATCATAAAAGCACAAGTCCCATTATACATTTAGAGTCACAGATTTCAAATTCTGAAAGAGTCACAAACAATAATATACATTGATATTAGGTTTACTGGTATTATCAAAAATTGCTGTAAAAATATCAATAATTCAGGCATACAAGATTTGTTTAGAAAACAGTTCTTATTTCATCCCATGGTTCAGTCTTTGAGTTTATAAATTCTCCTCTTTTTACTCTGCTTTATGTCTGCTTTCCACGCAGTGAAGGCTGACCTTGTCAATCTAATCCGGCAAGAACAGATATTTTATCTACCGTTGTATCCACAAGGTCGCAGAAAGTTACCGGCTTGTTACTTATTATCGCAAAAAAAAAAACATCCAACTTTAGCTGCATCCTCTTTGATAAATTTTCGCAATACTTGTTTTAACGTTACACAATTTGGCAACTGTCTGCTTTTTTACTAGGTGACGGCTGATTTCGTCTCGCGAATGTGGAAATCTTATCTCGTGACATTACTTAACGTGAGATCAAAACAATAATAGCGCACACACCCACATGTGTGTAATGTTGCTTGTTCAGTAGCCACAAAGGGACATATGTTTTGTTGTGCCGGTCCCAAGCCCGGATAAATACAGAGGGGTGTGTTAGGAAGGGCATCCGACGTAAAAGCTTGGCTAAGACAAACATTCATTGCTGTGGTGATCCCGTGAAGGGAAAAGCCGAAAGGAAAAGATTTGAGTTTTTGTTTGTTTTGTTTTTCTGACTGACAAATGTATCCCAAAAATGCATATTTGGAGCTGTGCATGTGGCCAGAAAATTGAGTCATATGTAGTACAGTACATGAATACATGCCATTTATAATACGTAGTTGGCAGTACTAGTGTGAATTGCAGGATACATTAACATCGACACTTTGGATGCTTCGACCAGCTCTTGATCCCTCCCAGCTTCGTGTTTGCTTTCAACATTTAGCTTGTAATAGACGTGCACATTCTACCATGACGTCCCTGATTCACTGGTGATCATCTCCTCTTGCATCAATAAATGCTTCATGTCAGAAAGAGGGTACAGCAAGGGCTGAAGAATGAATGACTCTGTCTCGTGTTATAGTATTTGTTATTTCGTTTTTTTTTGTTTTGACTTCAAGATGGCGCCACGAGAGTGGCTGCCTTTCCAGCAGCTCCTTTATTTTGTTTTTTTACTTTATTTTCTTTTCTCTCCCTTTCATAACTTTGCTGCTGTGATATGTAAATTTCACCGCTGCGAGACTAATAAAGGTAAATCTAATCTAACCATTGCTTCATAATCAATTGGGGAAAGGGAGCCCTGACAGACGCAACTTGTCCCTGGCACCATGCTACGCCAAGGACGCATCCTTGCTTGGAAATCCCACCCTTCCCCCTCAACTACAACCTTACATTGGGAAAGACAAACTGATGAATTCAGGCAAATTTGGACTTCTATATCAAAGGTCACATTGACAAATAGAGCAGGTCACAATTTGGCACTGCCTTACAGCGGGGGCATCGTAGGGTAAAGAGAAAAATGAATGTGGTCCACACATTCATCTGTCCTCGAGGTGACCTTTTACATTTGTTTTATCATTTATTTTGTATTTTTTTTAAGTTGTGTTGACTTCAATTTGTGCCGTGCCAAATGGAGAAGGGCTCCTGGGCAGCAATAGCAAAGTGTTGCGCTGGATTTATTCACAGTGCTCGGTTGTCCTATCTAGGGTCAAAAATGGAAGTGATATGAAAATATTCCCACTGGTATATTTATGTTCTTATTTTTAGGTCTGTGGAAGTTTCTTCATTGTTTTTGCTTTACCAAATGTATAAACTGGTATGCTTTTTAACAATTCTCTGATGTCAATATTAATTATGCCTTCTATAAAAAGGTGACAAATGGAAATTGCCAATGTCTGTTCTTTTTTAAATGACGTGGTCTTGCCGGCTGATTTCATGCTCTCCTGCTTTCAGATTCAGTTTAATAATTAAGTCTGCTTTCAGATTCAATTTAAGAATTGACACACGAGGTGGAACTTGAAACTTGCAACAGTAGCATATGCACATTTTGTACATTTCAGTTTGAACAAAAAAATAGTTTTCAGAAGTTGTTGTGCTCGTCTGATATGATTAAGAGATCCATTGCTGAATTTTACGAGTGTTCATATACTGGTTGGCTGCATGCACAGATGAGGCTCGGATCTGTTTGCATTCTTTTGAATAGGGTGTCAACTTAACTTTCTCACTGCCTACTTTCTTGTTACCAGTTTCCCTTTGAGGGCTGTCCCCTTTAGAAGGATCGAACGACAGACACCTGTTGAATATTTGACATTGACTATGACCTGTAGTATGCATGTGATGTGCGTTAATAGTTTCTAAACATATTTTTTTTCTCACGACAAATCTATCCTTTAAAACAGGGATGCACAAACTATGGCCTGCAGGCCTTATCCGGTCCGTTGGTCTTTTTAATCTGGCCCGTCAGACGTTGGATACTGAACTTAAAAGCCGTTTTTGTGCTGTCATGGCTCACTTGTCAAATTTAAAAAAACAATGTCGCCCCTGAGCCAAAACGTTTGCCTTTCCATTGCTCTAAAATAACTTGCATGTGACTGCTAATAAAAATGAACAGAAATTGCCAACTCATTTTTAATATTTTCTCTCCCCCCGCCCCAGAGGGAAAGGACCACTTAAGAATACATCGGACGTCATCAGTGCTGCCAAGAAAATTGCAGAGGCAGGATCAAGAATGGACAAGTTGGGTCGCACCATTGCCGATAATGTAAGTTACACTTGACGTTATGTAGCTCGCCTGCTGAGTGACATAGCTGTATTTAACTCATTCACTGCCATTTACGGATTTATTCGGTATTTGAAAATATGATGTAGAGCACCATTCCCAAATTAGTTCGTTTTTTTTTTTTTTTTTTGTTTTTTCATGCTCGGTTTCAGATAACGCGTTGGCCAGATATCTGTCAATGTTTTTACCTTCCACAAGGGGTAGCGTTTCCCTCTTTTTCCATTTTACCACTTTGTTCCAGCTTCAGCTGTTGTTAAGGGGCTATATAAACCAATATGTCTGTACTGCAGTGTATTTTGTACAGCCATCCTCATTTCAAGCTCATAAAACTCCAAACCCATATAATTTAGCAATTAACTTTTTTTTTTTCCTGAGGAAAGAAGACAGTCTGAGGTTTCTTACTCCGCATGTAGTCTTAAAACTCAATATTCTGTGGGTTGTGGAATTCGAGTGACAATGATAAAAACCCTGGCACAGGAGTGGACACATTTCTGCACGTCTGGCAGTGAATGAGTTAATTTGATTGGCTGCAATACACATTGCGTACATATCCAGCTCCATGCATTTTGCATATACATACCTGCCAACTACTCCAGTTTTGCCGTAATGAGTACGGTTTTCATTCTCCCATTCCGAGTTACTTTTTATTAATGAAAATTGTTTTCCGACCCTTTTCCGGTTTGAACGTATGTAACAATTTTATGCGTAAAACTCAGGTTCAGATCCCATCAATTTTACAAAGCTCAAAAAACTGTGACACACACACTCACGATGCAGCCTGTCATACTTAGGCAGAATGCACATGGAAGCTAGATAGATTGCAATAGGGAGGTAGAGAGAATGGACAGTGCATTTCTGTGGGGAGAGAATCATCCCTCCTGAGAGATGAATCCATTAAGTGCGCTTTGCCCTTTTAATTAGCAGCATAATTTCCAGGTGGCGCTTTCTAAACTGCAAGCCTTAACTCACACGCTATAGGCATATTTTGGACATTTCTCAAACAAAGCATCTCGATGTCGCCGACCTGCTACTTCCACACAGCGCTATAAATTCGGCATACTCGAGCAGCAATAGTTAAGCGAATCACCACAAACATGCATGCATACATACTGACAGCAGAGCAAAGTCAATGCTGGGCCTGCTCATTAACCTAGGCATATTAATCACATGCACTTCGTGCTTCTGGCGTCGGGGGCTTATGAGATTTTACTCATCATATAAAACATCAGCAGATGGTCCCACATTGATGGCATAGCATCTCACCCCTCATTCTCCTTCATAAGACTTTGTTACGCTGTTTCAATGATCAGAGAACGTGATTTTGATCAACTTTGCTGGTTGTCTGGTTTATTTACTTTGAAAAAATTTAAATGGACCCTAATTGAAGTAGAAAGAGGCGAGCTGAGTCGACATAAGCAGTAGGATTTAGGTCAGTGTCGTCTGTAGGGTCTGCACTGCAGTTTATTAAGAATTTAACACCCTCCTATGCAGGGCAACTCAAAATTATATCAAAGCATCCTCGTAAACAAATAATGCTTTACAATTCAGATTAATAATGACCAAATATGTGTCACTCTGGAGCCTTACCATGTCTATTTTCTTATACTTAAAAGGTGCGCATGAGCACGTGCGTATAAGTACGCATGCAAACAGCCTTTTGGATTGGATTGAATTTCACTTTATTAGTCTCGCAGTGGAGAAATTTACATTTTACAGCAGCAATGTTATCAAAGGAAAGAGAGATGTAGAAAAACAACATACAGGAGCTGCTGTAAAGGCAGCCAATCTCATGCCGCCATCTTGAAGTCAAAGGAATACAAAAAGGAAACAAATAATATGACAACACAAAAACACAGACAGGCACTCATTCTTAAGGACTTCCTGTACCCGCTTTGTTACATGAAGCAGTTCCAGATGAAAGATGAGAGGATCAAAGTGTCCATTTCAACAGTGGATCAGGGACGTCATGGTGGAATGTGCACGGCTGCTACAAGCTAAATGTTGAATATTTTGTCCTCGTGATGTATGCTGACATACTTTTCCAATTAGCATTCAATCAGTGGAGAGTTATAAGGATCAATGGACTATGTTGCTGGACAGAGTATATTGGCTATAAAGGCGTAGTACTATGTAAAACATTGTTTGATAATTTGTTCTATTTTTGCCTTTCTTATTTGATGGGTTGTACGCTATTATGCTCGGTTCAGTTAAATCAAAAACCTTGCATGGCACCATATTGCTTTTGTTGTCCTCCACTTCCCGGGTTTTTCTCTACCTCCACCTTTCCAAAAATGAGGCACCCTAAACAGCCGTGCTGGGATGGAGGGTGCCCCCCGCATGCTGGAACTTCGGTGCCCATAAATTTCTTTATTCTGGCCATCCATGCATTTTTCGCACCCCATAACCTCACTGGGGTGATGTGCAGGTATGCACATCCAACTTTTTTTGCAATTTCATCAAGATGGTGGTGGGGCGAGAAGCGTTACTTCATGGGCGGAAATACTGCTTTTTGTGGAGAGTCATGAGTACTTTTCACTTGTCAGTGATGGTGAGAGAAGGTTGCCAAACATCCATACGTACGTACATAGATTGTGCCTATAATGGGCAGCATCTTCACAGCCCTGTTGGACAGTCTGCGGCTGGATTAATGCATGGCTTGAGGAGCCCGCGATAAGAAGAAAGGAGCGTCAGCTCTGAGCGCCGATGCGTATGTGGAACTGTCGCGGCTTGGAATTGAAGCGGATTTATGTGGGACAGGAGATGTGAGACAATCTATTTTCGTCAATGGATGCTACAGCTGTGCGTTTGCTTTCAACATTTAGCTTGTAGTCGACGTGCACATTCCACCATGATATCCCTGATCCACTGGTGAAGAGATGCATCGATCCTCTCCTGTTTCCTGTTTCATCTGGAACTGCTTCGTTTAACAAAAGGGTAAAGAAAGTGCTTCAGAATTAATGACTCTGTTTTTCTGTTGTCATGTTATTTGTTCTGTAGTTTTTTTTTTTTTTACTTCAAGACGGCACCGCAAGAGTGGCTGCCTTTCCAGCAGCTCCTGTATTTTGTTTTTCTACTTTCATTCCTTTCATAACTTTGCTGCTGTGAAATGTAAATTTCTCCACTGCGAGACTAATAAAGGCAAATCCAATACAATAGATGCATACGCACATGCCTCCAAATTTATTCATATACAAACAGATATGAATGGTCGCACCACAGAGACGACTGGATTTATGGCACTTGTTCCCTATGCTCATTAAACCGCACCATGGCATTGTTTGAGGTGCAATTCTCTTTACAATGAGCCCCGTAGTTCCGTTTATTACCTTTAACAAACGACAACCACAACACAGAATTGAAGGTCACTGCCATTGTGTGGATTAACTTCACTTTGATATGCATACAGATTTTTTGAACTGACACAATAAAAAAAAAGAAAACACCGTTGTTCAATTCTCTGTAGCACTCAACAACAGGTTGTTGGCAGGGGCTCATTACAATGCTGCGCTGTCAGTAAATATTGGAAATTGGCATTTCCTCTGGGTGAAGCATCTTAAAGGTCAGCGGTTCTGCCTCTCTCTGTGGCGTGTAATAGAATTCAGCAAAAATGCGTGGCATTACCAATGATTGGACCTGACCTTCCTGATCATCATTTATATCATGGCCATTAGCCAGTGTCTGCACAGTGGTTCATTTTGTTCAACATCGTGCTCTGTCATTCTTTGTACATTACCTTGACATTGTCTGTCATTGCAGTTTCGGGGCAGAACTTTTACACGAACTGCTCAAAAATGCTCGGGTCTTCAAATAACACCCACAAACACCAATATTGAGTAGTATAGCTAGCATAAATGTTTCTCAAAAATTGAACTTCAGTGATGAATCAATTTGAATGTATTGCACAGAACTAGTATAAACATTGTCCATAAATGTGTCAAAGCAAAGGATTCTTCAAGATAAAATACACATGTATTTAAAAGATAAAAACAATTGAATTGTACTGAAAAGGACTAAGGCAAAAAACCACTGAGGCAAACTAATGCTATGTGTTGAGTTTGCTTGCAGAAGAGCAAAGAGATTGTTTTCTTTATTAAGTCATTCACTGCCAGACATGAGCAAAAATGTGTCGACTACAGTGCCATGGTTTTGGTCATTGTAACTCAAATCCCAGACCCACAGAATATTGAGTTTTAGGACTACATAAACATTCAATGCAGCATAGGAAACCTTAGACTCTCCTGTTTCACCAGAAAAAAAATAGTTAAGTCCTAAATTATATGGGACTGGAGTTATATGAGCTTGAAATGAGCGTGGCTGTCCAAAATACAGTGCAATACATGTATATTGGTCTATATAGGGCTTTTAATAACAGCTGAAGCTGGAACAAAGCGTTAACATGAAAAAAAATGGAAATGCTGCCCCCTCGTGGAAGGGAAAACATTGCCACAGGCAATATTTTCCAGCGCTTTATCCGCACCCAAACAAGAAAAAAAATTCCCAAACAAATTTGGGAATGGCACTCTGTCATATTTTCAATTCCCGAATAAATTTGGGAATGGCAGTAAATGAGTATTAACATGACAATCTAAAAATTCAAAAAAGTATTATTGTCAGTAATGAAATCGGAATCATCCTTGACCAACCCCCCCAAATGGTTACAACATATTTCAGCTTTAAAGTGAAGTCCTTTGTCCTGTTTGCTTTCAAAAAGAGAAATTAATCATGACCAAGCCAATTGGTGAAAAAACACCATTTGGTAAAAATGTGATGAAAGAATTTGTTTAAAATAATATTCCATAAACTGCCCTTCTCTCCCATGAACCAAGTCCTGTTCATATATTTTTCCCTCATTTTATATTTTATAACATTTTCAGGTCTACATCTCTTCATTGTCTTTTGACTTGCTTGACCATTTTTATAACGTCAGCGGAGGGTTATTCATTAATGTTTTAAATATATATTTTATGAGAGTTATGCATTAAGTCAAGAATGGTCTCAGTTATAATATCCATAATCACAGCAATGAAAGGAACCATTGATTTAATACGCCATTCACAGTTTTACTGCACAGGTCCGTGTGGTGTGTTGTGAGACTCGCATGGTTTGATCTTTTGATATCATATTAATATGCTGCTGGCAGGATCAGCCAGGTTGTATCAGCTGACTTAGTGGAGCAATGTCGAGCTGAGTTTGCAATATGTAGCTCAAAGGAACTTGGTGCGTAATTGTTGGGGTAGCCTTCACTGCTGCCCGCAGAGCAGAAGTTGCTAAAATGAGTCAGATCAGGACTCATTTCAGGCTTTTTCTCTTCCGGAATAATATTGGTTAATTTTTATGAACACAGACTTACAGAAGAGGGTATCAGAATCTTGTATAAATGCATCCCTATTCCATGATACATTTCAGGCTGTTTTTTGTTACGTTATATCTCTTAATACCTTTGAACAATTAAATCTTGTAGACACTCTTGGCGGTATGACAAACAGGAGAAATCCTGATAGAACATTTTTATGTCAACTCCGATCAATTTTTTTCTTCAACAGTGATCATACCCAGTAGGTTCATGAGGATACAGACGCTCCCCACTTAACAAACAAGATACATTCCGAGCAGTCGTTCGTAAGGTGAATTTGTCTATATATTGTATGGAATGTGTGTTAACGTCAAACAGTGAACGGGGATGTATAAAACACAGACGCTCTAACAGTTGGAAAATAAATTCACACCTACTGTACTGTAGTCCGACGACATACAGACACTCCCCAACTTACGAACATTCGAGTTACAAACTTTTTTGCCCGTACTGTATGTTGAAAAATGTTTGGACAAAGATGCTGTAATTTAGATTTTGTATTGCTACCTTTTTCCGGCCGAGCTCAGTTTCGATTGGCAGGAGGACGCGATGCATAACAAAAAGTAATGGCTGCTGGCACGTCATTACTGAATGTCAGTAATGACGTGCCAGCAGCTTCAGTAATGGCTTACTGAAGACCCAAGGATATGTCGTTGTACTCCAGTCTGTTAGAGTGTCTGTGTTTTTTATTTCCCCGTTCAGTGTTTGACTTAAACGTACATTCCAGACAAAATATAGCACTGAAGCAATTTACGACCAAATTCACCTGACGAATGACTACTCAGAACGTATCTCGTTCGTAAGATGGGGAGCGTCTCTAGTCAGAATGCAAATTACATCTTGCAAATCCTACACAGGTAACCTCGTCCGGCTCGAATTAGCATTATCCAAACAATCTTAGTGGATCGTGTCGCTTTTGCACAATTTATGTATCCCCTTGTCACAGTGCAGGAGTTCTCGCAGAGCGAAGCCAGCAGCTGAGCTGAGCACGAGCACAAGCGATGCTTTCACAGCGCTCTGCGCTCAGCCGTCTGAATTCTTCCCCAAGCCCTTATTAGCATGGCTGCTGCATTCAGCCTCATTGCAGGTCTTGCAGTGTGTGTGTGTGTGTGTTTCTTTGCACGCACACACGTGCACAACTATATGCACACACTTAGTGTTCGTGCAAGCTGCACTTTGAATCCTAGTGTTTCACTTCTTCCTAGTTGGATATCGCTCTTATTTACCCTGCAGCTCACTCTTCATCCTTATGTTTTCTCGCAAGTGCTTGTTTTCAGTTTCATATTTTTGTTTCTGCCCTGCTTTTTAATCTTTTTTCTTGTTCCCATTTTCTTCCTTCTGCCATCATTGCCCCTCATCTGGAAAATGATCATCCTTCTAGCTTTCATCCCCTCATCTTTTCTAGTTGTCTTCAATGGAACACCACCTATTAGTTGTCCTTCATCTCCACTTGGCTCATATTTCTGTCACTCAGGAATAGATAATGACAGAGATACTGTCCATATCATTCAAACAGTTAAAGGCATCAGTTTTGGGTGTTCAATGAAACAAAATATAGTTGTAGTCAGATGTTTAAATGCACTTGCATAACCTGACAATTTATATGCGGTTACTTTCAATGATTCCTCATTACATTCCTTTAGTTTGGCAATGTTAGGTGCATATTTAGACTAAAACCAATAAAATCATGTTTCAGACTTGATTTTTTTTTCTATAAGGTGAGTGTGAAACGGGCAGTGTTGCCTCAGCATTGTCATTTCTGAGCACAATTATATTAGGCCATGGTCACTGCTATTAGAAGTTGAGTTTCACTGGTGTCATAGTATAAAGTTTCAAAATTAATTAATCTAATTTCTTTTTTTATCCTGCAGGATAAAAGGGGTGCTACTTCATAATCTGAAAATGCTGGTAACTGAATTTTGCCATTATGGCACCAAAAGAAAAAAGTACACGTATGCAGTTCACACAACTAGCAAGAATTCATTGTGGCTTGATCTAACGAACTCATTCACCCCCAGATGATGTGCAAAAATGTGTCCAATCCAGCGCCAAGGCTTTGTCATTTTCAATGAAAATTGCAGGACCCACAGAATATTGAGTTGAAGGACTACATAAACATTCCATACAGTGTTTGAAATCTTACTGTCTTCTTTTATCAGAAAAAGATAGTTAATCCCTAAGTTGGATGACTTTGGAGTTATCTGAGCTTCAAATTGGGATGGCTGTACAAAAGGAAAATGCTGCCCCCTCGTGGGAGGGGAAAACCATTGCCAGAGATTTGACCAGCTCTTTATCACCCCCCCTGGATGAAAAACCAAAACCCGAACAAATTCGGGAATGGCGCTTCACGTCATGCTTTTTCTCTTTCGGAAGAAATTTGGAAATACCAGTGAATGAGTTAAAGAACCATATTTTCTTAAGCCACCTACGTGTTGAACTGGCAAAAGTACTGAAGCGGACAGTAACGTAACCGAAAAGATAGTAGGGCAACAGAAATGATACACAATCACACTAATCCCTGCTTACTTTTGGCTTCAGTTTGAAAAAGTGAAACAATGTCCCATTTTATGAAGAGTCTTGTTAACTCTACAATTGCCACAGTTAGTGCCAAGTAACAGAGGGGCAGTCAAAGGAGCCGTTGAGTTAACGAGTCATTTGCGGTTTCATTATTAAACTGTTTGTATGGCTTAATCTTTTAGAATATGCAGATATGCCGACAGAATCAACCCGGTAGCCTCTGCGGTTTGGGTCGGAGATTGTTTTATGCTGTTATGGCTGGCTCGACTGTAGCTGAGCAGTAAAACAGGCACTTGGGTTTGAAATTTGCTGACACCTGTCTGCTGCCACAACCTGCCTCCATCACTGCTCAAGCAATGTTTTTGCTTGGACAAAGATTTGGTCATCCGCATTTGCCTTTGATCATATCCCATCTCTGACGTGGTGTTTCCTCACTTGAAATGCTTTGATCATATTTTAAACTCATGGGGCGGACTATGACGCCATCTGACCATTTTGTTGAAAATGCGACAGCTCTAACGATAGAAATACAGAGCTTTTCCATAGTAGTTCTCAAATTGAAATATATTTATGCTTTTATCTTGTGTTCCTTCATACAACTGGCTTGGGAGG
This sequence comes from Hippocampus bargibanti, assembly GCF_051943395.1. Classification (NCBI taxonomy): domain Eukaryota; kingdom Metazoa; phylum Chordata; class Actinopteri; order Syngnathiformes; family Syngnathidae; genus Hippocampus; species Hippocampus bargibanti. Next base: position 3,354,710 of record NC_142735.1, read on the forward strand.
CTTATTGAATCAACATAATAATTCCTTCCTAAGGTTGTGATAGAGAAAATACAAAAGTTTCATGCCGCCGAACACAAGGCCCACAATGGAAGCACAGATAATCTGGGGTCAATCTGAGGTGAACAAACACAGCCTGTTAAACTGTCATCTTCATGTAGGAGATCTGGTCTTGGACTAATTTAGGACTTGGTAAACTCCTTCACAGGAAGAGCTCATTAGCCAGGTTACAAATCTATCAGTTCATGGAAATGACAACCCATTAAAATTTTCTGTAAAACCCATTCTGTTGTTTTATGGACGTTGATTGCTTGGGACATCCAGGGGCGTAGTATTCAAATCAAGAAGACTTTGTTTTACTAATGTATCACTTAAATTTTCATGGACTCTCAATAAATAGCTTGGCAGAGGGCTGCAGAAGTTGGGCGTCGGTCATCATACGTCCCCTGCCGGCAGTAAAAAAAACAATCTTCCTGTGTTCGAGCCTTTGTTCAGTGTCCGACCGAATATCTCTGACAGGGTGTCAATTAACAATGCCTGATTTAAAAATGTAGTTGTATTTGTGTATTCAAATTCACTTGACACAATGTTGTTGACACCACTGAGATCAAAATCATTTGTAATAACATTCGCGTTCTGTTAACCCGAGCTACCTATAACAAAATGGATTTATCCCTGTGGGTGTTTTGAGTTGATCCTTTTGGCTTTGACTGTAATCCCGGTGTCGGCGTCTATTTTAGGCATCATACTGCTGCCAAGTCATCTTCAAAGTGTGGCAACCGTGTGTCAGTCCGTTCATACATCATTGACAGAAATGAACTTTGCACATTTGTTAACGGATTGTCATTGTATCTTGCAGTGCCCGGATTCAACCTGTAAACAGGACCTGCTCGCCTACCTGCAGCGTATCGCCTTGTACTGCCACCAGCTCAACATTTGCAGCAAAGTCAAAGCTGAGGTTCAAAATCTGGGAGGAGAACTGGTTGTCTCCGGGGTAAGTTCACAGCCATTTTAATCACAAGCACCAGGGTGCCATTTATAATTTACTCTCGTCAAATGTGCTCAGCCAACAAAGTAACTTGAGAGTTGCGGAGCAGTTAAAACCGATGTTAAATGACATATGAAATAAGCCTAACTGTTGGTGAAATGTTTTGACATCTGCTGCGAGGAGAGCCAAGTCGAGTGCGCAAGTCTCAAAGGTAACCGACTGAATCCAGGGAAGGAGGAATACTGCAAAAAAAATTCAAATGAGTCAGCAAAAGAGCTTTTCGAATGGCACTCAAGCTCACCATACCCCTTGTAGAGTCGCGTCGCGTATGTAAACAAAACAGCAGGTTGATAGAGCGGCACTCACTTGCTTCAGCTCTTGTCATATGAAATGAGTACTTTTGCGACAAATACAATATATCAGGTGGTCTCTGAAAGTAGGGCTCCAAACAACACTTGCCACAAGATACCAGTCCATTTGTTTTTTTTTCACCTTTGTGGGGAATGTTTTCAAATGATCATAAACGCGGGGAAAATATATACAGTGAGATCTCAACTTACGAACTTAATTGGTTCCCAGACAGAGTGTGTAAGGCGAAAAGTGTGCATCTCAAAAAAAAAAAAAAAAAATCCCATAGGAAACCATTAAAATGGGAATAATCCGTTCCCGGCTTTCCATAAAATATACTTTTCAACTAAATAAGCCTTAAAACTACACGCAACATACCTTATTCTATGTATAATAAATGTGCTATTGTAATGAAAGAAATACACTGCATTATATCATAAAGTCACTTTATTTACATTTGTGATGGTCATTGATGGCTTGATGGAATGGTGTTGGAGGTCGAAGGTCAAAGGGAATTGCTGTTTGGAAAGAGGCACATTACATGAGAACTGTAATTAAAGAAATAAACTGTGCTGTAAAATAAAGTTTTATTTACCTTTTTGATGGTCGTTGATGGCTTATGGAAGGAGAGTCACCTTCCATAAGGACTGTTGGTAACTTAACCTCTGGTGCTGTTCGGTCGTGTGCTTCCGCCGAAGATCACTCCGCCAGCCGTGGTGGGTGTGTATTATGAAAATAGTGCTTATTATAAGGTTTAATTTTCAGAAATTTGACGTTTGTAAGATGAAAAGTTTGTAAGATAAGGTGTTTGTAAGTTGAGGTCTCACTGTACATTGATACCATTTATTGCTATGTTGTGTTGTGTATAATAGATATCGCATGCACTGTAGACCATTTTTAGGATTGATTCTCTAATCACATGATTGTACCGACGGTGAAAATGTTTTTTCATCCGACATTCGGGATAGATACAGGCCAGAGCTACCAGCAAAATGTTAGTTTGCTGACAAAGCTTTTCGGATGAGGAGCGAAACGTCCAACAGTTTCCAAGAAGTACAGATGACTGTTGAATAAAGATTTTCATCGATGGACCACTCCTGTACGACTGAGATCTTACACAGATATGGTTGTACCGAATAATCGACCGTAACAGCACTTACCATTATAATCAATATTTTTTTAAATGCTTTTCAAGTCTAGAAAGTAACTCTTTTAAAGTACTTTTTTAAACTATTTTACATCATAAACTGGATAAACAATTAATAAGTGACGTATACGGGAAGTGACGTATAGGGAAATGATATATACGGAGGCGAAGGGTAGTCCAGTGCTGCATTCCGGTGCACTCAGTTTGGTTGAGAACCATATTTCGATTGAATATGACAACAAAATTGGATGAGAACAGAGACATTCGAAAACCACGGTTTGACCGTATATAGCAATAGCATTACCCCCCCCTAAAAAATCCCCCTTCCCTCATACTTTCATGTGGTATTTGACAAATATTTTTGTGCATTACTACCTCTTCCCCTAACTTGAAATGTACTCCTAAGCATTTGTCTATGGTGGTTCCACTGGGCTGATAATTACATGGGCACTTCGTCATAAATTTCAAGTACAGTGATTCCTAGGCTTATGTACTTAATTGGTTCCCAGACGGAGTGTGTAAGGCGAAAAGTGTGTATCCCAAATATTAATTTACCATAGGAAACCATTAAAATGAGAATAATCCGTTCCCAGGTCCCCGTAAATCATAATTTTCTACTTTCTAATTTTCTAAGGCTTAAAACTACACAAAATATACCTTATTTTATCTATAATAAATGCGATATGGTATTATAATTAAAGAAAAAACTGTACTGTGTCATAAAGTCGTTTTATTTACCTTTGTGCTGGTCATTGATCGCTTGGTGGAATGGAGTGGCCGGTTTCATCAACATTAAACACACGTACCCTTCTTCTTTCACCATATTGAGGAATGATCCCTTGGAGGTGCTTTCTCTGCGATAATTTTACCTTTTTCCTCATCAATTGCTTTCTGGGTTGGGTTGATAGCTTTTTGCATCAAGTGTACAGATGGCTTGTGCGGGTTAATTGATGGGATATTTTAACCTTCCAGTCTACACTCTGCTTTTGAACTATCAAAGTTGAAACGAGTCCAAATTTCACTGTTTTCTATCCATTTTCTCACCATTTCACTTTAGTTTTTTGTTTCAAGCTCTGTCGTCTCCCTCTCGTGTGTGTGTGTGTGTTTTCTCACTCTCTCTTGTCGTCTGTCTGTCTCTTTAATGTTTAACCCCCCTCCCCCACTGCTGCATTCTTGACCAATCACGTGGCTTTAACTGAAGACTGGGGGCAGGGACTAGAGGACAAATCAGTCGGCTCATTCGCGAACGACACATAACTCATTGTGGCAGCTCCGTGTGTATCCCGAAAAATAGTTTGTATGCCAAGGTAAAATTTTCATAACGTTCATAAACCAAAAAGTTCATAAGCCAAGGGGTTCGTAAACTGAGGTATCACTGTACTGATTTAGTGCTTGTGTATATATTGACTAATAACACCGATGATGACTTTTTTCGAATAGAAATCACCAACATTGCCTACATGCGTTCACTGTTTACAGCATTGTTAAAGCATTAATTATCCATTCAACCTGATTTTAACAGTGAGCCTCTATGCATGAAATAATGAAGCCCTTTTCCCCCCTTTCAGCAAGGCTGACAGGCGTCTGCGTTTTCAACACTTAGCATAAGTGTCACCAATTTCTCGGAGGCTTTTAAATTTTTTTGAGATTAAATTAGTTTGACCTTTTTCCCCAGTCTCCACTTCCTCGCATATGTTTATATGTCGAAACGTGGAAAGCTTGTTGATTCTCACCCACCCAAACAAAGAAGCCTTTGTTTTCCAACATATGAAAGGCTAACCATTCTTGCACTTCTCTCTCTTTCTCAGTTGGACAGCGCCATGTCCCTCATCCAGGCTGCAAAGAATCTGATGAATACCGTGGTGTCCACCGTGAAGGCGTCTTACGTCGCCTCCACCAAGTACCAGAAGAACAAAGGTATGGAGGCTCTCAATATGCCCGCCATTTCCTGGAGGATGAAGGCACCTGAGAAGAAACCTTTAGTGAAGCGAGAGAAGCAAGATGATGGCCAAACTAATCGGGTTAAAAGATCTTCTCACAAGAAGCACATCAACCCCGTGCAGGCCTTGAGTGAATTTAAAGCAATGGATAGTATCTAAAATCTAAAGCCTCCATTTTGTTTGTGTATAGAGATAAAACCATGGCATTTTATTAAAAAAGAGCTTTTAAATTGTTTTTTTTTTCTCACTTTTCCATTGATGTATAGGTGTGTTTGCTTCATCTCAATTCCAGAAGGCTCTTGTGTACTTAATTTTTTTTTTTTTAATAGCGAGGAATCAATTTGTTCTCTGCTTATAACCGAATTCCACAAGATCATTCTCATTTCAGTTATATTACAATGCTGGGGTTCTATGGTGTATTTCATTTTGCTGACTGTCTGTTCCCCATATATCAACTATGCAAAATCCCAATTGCCTTATTTCAAATTGAGCAATACTTTGGTGAATGTAAGATTTGAATGTGTCAATGGCCCCAACTGGAACAAGCCAAAGTTGCTCCAATGTTTTTGTACACTTTGATGGCAGATCTTTTTCCCCCGTCATTTTGTTCAGCAAACATGGCTTTTTTTTGGGGCAATGTACCTGATGTGATGTTCTTTTAAGCCAAATGGATTCATTCGCCCCTTCACTTCACCTCTTTTTTTTAATGAAGCCTTTTCAAATCCAGTGGGCCAAACAATCAATAACCTCTTCTCTGCACACCTGCCCAGCATCATTTTTATTTAGTCAATGAAAACCAACCTCCAAATCCAAAGAATGGGTCCAAATTGAGGTACCAATCCTTTGCTCTCCTCAACCTACGAGGAAGAAAATGGCTTGTTTTCTATCACTCGCCCTCATGATTTGAAAACTGGTGCAGATTCTAAATGGCTTCTTGAAACCCAGACCCAACTCATTTAAAGCTTTAAATTCTACAGCTTTTTTAAGTGTTCCAAAAGTCTGATTTAGTTTGCCCATTCAAATTTTGTTTTGCCCGTTTGGCATCACTGAACTAATCCTGGATGGGCTTGTCTGAGCTCACCCTAACCCCCCCGTCCCCCCATGCACAACCAATCATCTCAACTGTGTTTTTTTCTCCCTTTGGTTTGTGGTTTTTCCTCTATTTAATTTGGAATAGATAAAAGTAAACAACTTTTGCTGTGTATTGCTTTTTTTGGTTCTTTATAGCTGACCTGTTAGTACACTCTATATTCAATTCATATGCCTGCTCTGTATTTCGATAAACACTTAAATAAAATTATTCTCTCCCAAATGTTTTCTACCCTCGATTGATTCCAAGGTTCATCACATCCGCCAGATAGATGTTGTTGTAAAACATTAGGCTAGGTTAAAACCTTAAAATAAAATATTTGTTTCTTAGAAAAGACCCCACAAGTCATTTATGAGGCAAGGTACAAGTATGGATCCAACACAAAACAATTTTGTAATTGAAAACAACTGACTACTGAATATAATAGATGAGTTCATTTTGTAAGTGGTGCATAACACTACTGAAGGTGAGACACTCTTCTCTAAATTAATAAGATTGTCACCCACCACACGCTTTAACGTTACAACCATTGGACTTTTATTATGAAGAATTGGTGCGTAACCCTACTGTAGCCCCTTATAATCTGGTGTGCATTATACAGTGATACCTCGGTTTACAAACACCTTGGCTAACGAACTTTTCGGTTTACGAACGTTAAATTCACAAGTATTTAATCTTGTCATACAAACTATTTTTCGGGATACACACGTAGCGCCACAATGAGTGATGACGTTCGCGAACGGGCCTGTTCTCCTAACAAGGAAATGGCAGCCGACTATTTTTGTCCTCTATTCCCCGCCCCCAGTCTTCGTTAAAGCCGCACGTGATTGGTCAAGAATGCAGCAGTGAGGGGGGAAACACAGAGCTACAGCTGGACTCGTTTCAACTTTATTGATAAGGCATTCAAAGGCAGATTGTAGACTGCAAGGTTAAAATATCCTATCAATCAAGCTCCACAAATAACCCGCACAAGCCATCTGAACACTTGATACAAAAAGCTATCAAGGCAGTTAAACAGAACACAATTGATGAGGAACTAGATAAAATTATCGCAGAGAAAGCACGGCAACTTCACTTGGATATCGTCAAGAGACAAACTGGAAGTTCGTCATCCATTGATGATTTCAAGGCTAGCCACAGATGGTTTGAGAACTTTAAGCGTCGTATAGGAATTCAGTGTCATTCCAGTGCTGACGAGAAAGCTGCCAAAGCTTACAAGGAATCATTCCTCAAAATGGCCACCCCATTCCATCAAGCCATCAACGACCAAAGGTAAATAAAACAACTTTATTATACAGTACAGTTTATTTCTTTAATTACAATACCATAGCACATTTATTATACGTAAAATAAGATACATTTTGTGTAGTTTTAAAGCTTATTTGGTAGAAATTTATCTTTTATGGGGACCTGGGAACGGATTATTCTCATTTTTAATGGTTTCTTATGGGAAATAAATGTTTGGCAGATGCACTTTTTGCCTTGCACATGCTTTCTGGGAACTAATTAAGTTCGTAAGATGAGGTATCACTGTATAAGGTGCACCGGAGTACAAGGTGCACCTTCAATGAATGAAAAAAGATTTCCAAATATAACGTATAAATATATAAAAGTTTTCCAAATATACGACACACCACATTATAAGGCGCTACCGTAGAGGCTGGTGTGACACACTACTTCTATAGGGGGAAATGGAGTCGGTGGCTGCTGACTGTAGTTACAAGACCTGCTGTGGCTCAATATTACTTCACATATAAGGCACACCTGCGTTTAAAGGACAACCAACGTCCCCCGGACAAGTTGTGTGCATAATTTCTAAAATCACTTCAAATGACTTCTACTGAGCGTATTTTACAAAGATTCCACGGCATATAGATATATTTTACGTTTTAAGGCTCACGCTGAATATTCGAAGTCTTGTTTTCGAGTTGATGACGATGCCTGACGTGACGTCACGTCTGGAACGCCCCTGACCGAGAAAGCGACACACAATGCATTTTGGGTACTTGGTTTGGTCTGAAAACTTCATGTTGATCCGTGTTCATGGCGAAATGAGAAGGTGAACGCGAGAACGCGATGGTGAATCGTTTTGTTGCACCAAGACTACTATTTGATACTAGTTGATACAAATTCCCAACAGACAAATCAGCCCATTTCCAACGGCGCTTGGGCGCCATCTTGTGCATTTTCTGGGACGCTACATTTCAGTCCAGATGCCTCAAAATGACACGGAATTACTTCTTTAATCGATTGCAAACATTTATGCTTTCCTCTTCATAACTATTTGAATCATATTCATAACTGGATGAGTAACAAGAAAGCATCTTCTCCGAATCTGAAGCCATTGTTTTGATTCTCGAGCAAGGCAAGACGTCCTGGCGTGACGTCACGAACAAGGGGGCGGGACCTTCTGAAACTCGCAATTTCCGGGGTCATTTTGAAGTAGTTTTGGGACACTTTAACTCATTTTTTTTGGTGTTTTGCATTTGACTAAAAATATCAGCCTGCATGTTCTGGGTATTTTCGATGCTATAAAACGTTTTTCTGATGTCACTTAGGAAACAAAAAAAATGTTGTCGTCCTTTATGGCACAGGGTCATCTTTTCAAGAAAATCAAGGCTTTTGGGTGCGTCTTATACACCGGAAAATACGGTACTTGACTGAACTGAAGTAGAAAAAAACACACACACACACGATGGGAACCTAACGTGTTCTGTCTGTCTTTCCGGCGTTGTCTTGCTCAAGTTTTTCCCTTCAGCATATTACCTGAACGAAGTTTCCATCAAATATCAAAAATCAAAATGGCTGTTGTGATAATCAGCTTCTTGATCACATGTCTAAATTTCAATCGTTTAAATTGTTTAAAGCAACCCCCTCTAATCCAACCATTTGTTGGAGCATGCTATCCATGTAAAATGATTTTTAAGACTAATCCAAACCCTGACATTTTTGGGAGTCTTGTACTTGAACAGAATCAGAACGTGTTGGCGTAAAGGCTGACTTAATAAGCCAAGGCAGACCTAATTAGCATGCTGCGTGTACGTTGCTATTTCAGTTTGTACCCTGCATTAATATGGAAGACTTGATTTCCAAAAATAGTCGAGTCACTCTGACTTGCATTCATTTGTTTGAATCTCATTTTCACATTTGAAAATGTAATTCTGTGCTTCATCACCATGGTTCCTAATAAGTGTGCGTTTGGAAGACTAATCATATCCATTGTGGTTTGAAACAATATAAGAACCACATAGCCACCCTTTTTTAAATTAATTGCACGTTCCATCATACTCCGATCCGATTTTATTTGTCTCTATTTTGTTCACATGTGTTTTGGAAGTCTGTGTATCTCACCTTAAAATTTGCAAGGCAAAAGATTCGTCTGTCTAGGTTCTCCGTTATGTTCCATTGAGTAAAGGTTTTCTTAAGCCATTATCTGTACTTCTTTGAAATTGACGGACATTTCGCTCCTCATCCGAAAAGCTTCATCAGCGAACTAAAGTTGTGCTGGTCGCTCTGGCCCTATATATATATATATCCCTAATGGACAGAGTGGCGGTCCCAGACTACTGCTCTGATAGGTCCCTTCTCTCTGGTTGGGGCAGCAGTTGTTCTGTCTGATTGCTTCTAATGTTCTATCCCTTGCTCTGATTGCCTCATTAGCTCTTTTATCACCTCATTAGCGTGGCTAAGCCGACGTGGTGACGATCTAATGGGTCCCTGCACTAAGGTTGAGGCAGCCGTTGTTCTGTCTGATTACTTCTAATGTTCTATCCCTGGCTCTGATTGCCTGATTAGCTCTGGTATCACCTCATTAGCGTGACTAAGCCTACGTGGTAACAACCTAAGATGTCTGTTGTAAGCACGGTCTAAATTAAACCTTAAACCACCTGAAGCCAATCTGATTACCTCTTTCGTCCTGTCTGATTATGTTTGATGTCTTGTGTTTCATTGATTTGTTATTGGGGAAAATGATTCCGTATGTATTAGTTTCAACACTTTTTTTCCACAGAAGTTGCAAACCTTGATTTTATCCGGGTCACGACCGGCATTATTCGTTCAGTAGCCTCTTTTTCGGTCTTATCTTTTCATTGACGCTATCACAATATATCGTATCCATCCGCAACAAACAGAGACAAGCCAGTCGAGGGACATCTTGTCACACCTGTGATTGTTCTCTGTGAATTTATGATGCCTTCGTGGCCAGTGTAGTAAAGCTGAGCTCCTGTTATGAGGGACTTTGTTTTTTTTTTGTGTCGCCTCTTCACTTCTGTTCAGTTGACTCTTAGCCTCACACTAGTAACACTCCAGCTTATTAATTCACCGATAATGTTTTTTTTTTTCGCAAAATGCATCCCATTTCTATTGCCATTTATACATTTCCTGTAGGGCACAGTTGAACAGATTTTCTCAATCTTTCAGGCAGCATATTCCTGTTAACTATATACAGTAAAGTCTGGTTATATCGATATTCAAGGGAGTCCGAAAAAATATCGATATAACCGGGACTATCGATATATCCGACCCTGTTTGCATGTAATTTTCTCCGTGCGTGCATAGAAATAGTATCGATATAACCGGGACTATCGATATATCCGATATCGATATAACGAGACTTTACTGTATATATATTTTAAATGCTATTATTTTATTTTAGGAATACATTTTTGTGTTGAGCCACTGTAAATCGCTTTGTGTCACGGTGCTATCAGCATATATTTGGATTGGATTAGTTTTTATTAGTCTCGCAGTAGAGACATTTACATTTCAAAGCAGCAAAGTGATGAAAGGAACGGAAGATGTAGAAAAACAAGGAGCTGCTGTAAAGGCAGCCACTTTCGCGACGCAAAACAACAACCAAAAAATATTTAACAAATAATGTGACACAAAACAACACAAAAAGACACAGACAGGTGGCAGACACAGACAAGCTTCAGGTGGAAATTGCCAGTTAGCAAGCTAGCTAATAGCCAGTTAGCAAGCTAGCTCTTATTTATATTACATCATAGCGGTTCGCACAACGGATGGACCGTTCAACACATTTTCAACATTTCTCATAACAGAGATGAAAGTGGACTTTCCTGAAAATGTGAAACGTGTATGTGGACATGTCACGGATTGGGATTGAAGCGGATTTACGCGGGACAGGAGATGTGAGACAATCTCTTTCATCAATGGATGCTACAGCTTTGTGTTTACTTTCAACATTTAGCTTGTAGCAGACGTGCAAATTTCACCATGACGTCCCTCATCCACTGGTGGAAAGGACGCTTTGATCCTCTCCTGTTTCATCTAGAACTGCTTCATACAGCAAAGAGGCTGCAGAAAATGATTGGACTGTCTGGTGTCATATTTTTATTTTTGCTATTAGCTGGCTGCCTAGCTGTTGGCTGGCTTGCTAGCTATTAGCTGGCTAGCTTTCTATCTGAGTTATTCCGGGTTGAGTGAATGTTGGCGCGTGTGGCTGCCGCTGCTCACCCACAGAAAAAAAAAACATCCTGTGACTGTAGTGACCTTGAGAGTTTTGAAAGGCGCTTAGAAATGAAATGTATTATTATTGTTATTATTATTATATTATTATTATTTATTTATTTTATCAATATTTATTATTTTTTATTTATCGTTATCATTATTTATTATTATTATTATTATTTATGATTATTTATTATTACTAATAGTTATTACTTATGATTATTTATTATTACTAATATTTATTATTATTATTATTATTATTATTATTATTATTATTATTATATATTTTTTATTATTATTTATGATGATGATGATTATTGCTACTGCTGCTGCTACTACTACTACTACTACTACTACTACTACTACTACTACTACCACTACTACTACTACTACTACTACTACTACTACTACTACTACTACAACACTGCAATGCTGATTTTACTCAAAGCATTTCAAGCTCAGTTGACTTCGGCATCTCTTACCTGTGCCCACGCGGGCAGCAGCAGGCGGTCACTGGTGTCAGTGCTCGTTTGTCAATCGTATGTCACTACATACATGACAGAAGCAATTTCAAAAGTGGCAGAAGTAAAAAAAAATGGCATAGAGCTCTGCAATACAACAATGTCAGAATGACATCAGACGCAGCAAATGCGTGACGAAATTCAACAGTGCCCTTTCTCAAGCTGAGTCATTCTTAAAAAAATAATGTAAAAAGAACGAAATCCTCCCAATGTCCTTCAACAGACACGACGGGGACACTATTGATAGTAATGCATTAACTGATTTCAGGAATTCACACTGACAAGATATTTTTTAAGGCATATGCGGCCCTGAGAATTCCTCGAGTTTCCTTTGCTTTTTTGAGAGATTTTCGGTTGTACACTCTGAACAAAGGCTCGAACACAAGATTGTCTTTTACTGACGCCAGGGGATGTAGCCATTCATGATCGACGCCCAACCTCTGCAGCCCTCTGCCAAGCTATTTATTGAGTACAGTGATACCTCGGCTTACATACACTTTATTTTAGGAACTTTTCACCTTACGAAATTAAATTCTTGAGAATATAATCTTGCCATATGAACTAGTTTTCGGCAAACGAACCAAACCACACAGCGTCACGGTGGCTGGCGTACTAGTTTTCCACACCCCCTTTGAGTTCAGACGTGGTTTGCTATCGAGTGGAGTAATTTTGCTATTAAAAAGACCCCACCACTGGTTAGTGTTAAGCCAAAGAGGACACAAAATAAAATTACGGTCGAGAAGAAGAAGATCATCGAAAAACATGAATGAGGTGTGCGTTTGTGTGACTTAAGGTCCCAGTATCATTACGCTAAGTCGACCATTGCTACGTGTTGGCTAAGGGTGTTTCTGTGTTGTCTAAGCAACGGTCTCAGGCAATAGAAGAGGTTGGAAAACTTCTGTTGAAAGTGTGGGACAGTGTGAGTGAGGGTATTATCGCTGAGAAAGCACGACAAATTCACTCGGATATCATCAAGAGGCAACTATATCAACAACCATCATAAAGGTAAATAAAACTACTTTATTATACTGTACAGGTTATTTCTTTAATTAAAATACAATAGCACAATTACTATACATGAATTAAGGTATATTTTGTGTAGTTTTAAGGCTTATTTAGTCGAAATTTTTGTTTTATGGGGACCTGGGAACGGATTATTCTCATTTTAATGGTTTCTTATGGGAAATAAATGTTCGGCAGATGAACTTTTCGCCTTACACACACTTTCTGGCAACCAGTTAAGTTTGTGAGCTGAGGTATCACTATATATGCAAATTGAAGTGATACATTAGTAAAACATCGTCTTCTTTATTTGAATACCACGCCTCTGGACGTCCCAAGCACCAACAGCTATAAAACAACAGAACATAGACCTTTTAATTGGTTGTCCTTTCCATGAACTGCGAGATTTGTAACCTTGCTAATGACCTCTTCCTGTGAAGGAGTTGACCAAGTCCTAAATTAGTCCAAGGCCAGGTCTGTTACATGAAGATGACAGTTTAATAAATTGTGTCTGTTCACCTCAGATTGACCCCAGATTTTCTGTTTTTCCCTTAAGGGCCTTCTAAACATGAAACTTTTAAATATGATAACTTCTTTTCTGTCTATTGAAACAGCCTGTCATTCTAATAAAGCGGGAACAGAAATGCCTTAGCAAACAAAACAAACAGACAAAAAAAAATGTCCTTTCCACTGCCGTTGTCCGTTGACTAGAAGACATGAAAATCTCCTTCTCAACTTCAGGTACACTTGAATGTATTTTTCCACAAAGATTGCGCCTGGCTTATCTAACATATGCTTTCATATGCATCCGTATCTCCATAATGATATTTTAATTGCATTCCCAGGAGCCATGTTATTACCAAATGTTTCCACGCCCGTTCAGCAATTTCCAGCATATGGTCCGCAGTGCATTGCAACACATGAATGCGGCGCAGCTCATTTCAAGAACAAGCGGCCCACCAACCCCTGGGTAGCAAGCGAGTTGGCCATTTAGAAAGAAACAAGCAATAAACCTTGCGACCGTCCTTGTTCCCGACTTTGAGCTGAGTGCAAGACAAAGCCCCTTATCTCTTGCTTGACCCCCATTCACCCAAGTCCACTTGTCTTTTTGAAGGAGACTGTGGGAGATTGAAGTGTTGACCCAGCCTCACGAAAATGGACGACGCGACATCTGCTTTGAGACTCTTTAATTAAGAGGCGAAGTTTTGAGTTTGGGATTGAATGGCTCATCTTAAAGGACAACCGACACTATTTTTTTTTTCTTCCCTAACTGACATCAGAAAAACGTTTTATAGCATCTAAAATACCCAAAACACACAGGCTGATATTTTTAGTCAAATGAAAAACCCCAATAAAAATGAGATAAAGTGTCCCAAAACTACTTCTAAATGACCTCGGAGATGCAGAGTTTCAGAAGGCCCCGCCCCCTTATTCGTGACGTCACGTCAGGACGTCTTGCCTTGCCCTAGAATCAAAACAATGGCTTCAGATTTGGAGAAGATGTTTCTTGTTACTCATCCAGTTATGAGTATGATTCAAATAGTTCTGAAGAGGAAAGCATAAATGTTTGCAATCGATTAAAGAAATCCTCAGGTATCAATTCGAGCCGCCAGGACTCCAATGTAGCGTCCTAGAAAATGCACAAGATGGCGCCCGAGCTCCGTTGGAAATGGGCTGATTTGTCTGCTGGGAATAGTATCAAATAGTAGTCTTGGTGCAACACGAAGTTTTCAGACCAAACAAAGTACCCAAAATGCATTGTGTGCCGCTTTCTCGGCCAGGGGCGTTCCAGACGTGATGTCACGTCAAGCATCGTCATCAACTCAAACAAGACTTCCTGAATATTCAGCCCGAGTCTTAAAACATAAAATATAGCTATATACCGTGGATTCTTTGTAAAATACGCTCAGTAGAAGTCATTTGAAGACACCAGTCTTCAGTTAAAGCCGCACGTGATTGGTCAAGATCCGTGGTAGAGGAGGGAAGAGACAGACGCAGCAGGACACACGCAGCACTGAGCGGGGGGGAGGGGTTACAGAAACAAACACACGCGCACACGTATGAAAGTGAGACGACAGAGCTTGAAACAGAAAAAACAAAATCGAAACAAAAAACAAGTGAAAAGGTGAGAACATGGATAGAAAACAGTGAAATTAGGACTCGTTTCAAATTTATTGATAGTTCAAAGGCAGAGTTTAGACTGCAAGGTTAAAATTTCATCAATCAGGCTCCACAAATAACACGCACAAGCCATCTGCATAATTTGAAGAGAACCTACATGCAAAGAAACCAGCTATTAATGAAGTTTCTAGTGTGTCTGACTGCATCTGTTGCTGTTGCAATATCACAACTTCTAAGATGTACAACCCAGAGCTCCTTGAGACACTTTATGCAAAAAGCTATCCATTCCATCAAGCCATCAACGACCATCGCGGAGGTCAATAAAACGACTTTATTATACAGTACAGTTTATTTCTTTAATTATAATACCATATCACATTTATTATACATAAAATAAGGTATATTTTGTGTAGGTGTAAGGCTTAGAAAGTAGAAAATTATATTTTATGGGGACCTGGGAACGAATTATTCTCATTTTAATGGTTTCCTATGGGAAATTAATTTTTGGGCTACACACTTTTCGCCTTACACACTCTGTCTAGGAACCAATTAAGTTCGTAAGCCTAGGTATCACTGTAATTGTGGTTGAAGGTGAGACAAGACATAAAAAGCCATCAAAAGCAATCCTATTTTAAGTTCTTTGTTGGCATAACAACCAGGCAACTGATTCGGTAGCCTTGTGCTTGGAATGTGTGTGTTTATGTAACCTTGAGGTTGGTGCGACGCTTCGAGTTAAACATCATAAAACGAAAAAAATAATTAACATTGGTGAGACAGTAAATTAAAATAAAATCTCATTACACAAATCGCGAGGTCACAATGCCGCCACTTTTAGGTAGTAGAAACAGCACATTTTTTCACACAATGAGCAATTATTCTAGATGACTCGGCAGTTTTTATGGATAACAGAAGGCCATTCGGCAATGCAGCAAAGCTAATTAGTTAGTAGGTGGCAAGGCTTTATTTTAAGGCATTAATAATTATTGTTAATTAAATAACAATATTTAATATTTAATGACTACATATGTATTATTATCTCTCAAAAACTATTATAACAATAAATAATGTATTATTAAACATGAATATTGAATTATTAAATAATAATAATACGATTATTAATTATTTATAATAATAAATAATTATTATTAGTAATGAAATAATATTTAATAATAGATTATTTCTTATTATTATGCTCTAAATTGGAAAATATTTAGCAAAAAAATAAAAATATGTCAAGACGATGACAACTTTTGGAATCCCAGTTTCAGTTCGGGGCAGATATTCTGTTACTGTCATGTGCCATTAAACCCTGATTCTGCTGTGAAAGGTTGCCTTCCTCAAAAATCACAAAATCATTGATTCTTACTTTCTTGACTTACTGCTTGGAACACTGTTAAATTTGTGTCCGTGTGTGAGCGCGTTCATATACGTAGAGGGTAGGCTGCGGTTGCCAAGGTAACTATCATGGACACTTCACATTTTCAATCTCTGCTATCAATGGTATTCTTGCCTTGCCTTCTTGTTCTTATTTGACAGTTTATTTCTTTAATTACAGTCGTCATGTAATGCGCCTCTCTTTCCAAACAGCAATTCCCTTTGACCTTCGACCTCCAACGTCAAGTGACTTTATGATACAATGCAGTGTATTTCTTTCATTACAATACAATAGCACATTTATTATACATAGAATAAGGTATGTTGTGTGTAGTTTTAAGGCTTATTTAGTTGAAAAGTATATTTTATGGAAACCCTGGAACGGATTATTCCCATTTTAATGGTTTGCGAATTACTTTTCGCCTTACACACTCTGTCTGGGAAGTGTGTTTCATATGCTCATTCACCAAACCCTTCTTTCAATGACTGTGCCTAATAACTGCAGTCTAGAGTCTAGACTCTTACAAATATGTCAAGACGATGACAACTTTTGGAATCCCAGTTTCAGTTCGGGGCAGATATTCTGTTACTGTCATGTGCCATTAAACCCTGATTCTGCTGTGAAAGGTTGCCTTCCTCAAAAATCACAAAATCATTGATTCTTACTTTCTTGACTTACTGCTTGGAACACTGTTAAAACGTTTGAGCTTATGTTTCTCTGGGGATTTTTTTTACATGTTCCTTCTGTCTGTTCAAATCAGTGTTTTGAATCTCACTCAGTTTGATCATTGGGATTTTCAAATGAAATTAATTCATGGAAAATTACTGATAAGGTGGAATAGTCCATTGCTTTATGAAAAATGGACATTTCAAGAAAACAATTACACTGTTAAAGAATGCGTGCGTGAAAGTGAGTGCAAGGATAAGGTTTTTTTGGACGTTTCAAATCGTCAATGAGAGCAGCTGGAAAAAAAGCAAGTAATGAGCAGTAATCAGGTATTTGAATCTTTCTCTGGAGATGCAGAATCCTACAAAGGCTTGCAATACAATTATGCATATATGTCTGTATAAGCTTTCAGTCGTACAGGAGTGGTTCATCTTCAGCCGTCATCTGTACTTCTTTGAAGGTGTCGGATGTTTTGCACCTCATCCGAAAAGCTTCGTCAGCGAACTAAAATTGTGCTGGTAGCTCTGGTCCGATATACAGTGAGACCTCAACTGACGAACTTAATTGGTTCCCAGACAGAGTGTGTAAGGCGAAAAGTGTTTATCTCAAAAAACAATTTCCCATAGGAAACCATTAAAATGGGAATAATCCGTTCCCGGGTTTCCATAAAATATACTTTTCAACTAAATACGCCTTAAAACTACACACAACATACCTTATTCTATGTATAATAAATGTGCTATTGTATTGTAATGAAAGAAATACACTGAATTGTATCATAAAGTCACTTTATTTACATTTGTGATGGTCATTTATGGCTTGATGGAATGGCGTTGGAGGTCGAAGGTCAAAGGAAATTTCTGTTTGGAAAGAGAGGCGCATTACATGAGGACTGTAATTAAACAAATAAACTGTGCTGTAAAATAAAGTTGTATTTACCTTTTTGATGGTCGTTGATGGCTTATGGAAGGAGAGTCACCTTCCATAAGGACTGTTGGTAACTTAACCTCTGGTGCTGTTCGGTCGTGTGCTTCCGCCGAAGATCACTCCGCCAGCCGTGGTGGGTGTGTATTATGAAAATAGTGCTTATTATAATGTTTAATTTTCAGAAATTTGACGTTTGTAAGATGAAAAGTTTGTAAGTTAAGGTATTTGTAAGTTGAGGTCTCACTGTAGATCCCTAATGGACAGAGGTGGTGGTGCCATACCTCTGCTTCGATAGGTCCCTGCTCTAAGGTTTGGGGGAGCAGTGATCTACACCCTTTCGTTAATCTGATTACTTCTTTTGTCCTGTATTCTTTTGTTCACTAGTTATTCAGGAAATGGGGGTGTCATTTTACTTAGCTGTGAGACCCTCCACACATTAGTATTGATTCATTGCACCTCAACGCACTCACATTCATCGACTGCCTACGTACAAGAAGTGGAGCAGCTGGCACTCTGGTGTCGTCAACACAACCTGGAGCTGAACACCCTCAAGACAGTAGAGATGGTGGTGGACTTCAGGAAACATGCTCCGTCACAGCTGCCCCCTCACATCCAACCACCCTGCATCAACCATCGACACCTTCAAGTTCTGAGGGTTAGATGGAGGACACTGATTTGTTGTGTTGACCCCTGAAGGGAAAAGCAGAAAGGAAAAGAAGAGGATGTAATTACTGTGCCTGCTTAGGAAGCACGGCCTATCACATGAGCTGCTAAGACAGTTCAACACAGCAGTCATTGAATCCCCCCACCCCTCAAATCCCACAAACCGCCCCTCCAACCTCTTCGAGCTACTCCTTTCAGGTAAGCACTATGGAACCATGCACTCCTCAACCAGCAGGCATTCAAGCAACCTCTTCCCTCTTCCCATTACTGCAACTCTCCAAACAGTGACGCAAATCGATTGTGTCTCTGCATTTTTCGCACACTTCTGTGGAACAGTATTACTGCACCGATAATTGTAGCTCCAGCTCTCTACTTACTTGAAAAAAAAAATGCAGTTGATCAATACTCCATAGCATCAAGACACTTTAAAGCGCTGAAGGGCTTTCTGCATTATTCCACATCTTAAGTTGTACTATGATTACTGCAAATGGTACATTGAAAAAAAAAATGGTGCTGCAATTATCTGCACCAGTAGCGCAAAGGTGCCATAGTACATTGCAAAGACAGATGATTCGGATTCTGACTGTGATTGTCAGAATAAAATGTGAAAATCCATTGACTCTAGCGATCATTGATGCCAATTCAATTCTCATTTTTTATCTCGGCAATGTTGAATTTGTTTTCATTGAATTGGGAATGATATATAATACAAAACCGCCAATCAGCTCAAAACGGGAACGTCTTGGTTTTAAGTTTTTACCAGTTTCGCATTGACATCTATTCTGTTTTTTCTTTTTTTTTGGAGGGGCGCTGATTTGGCTACTTATTTTATCTCATTCACTGCCATTCATGAATTTATTCGGGAATTGAAAATATGACGTCGAGCGCCATTCCCATTTTTTTTTTCTTGCTTGGGTGTCAATAATGTGCTGGCCAGACCTCTGACGATGTAGTTTTCCTTCCATAAGGGGCAGCATTTCCCCCTTTTCCACGTTAACGCTTTGTTCCAGGTTCAGCTGTTGTTAAAGCGCTATATAAACCAATCAGTATGTATTGCATTGCATTTTGAACAGCCACCCTTATTTCAAGCTCATATAAGTCCTGACACATATTACAGTAAAGTCTCGTTATATCGATATTCAAGGGAGTCCGAAAAAATATCGATATAACCGGGACTATCGATATATCCGACCCTGTTTGCATGTAATTTTCTCCGTGCGTGCATAGAAATAGTATCGATATAACCGGGACTATCGATATATCCGATATCGATATAACGAGACTTTACTGTATTTAGGAATGAACTCTTTATTTTTGATGAAAGAAGAGAATCTAAGGTTTCTCACGGTGAATTGAATGTTTATGTAGCCCTAAAACCAGCTTCAGCTGTTGTTAAAGCTCTATATAAACCAATCTGTATGTATTGCATTGTATTTAGGACAGCCACCCTTATTTTACGCTCATATAACTCCAGACCCATATCATTTAGGAATTAACAATTTTTTTCTGAAGAAAGAAGAGTTTCTAACGCTGCATTGAATGTTTATGTCGTCCTAAAACTCAATATTCTGTGGCTCCTGGAATTCAATTGACAATGACAAAAACCCTGGTACTGGAGTGGACACATTTTTGCACATGTCTGGCAGTGAATGAGTTAATGAAGAGGGAAACGTTTGTGATACATCTCACATTATTCTCCTAGTTGAGCAATCAACTCTGTTCTGAAACTGTCCAATCGCAAAATTTTGCTTCAATTGTAGTCCAACAAAATGTAAGATTCCATTTTTGTGTGACTGAAACAACAGTACTGAAGACTCAAGAGAAATGTTGCTCAGTACGGACGGACCTTCGTTCACAGTTTGAGAGAGATTTTCCTTTCCTGTCTTCTCTTCATCTTTTCTTATTTGATTCTGCTGGGACACATGAAACTTTTCACTTCCTGTCTGGCCTCAGGGTTTGGTGTGATTCATATTATGGTCTCAAGTTTTAGGTGGGTTCAAAGTATAAGAATAGTGTGACTTTCTTGGATGTGTTGCAACTTCTGTCATTGGTGACTTATACAATATCAGTCTTCGCCACTTGGTTCAGTTTTGATTTGATTTCTAGTGGAAATTGCTCCCAAAGTATAAATACAGTAAAGTCTCGTTATATCGATATTCAAGGGAGTCCGAAAAAATATCGATATAACCGGGACTATCGATATATCCGACCCTGTTTGCATGTAATTTTCTCCGTGCGTGCATAGAAATAGTATCGATATAACCGGGACTATCGATATATCCGATATCGATATAACGAGACTTTACTGTACTGTATTTTCCGGTGTATAAGGCGCACCCAAAAGCCTTGATTTTCTTCAATAGATGACCCTGCACCTCATACACAGGTGTGCCTTTTATGTGAAGTAATATTTAGCCATAATGCCTTATATTTTGAAAGCTTTTACGGATTGTATTTGAAAAACGTTTTTCATTCATTGAAAGTGCGCCTTATAGTCCGGTGCACCTTATACTGTATATGGAAAAAGTTTGAAAATACATCATTCATTGGGGGTGTGCCGTATAATCCAGTGCACCTTATACACCGGAAATACGGTAAATGTCATTATTATTTTATATTATTACTTGCTTTAATTGCCCGTAGAAGTGAAAAGAAATAATCTCGGGTTAATGTGAGCTATGGTGGGAAGAGCACAGCATTCATTAGGGAGTTAGTCAAACTGAAAATGTCATAATTCAATCAACCTTAACTGTGAAATCACATCATGAGGGTTGTAAAATGAAGTCATTTGTGTAAATAATTGGATAATTATAATCAAATAATTGCATCACCTTCAGCATCTATTGCAACCCCAGTCTTGAGTTTCTTAAGTGTAGCCTGCTACATTCAACAGTACATTAACTCATTCAGTGCCATACGATGTGCAAAAAGGTGTCCACCCCAGTGCCAGGGTTTTTGGCATTGTAACCAGAATTGCAGGACCCACAGAATATTGAGTTTTAGGACGACATAAACAGTCAATACAGTGTTACAAACTTTAGACTCTCTTCATTCATCAGAAGAAATGGTTAATTCCTAAATTATATGGGTCTGGAGTTATCTGAGCTTGAAATGAGGGTGGCTGTCCAAAATACAATGCAATGCATACATATTGATTCATATAGAGCTTTAATAACAGCTGAAGCTTTAACAAAGCGCTAACATGGACAAAATGCCAATGCTGCCCCCTTGTGGAAGGGAAAAATATTGCCAAAGGTCTGACCAGCGCTTTATCATAAAAAAAAAACAAGAAAAAACAGCCAATCGAAAGCGAGTTCCACCGGACATCTTTGTCCAAAAATTTTCTAGCATAACCGCAAAAATGTTTGTATGTACCGTTGTTCGTAACTCGAATATTTGTACGTTGAGGAGTTTTTGTATTGGTTTAATTGCGCTTTAACAACAGCTGAAGTTTGAATAAAAAGCTAACATGTAAAAAAGGGGAATGATGCCCTTGTGGAAAAGAAAAAACACTGCCAGATGCCATGGCTAGCACTTTATCGGCACCCAAGCATGAAAAACAAAACCCGAATAAATTTGTGAATGGCGCTTTACGTCATATTTTCAATTCATGAATAAATTCATGCATGGCAGTGGACGAGTTAAATATAAGCTCACTTTATAGCGATGAAAGCAAATTCTTGGGTCATCTCATAAAAAAATGCGCTTAATATTACTAATTGATAAAGAACCGTCTGATTGATTGGCAACCAGTTCAATGTGGACCACACATTCTGCGCGAAGACGGTTGGGATCAGCTCCAGCACTTCCGTAACCCTTGTGAGGATAAGCGATTATGAATGACTGTGAAAGGGTCCTGTTTGGCATCAGTTGAGCTGAAGGTTTTGCTAAAACAACCCCGAATCACATGGAAGTAAGCCGTAAATAAAAAAACAGTAGGCTCAAAAGCTTTCGGTAATCAGAATAAGAATCATCTTCATTTCTAAATATATAGAACACACACGGAATTTGTTTCCGGTAAGAAACGGACAAGAGCAGTGCAAATATTGCAAACACAGAGGCTTAACATAAAAGCGTGAGACTTATGCCTTAAAGATAGAGAGCCAAATTAACTCAAACATGGCATGCATGAAATGAAATCCTATTTTCCAGCGAGCCTGATTAAAAGGGAGTGTATCTACCCCGGTCAAGGATGACGCTTCGTACTGATGTCACAACAATTATTGTGGAACACTTGGAACACAGTGAAAACTAAAGGACATTAAAACGACAACATTACAATAAGTTCGACAAGACATACAGTAAATAAGCAAATCAATAACGTACTGTGTGCACCTTATTAACCGAAAGTAGATCATCTTTTACGTTGAATTTAGACTGTCGTTCTCTCTCTCTAGCAGTGACTCTCGTTCTGTCTCTCGAGCAATTACTCTCGTACATCGACATATCATATCGTACATGACACAGAAGCGGAAGTGATAGTGAGAAAACATTATAAATAAAGTATTGAAGACGATTTTAAGAAAAACACACATATAAAGGTTCGCATCGAAACGTTAAACACTTTTAAAATGGAACTGTATAGTGCCACTTAGCAGTTTTTTTGACGACGATACTAGTGCAGCGTGTTCTACCGGAAACAAATTCCTTGTGTGTTCTGCATACTTGACAATAAAGATGGTTCTGATTCTGATTTTACAGAACAACAAGACCAAATAAATTATATTTTTGTTGTCATGACAACCAATGACAATATACCCGCGAGTTACAGGGAGTCTACTTTGACAACCTCCTGTTGCTTTCTATTACTGGAACAAGGAGGATCTTGATCAAATAGGTTGCAGAGCTTTCTCTTGCACAGCCATGTTCTTCCCAACCAAGAACCGTCGAATGCTCAGAGCATTGTCATCCTGAAGTAGCTACGGGTCATCCTGTTCCATCACTTTCCTTTCCTTGCAGACTGAATGAAACAAACACCGCCGTATAGATGCTCCTCACCTTACAAACAAGATACAATCCGAGTGGTCGTTCGTAAGGTGAATTTGGTCGTGAGTTGCTTCAGTGCGATATTTTGTATGGAATGTATGTTTCAGTCCAACACTTAACAGTCATAAAATAAATTCAAACCTACCGTAGTACGCCAACATATATCCTTGGGTCTTCGTTAAGCCATGACTCAAGCTGCTGGCACGTCATTACTGAATGACGTGCCAGCAGCCATTACTTTTTGTTATGCATCGCGTCCTCCTGGAGCGTCAACTGGGAAAAGGGATTTCCTCCTCGCCCACATACTCTACGCAGCCAATCGTAAGCGAGCTCGGCGGATCGGGGCCTGAACTCGTTGGCAACACTTCAGCACTGATTGGTCAGCCTTGGTGTCCGTTGTGTAAACATCCAGAGCTTGAAACGTCTCATGATGTTGTTCATAATCTTGCTGGAGGCACCAAACCCCACACCAGTTTCATTTGCTCATTCACCGAACCGTTCTTTAATAACAAATAAAATGTCATGTTTTTGCTGTTGTATGAAATGAATTGTGCATTAATATCACTTTGTTCATAAACAAGCGACCTTAAAGCGGACCGGAAGGAAATCTCAGAGCAGGACTCTTTCAATGTCTGTGCAACTAACTGACACTAACTGCACACTATACTGAGGGGTGGACATCTGCAACGGAGGATCCACCGAACCCCTGAGACCGATTCACCGAATGAATCTCTAGGGTTCGATCGAACCCAGTTTAAGAATCACTGCTATAATGTGTCTATGTGCGTGCATGACAACGACGCGTCCGGACAAGTTGTGTCCATAATTTGTAAAATCACTTCAAATGACTTCTACTGAGCGTATTTTACAAAGATTCCACCGCATATAGCTATATTTTACGTTTTTAGACTCGCGCTGAATATTCAAGAAGTCTTGTTTTTGAGTTGTCCGAGAAAGGACACACAATGCATTTTGCGGTACTTTGTTTGGTCTGAAAACATCGTGTTGATCCGTGTTGAGGGCGAAATTTGGAAAACACATAAATAACGCGATGGTGAATCGTTGTGTGTTGCACCAAGACAACTATTTGATATTCGCTGACAAATTAGCCCATTTCCAACAGAGCTCTGGTGCCATCTTCTGTATTTTCTGGGACGCTACACATTAGTCTTGATGCCTCAAAATGACCCGGAAGAATTTCTGTAATCGATGGAAAACATTTATGCTTTCCTCTTCAGAACTATTTGAATCATATTCATAACTGGATGCGTAACAAGAAATCATCTTCTCCGAATCTGAAGCCATTGTTTTGTTTCTCGATCAATGCAAGACATCTTGGCGTGACGTCACGAACTGGGGTCGGGACTTTCTGAAAATGCCCAATTCACAGCTCATTTTTATGCAGATTTAGCACACTTTAACTCATTTCTATTGGTGTTTTCCATTTGACTAAAAATATCAGCCTGCGTGTTTTTGGTATTTTAGA
Organism: Hippocampus bargibanti; assembly: GCF_051943395.1. Classification (NCBI taxonomy): domain Eukaryota; kingdom Metazoa; phylum Chordata; class Actinopteri; order Syngnathiformes; family Syngnathidae; genus Hippocampus; species Hippocampus bargibanti. Next base: position 3,379,436 of record NC_142735.1, read on the forward strand.
TGCTATAAAACGTTTTTCTGATGTCAGTTAGGAAACAAAAAAAAAAAAACAGTTGTCCTTTAAAGTCTCTGGCTTTCTTGTCCAAACAAGAGCTGGATCTGGCCTTTTAATCTTCAATTGTGATGCTGTCTCTTTTACATGGTGCCGTTTTTCTTCCCTTCCCCCTTTTGGTTGGAACGTTTGAGGGAAATAATTGCTCGTTTAATAGTCGGGTGGGCAGGAACCAATTTAGATACAGCGAACTATTCCTATCTCTGCCTGTTGTGCAATAGTTGTATTCATTTGGTAACAGGTCTCATCTGTGCATTGATTGCTGCGCTTTGGATTCTCTTTTATCTTGAAATACTGCAGTTATTTGCACAGCACAGCCCTCTGAAATCAGTGGCTTTCGAGCATCAGAGGGGCAGTCAGCCCTGCATTGCGTGTCACGCCTTTCTGCAATAATTGTTTTATCTATGTGGCAGATGATTGCATGTTTAACAGTGACCTACAGTTGAGGCTCTTTGCCCTACTTTTCTCACATCAGAAGTGTTTTCACACCTGTCTCCTATCTTCATGAGCTCACTTACTCAGCATTAAAAAGGGCCGGAATTCAAGATTGACCATGACTAATAGGAAGACAAGAGTTCACCGTTCTGCCTTATCGCTCAGTCCTTCTTTCTGACTCGCACCCTCATTATCTATGCATGGTTGCATGTGTTACCCAGTACAGTGTAAACACTTTCAACGGCAATCTGGAAGGACTGTGAGAGTTGAGCTTTCCATTCCATTGCACATTTTTTTCTGCTGTTCCTTAGAGACCGTTGGGGGATTGCTAGGGCTCCCCTGGGGATGAACACCGAGACGTCGGCAGCGCGAACAGATTCAGTTCGAGATGGAATTTCACTTTTTCTCTTCATTTTTTAAATCCGCATAATGCATACTCCATACTCCGACTGTTGGCAGGGTTCCAGAGTGTAGAGTGACTGTTTGGTTCGTCCTATCATGACATTGGAAAATCTTGGGTCGTGTAAATTGGCTTTGCAAGGCATTGAAATAAACATTGGTGTAATAGCGAAGTCTTCTTGTCGAATCTGACATTTTTATGCCTTTTGCCTTGTCACAAAGGCACCCTCAATGGAATGAGGGCACAAAGGCAATCCTGATAAGGTATAGCAGTGTCACTGCCATGAGAGAACCATGACGATTCTTGTGGATCAGGGTACAGTGAAACTTCGGTTTACGAACCCCTTAGCTTACGAACTTACATTTATGAAAATTTTACCTTGGCATACAAACTATTCTTCGGGATACACACGGAGCTGCCACAATTAGTGATGTGTCGTTCGCGAACGAGCCCGTTCTCCTAACAAGAAAATGGTGGCCACTGTTTTTGTCCTCTATTCCCCGCCCCCAGTCTTCAGTTAAAGTCACGGGATTGGTCAAGAACGCAGCAGTGGGGGGTGGGGTTACAGACAGAGAGAGAGTGAGGCCGTTCTCCAAAAAACAAAATGGCGTCTTTCGTTAAAGCCACGTAATTGGTCAAGAACCCATCAGTGGGGGGGGGGGGGGGGTTAAACATTAAAGAGACAGGCAGACGGAGAGAGAGTGAGAAAACACACACACGAAAGGGAGATGACAGAGCTTGAAACAAAAAAACAAAAGTTTGAGAGTGTGAGAATAGTGAGAAAATTGATAGAAAAGAGTTAAAATATCCCATCAATTAGGCTCCACAAATAACCCGCACAAGTCATCTGTACACTTGATGCAAAAAGCTATCAACCCAGCTAAACCGATCAAACCCGCTAAACAGAATTGATGAAGAACTAGATACAATTATCACAGAGAAAGCACCTACAAGGGATCATTCCTCAAGGTAGTGAAAGAAGCCTATGTTCCTCAGCAAGTGTTTAATGCTGAGGAAACCGGACGCACCATTCTATCAAGCCATTAACGACCATCACAAAGGTAAATTACATGACTTTTTTTGTACAGTACAGTTTATTTCTTTAATCATAATACTACAGCACATTTATTATATATAAAACAAGGTATATTTTGTGTAGTTTTAAGGCTTAGAAAATTAGAACGTAGAAAATTATGGGGACCTGGGAACGGATTATTCTCATTTTAATGGTTTCCTATGGGAAATTATTTTTTGTGATACACACTTTTCGCCTTACACACTCTGTCTGGGAACCAATTAAGTTCGTAAGACAAGGTCCCACTGTATTCTGATGTACAAAGTTGTTAGCAATACGTCTGTGTAGGCTCTCAGTCGTACAGGAGTGGTCCATCGATGAGAAGGTTTCTTCAGCCGTCATCTGTACAAATTTGAAGGTTTCGGACGTTTCACCTCCTATCCGCTGACGAAGCCTCTTGGATAGGAGGAGAAACGTCAGAAACCTTCAAATTTGTACAGATGACGGCTGAAGAAACCTTCTCATGGATGTACAAAGTTGTTGTTTACCACCTAACATGCTCCGTTGCAGTGAACGCAATTGCCATTGTCTGTAACAGACGGTTGTCTGTTACTGTGCTGCAGCCATTTTACAAGATCTCGGTGCAAAAGAGGCGGTCCCATTTTGTTGCTGAGTTTAAAATATGACATCCAACATTTATGTCTCAAGCCATGTTTTGCCGCAGGGTGACGGCAAAGCTCATTTTTTCTTGGCCTGCACGTTGTGACATTTTGAAGTGATTTAAGTTACACCCGTGACACGGGGGAGACTTGAGGGTTAAGTCACGGCCAGCGTATGCATTAAAAAAAAAAGAACAAACAGTATTTGGGCTCCTGGTGACATGGCAAAGTGAGGTACATGCAGTATGTTAACTCATTCACCCCCAGACAATGTGCAGTGCCAGGGTTTTTGTCATTGTCACTCAAATTCCAGGACCCACAGAATATTGAGTTTTAGTACTACATAAAAATTCAGCGCAGCATAAGAAACCTTAGACTCTCTTCTTAAATCAGAAAAAAATGTTGATTCCTAAATAATATGGGTCTGGAGTTATATGAGCTTGAAATGAGGGCAGCTGTCCAAAATATAATGCCAAAGTGGAACAAAGCGCTAACATGAAAAAAAGGGAAATGCTACCTTTGTGGAAGGGAAACATATTGACAGAGGTCTGACCAGTGCTCTCCTCTGTACATTGTCTTGTCTATTCTCCTTGCAATTAAAAAAATAACAAAGAGACATCTTCCCTCCTTCTTGTGTGAGTTTGAATTATTTCTTGATTTTAACTCAGCCCACAACGAGTAAAATATTGACTTCTTGAGACCAGTTATCTTTGCTTCAGAATATACCATATTACAATTTAAATTCATCGGTGTACCCAGTGTTTGAAATAACGTCTGCCCGGAGGCCCGGGGCGTACAACTTTTATGTCGGGCGTACAACTTTCAAAACATCTTGGCCCACGTGGCCGACAACTTCTTCAAGAAAAAAAAAAAAAGATTTTTTTTCAAATCAAACGTTTGTTTTATTCAATAAAGCAAAAGCTACAAGAACACCGCTACAAACAACGTGGATTCCTCTTTTTGAGCGCCTTTCAAAACGTTCAAGTACACTTTATAGTTACGGTATTGTCCGAAGCACGAAACAGGCTTCTGATTGGCTGCCGTGCCGAGTATGCAAGTTCGTTTGGCAATTTGCATACTCGGCACGGCAGCCAATCAGAAGCCTATTTTGTGCTTCGGACTATACCGTGACTGTAAAGTGTACTTCAGAGTTTTGAAAGCCGCTTGGAAAGAGGAGTGCACGTGGCTTTGAGCAGATAATGCAACGCAAACATTGCATTGTGAACCATGACGACAAATGACAACTGGAGCAATATCTTCAGCATGGAATATTTACCATAAATTAAGCAAGGGAGCATTTGTGGTAGGTACTTCCTTAATTTGTCTGCCAGGGTGTCCGTTAACTTTTTGTCATGAGTTTCAGACACTGGTGTCCCCATAGGTGTCCCCATGTTATAGGGTTGGGGGAGTGAACAGACTCTCCCCACTTAACTTTCTACTGATTCTCTCTTCCTTATCACATAGCCCTGAAAAAAAGAACATAAATAAAAAATAACCCAATCTGCTCAAACCTCACAGCCACTCAGCGAATAGGTTAGAGGGGAAAAAAAGGTGGATTTCCTAATTACCCATGAGCACAGAGTCTGAAACCCCACTTTGTTGTCCTCAAAAGCTTCTGTGACTACTTCTTGTTGAAAGCAACCAGCAGGCTCCCTATTGATTCGGATGAAAAAAAGTGAACAAACAAATTGTTCTTCCCAGGCACCTTAAAATCGCTTTAATCACCTTAAAATTGTGACTGTTGCTGTTATTGTGTATTTATATATGTATACTGCTGATACAGAATAGACAGACTAGAAGTTATCATATTTCAACGTTTCATGCTGTTATATGCTTAGTTGGTTAAACATGTGTGACGAGAATACACAATGGAAGCACAGAAAATCTGGGGTCAATTTAAGGTGAACAGACACAGCCTGTTAAACTGTCACCTTCATGAAGTATATCTGGCCTAGGACATAATTTAGGACTTGGTAAACTCCTTCACAGGAAGAGCTCATTAGCCAGGTTACAAATCTATAAGTTAATGGAAAGATAACCCATTAAAATGTCTATGTTCTGTTGGTTTATGGATGTTGGTGCATGGGACATCCAGGGGCGTGGTATTCAAATCAAGAAGACTATGTATTACTAATGTTTCACTTCAATTTGCATATAGGCTTAATAAATAGCTTGGCAAAGGGCGACAAAAGTTGGGTGTCGGTCATGAATGGCAGTGAAAGACAATCTTCCTTTGTTTGAGCCTTTGTTTACAGTGTCCGAACAAACATCCCTGACAACTGTATATGTGGACAATATATGAATGCTACCATAAAAAGGCCTGATAAAGTATGCAGGTTACGTCCAAATACCAAATATAAAATCAAAAAATGAAAGAGGCATGTTGTAAATTTAATGTACTGACGAAGGCTGACATTCAAATCGCACATTCATCGACAAGATTAAATGTTCTTCATCCGACAAAACAATCAAAAATTGCAATGGATGTAATAACCACTGAGTAAAATGTGTTAAACGGTGTAAAGAAATCCAACAAAATTAATTGAGCACTGAAACATACTTAATCATCCGCATGCATTCTCGCATCCATGGAAATTCTCCGTGGTCACGGCTTTGAAATTTTGACCGAATGTGGCCAAATGTGTGATTTTTTTGTGTGTATCTTTAATTTATTTTAATTTTTGTATGTGTCCATGTCTTATGCAGCTCAAGCAAATGCGATCATTCATCTCTGTGATGTGTGAGATTATGGGGACAATAATGCTGCCTCATTTTACCCTCATCATGTTTTATATCAGTCAGAACTGAAATAGCATTTCAATCAGCTATTAACTGGCTTTGGGCTTGCATAAGGAACTGACAATTTACCTGATTTGACCATAGCCCGGTTAATCAATACCAGCACAAACTCTTGGTCTTCTTACACCGCAAGCTTTCCAATCAATGCTAAGACATGCCCGACATCAATGAGCAGCCGAGTTCATTTCCAACCTCATATCTATTCTTCTCTACCCCCCCCCCCCCATCTGAATTTGCAGCATGTTTTCAGGAACATTTTTGCATGAAGAAAATCCTGGCTGTTTTTGGTTCCCTTGTATCTATGCCAATCAAACACCCTTTAGTTTGATTAGTGTATGATCAAGAATTCAATGACATCACCCAATCCTAATTCACCTTTTTTTTTTTTTTAACCGAGGGGTGGATTTTATTACTTAAGTCGCATTCCAAAAACAAAATATCATTCAGAATGTCCTGCTTAGACCATTGGAAAGACTTATATTATTGCAAAGAAAAACATTTGGGTTGACTTCCTCTTTAACTCATTCACAAGTTTATTCTGGAATTGAAAACTATGACGGAGAGCGCCATTCTCAAATTTGTTCCGGTTTTGTTTTTTTTCATGCTTGGGTGCCGATAAAGCGCTGGACGTGGCCTCTGGCAATGTTTTTTCTTTTCCACAAGGGGGCAGAATGTCTCTTTTTTTCATGTTTGTGCTTTGTTCCAGCTTCAGCTGTTGTTAAAGGCCGATACACTGTAAACCGATATCATCTTATTTTAGACAGACGCCCCCATTTCAAGTTCATATAACTCTAGATCCATATAATTTAGGAATTAACTGTTTTTTTATGATGAAGAAAAAGAGTCTAAGGTTTATAATGTGATATTGAATGTAGCCCTAAAACTCAATATTTTGTGGGTCCTGTTATTCAAGTGACAATGACAAAAAAACTGGCACTGGATTGGACACATTTTTGCACATGTCTGGCAGTGAATCAGTTAATGCCCAAATGTGGTTGAAAAGGTTCTCAAGAGGGCAGTGTTATTTCCTGTTTAATAAGACTGCTGGAATAAAATACATTCTGATTAATTACCCTGTGGGCGGAAACAGTATTAATGTCATTGATAAAAATGTAACTTGTAAAATGTAACTTTGTTACTGTATATCACTATCAGAAGTACATTTTGTGGCATCTTAGATCTTATTTTGATTGTTGCTGCAAACTGAATTGAAAATATTTGGATACATCTTGGAGGCAGCGTGGGCTCAGTTCCCACTCAATAACTGTGTACCCTGTGACTGACTCGCGACCTGTTCTAGGGTTGGTCCACCTTTGACCTAAAACCAGTTGTGATAGGCTCCAGAAACACCCCCGTGAAAATGAATATGTGATTTGAAAAGATCCCAAAGTATTCAATTTCATGTCATTTTCTTATCAGGCATCTCCGACCCGTGTCGGTATTGTGCCATTTGAAGGATACTAATGGAAATCGTACCACTTCAACCATGTCGTGTAACTCCAGTCGATGATATTGTCACCAAAGAATGAGAAATTAGTTATACAGTGGGACCACCGAAGCAGTCAAAGTTCTGTTTTTGGTTCATCCTATATCTTGTCTGTAAGAGTGGATAACATGGATGCAGTCCAAGATGAACTATAGTGGCTTAAATTGAGCAATGATCTAATATTTGAAGGGGAGGATGGGAAAACACGGATCCTATAAAATGCAATTTTATGACCCGTCCTGTCACATTGAGTTGCTTTGTCAATTTAGCACAAACAGTGTTGCCTCAGGGCCCCGGTATTGGGCGGTGGGAGTGTGTTTGTGTGTGTGGGGCACAGGGGTGTCTTACAAAGTCACCAGAGTCAGACTTAGCTCCATTCAAGCATGCAAGAATCCTTTTTGTATCATTTGCATCACACAAGTTAATTGTATGTGAATTGTAAGAAATGAGAGTCCTTCAGTCCCTCTCCACGGAAAATTTGTTGTCTGCTTTTAATAGAAGCGCTCCATTTTCAGTAAGACTGCATGACTCAGCCTGTAATGGTGCTGTCAGAAAGATTGAAATGTAGAGTCAAGTGTGTACGTGTCACGGTAAGAGCTGTTTCTAACATATCTAACTCTCATAGAGCTCTGTAAGGCATTTCAAGTCATTGTGCTTTCTTATAATAATAATAATAATAATAATAATAATACATTTCATTTATAAGTGCCTTTCAAAACTCTCAAGGTCACTTTACAGTCACAGCTAGCTAGATAGCCAAATAGCTAGCTAGCTACATAGCTAATACATAGCTATCTAATAATAATCACAATAATAATAATAATAATAATAATAATAATAATAATAATAATAATACATTTCATTTGTACACACCTTTCAAAACTCTCAAAGTCCTTTGGAGTCACAGGATACGTTAAATAGCTAGCTAGATAGCTATCAAATAGCTACCCAGCCAGATAGCTACATAGCTAATATATAGCTAATAGCTAGCTAATAATAATTATAACAATAATACATTTCATTGATGAGCGCCTTTCAAAACTCTCAAGGTCACTTTACAGTCACAGTATAAGTTTTTCTGTGGGTGAGCAGCGGCAGCCACACGCACCAGCGTTCACTCAACCCAGAAGTAACTGAAATAGATAGAAAGCTAGCTAGAGATACCACCGCTTGTACATTTCAGTCTTCTGACATGTTCTTTTTGTACATACAATACTTTGCACCCCTTTCAATTTTGCTGTCGTCTTTAGAACGTCTATGATTAAAAAAAAAATCATAATTTGCTTATCATATTATGATTGTTGTATTGCTCGTGGCTTTAAAAGATGTGTCAGCAGTGATATCGACATGAACAAATAATGTGACAAACAAACTGAATGAGATTTGCTGTTGTGATCTCCGCAGAAATTCCTGTAACCATAACAGCAAATTTATATGCTGAAGGATTAGCGTACGATCACTCCTCTCACACACACATAACACACAAACGCATATATTTGCATATATTTGTGACGCAAATCATCTCCACACACAAACAGCCACACTCTTCATAGCACACATAGACTTGTAATCTATGCATCAAAAATAGGACTAAAGTCATGACCAATGCAGCACTGAGTTGACACTTGTTTTTGTCATGATCTGGTTGGCGACCAACGGGGGGCGCTGTCGGCCCCGCCTGCACCTGCACAGGTGCTGGTCGTCCCGATCAGATTGGCGACCAGCGGGTAGCGACGTCAGCCCTGCCGGCAGCCTCGCAGGTGCTGGTCGTTATAATCATTGACACTTAAAAGGACACCTGGCACGATCATCCGGTGCCGATTCATTGTTTGTTTGCTGCTTGGTTGCTGCATGCATTGTGTACGTGTTTGTTTAACCTTGGCGGACTTTTACACTTGGTTTTCTTTTGCTACTTTGTATTTTTTCCATTCAGATCATTTTGATGTTTTACATTTTGTTGCTGCTGACCTTTATTTTAATACAATTTGTCAAACAACCTCCTGCTCCCTCCTGCCTGCTTTTTGGGATCCGAACCCGCCATCACCACCTCGCAAACCGTGACAGTTTTTCATTGTTTCCAAAAAGTTTGGATATGAAATCTCCACTCATGTAGGTCGGGCCGTAAATGGCTTTCAGCTTGAATGGGGCTGTTTCACAGAGCAGAAATGTCATATTCATATAGCAGCGGGAGAGCTTTTGCTGTCTTCGGGGGATTCCAGAACCTCACCATGCTGATACTTTTCAGCCCTGTGGGAGCCATACGGGCTTGGTACTCCTCTGGGGCGTAAGACCCCATCGTCAGCTTCGTTTCTTTTTCTTTTTATATTAATTCAATCACTCTCAGACATGTGCAAAAAGGTGTCCAGTCCAGTGCTAGGGTTTTTGTCATTGTCACTCGAATTCCAGGATCCACAGAATATTGAATTTTAGGACTACATAAACATACAATACAGCGTTAGAAACCTTAGACTCTCTTCTTCCATCAGAAAGAAGTAGTCAATTCCTAAATTATATGGGTCTGGAGTTACATGAACTTGAAATCTAACTTACAGCATCTCTGCCCAAACATTTTTTGACATAATCGCAAAAATGTTTGTATGTACTGTTGTTCGTAACTAGAATGCTCGTAAGTCTGGGAGTGTCTGTATTTGTTTATAAAGCGCTTTAACCACAGCTAAAGCTGGAACAAAGCGTTAACATGGAAAAAAAAGGTATGCTGCCCCATTGTGGAAAAGAAAAAAACATTGCTAGAGGCGATGGACAGCTCTTTATCAGCACCCAAGCATAAAAAAACAAACTCAAACAAATCCAGCAATGGCGCTCTATGTCATATTTTCAATTCACGAGTACATTCGGGAATGGCAGTGAATGAGTTAAGCTAGCATCCACACACGAAGTCTCTCTTTAACACCCTTTAACAGAGTGGGTTTAAGACATGATGTCTGCATGCTAAATTGGTTGCTCCTCAGTGATGGTGACATTTCGGCTGCTAATTATGATGTTCTCTCGTGCACTGTTCTTCCAGTGGCTCTCAACCCCTCTTTGAGCATTTCAGGTCAGGAGAGAGGGCTTTTTGTCACCAAGATGAAATTGGAGTCTATTATAAAGCCAGAATGTGGTGCAGTAAATCTCAGCATGCTATTAACTGCCCATTGTACCAGCAGACATGTAATTTGGAAAAGTGGGATCTCTAATTTTCACTTTAGAATTTTTATCTAACGGTGGTACCTGTTAATTTATATATGACAATCTCGGACTATAAATTAGCCTTTTATCTTTTTTACCTGACAAGGTTAGACCTTGAAAACAATGAGCAAGTTCAGACTACATCAACAGTCCTGCACCTTCAGACAGCGTCCGACCCTTTCATCGAGCTTGCCCGAGAGTCGTAATGAATACTGGAAAAGGTTACGATTACATTGAAAAGTCTTCAGGGTGGCTGTCAGACAAAACTTCCTTTTTGAGCCTGTGTTTTCAATCAACCTCATCAAATAGCTTATCTGTATCCCTTTTCAGAGCTATCCCTCTTTGCACCTTAGTGTTGTTCGTTGACAACAAGAAAACACGATCCTGCCACTGGGATGTTGTCCTTTGAGATATTTACATTTTTTTTATTTAGTCTTCAAATGATGCTATTTTGAATTTCAAATTTCAGTATAGCATTTCTGCTTTTTTGCAGATGATGTGGTACTGTTGGGGCCTTCAAGCGGCGCTCTACAACTCTCAATGGAGCATTTCATAGCCAAATGTGAAGTGGATGGCATGAGAATCAGCAACTCAAAACCTGAGACGATGGTCTTAGTCGGAAAAGGGTGGAGTGCGCTCTCCGGGTCGGGGAGGAGATGTTGCTCCAAGTCGAAGAGTTTAAGTATCTGGGAGTCTTGTTCACGAATGGGGGTAGGTGGGAATTCGAGATCAACAGGTGGGTCGATCCGCCGTCTGCTGTGATGCGGACTTTGTACCGATCTAATTCAAAACAGATTCTTTACTTACAGTGTATTGTAGGTGTTCAAATATCTGACATGTTTCGGCGTATACTTCGCCTTCGTCAGAGTGTCACGGATGTTGTTGTGACGCGCCATTTTCAGCTGGTGTTGCTATGAGGGCGTGACCTACCTGTCAGATCTGACAGGCAAGCCACGCCCCCTGCTGTCCGCTCGTCCCCCCAGGATACTGCTCCAGGTAGTAGAGAGCATGTAAGCTCCCTCATCCCTGTTGATTGTCCTTGGTCCTCGCTTCCGGATTTCAATGGCCTCCCTGATCCAGCGCTGATGTTTGTTTACTTCGGTGCGGATGACTTTGGCCTTCTCCCAGTCCATTATGTGATTTTCTCTTTTGCAGTGGTCCGTGATGGCTGATTTATGGTGCAACAACATCCGACACTCTGACGAAGGCGGAAGTATACGCCGAAACATGTCAGGTATTTTAACACCTACAATACACTGTCTGTAAGTAAAGAATCTGTTTTAAATTAGATATCAAGTAGATAGGATGAACTTAATACAACGATTTGTACCGATCTGTCGTGGTATGAGAAGGAACTGAGCCAAAAAGGCAAATCTCTCAATTTACTGGTCGATCTACATCCCAACCCGCATCTATAGTCACGAGCTATAGGTCGTGATAGAAAGAACGACATCCAGGATACAAGCGGCCGAAATGAGCTTTCTCCGTTGGGTGTCAGGTTCTGGACTGTCCAGAACATATCTCGTTCGTAAGTTGGGGAGCGTCTGTATTTTCAAACGTTTTCTGTATAAGGCACACCGGACTATAAGGCGCACCTTCAACCCCATTTTTCACAACTTGAAACACAATAAGACGACAAATCACAAAAAAAAATCATTGTTGCGAAGTATAAAGGATTTTTTTTAATTAAGGAAGTACCTACCACATGTGCTCCCTTACGTAATTTATGGGAAATATCCCTTGCTGAAGATTTGGCTCCAGTGTCGTTTGTCGTCATGGTGCACAATGCAATGTTTGTCTTTCTAATCACCTTTCAAAACTCTTACGTACACTTTACAGTCACGGTATAATGTATGTTTATGTTTTGTAGTGTCATACATTTTGCTATCTTCTTTTGAAGCTTTCTTCTGGGGCTGAGGTTCTGTCAATCTACTTTGGAAAATGATATTCAAATGCACGACCTTATGATGAAACAAGCTTCTGATTGGCTGCCGTGCCGAGTATGCAAATTGCCAAACGAACATTGGTTTGGCAATTTGCATACTCGGCACGGCAACCAACCAGAAGCCTGCTTCTTGCTTCGGACTTACCGTGACTGTAAAGTGTACTTGAGAGTTTTGAAAGGCGCTTAGAAAGAGGAGTTCACGTGGCTTGTGGAACCCCTACAAGCCACGTGAACTCCTCTTTCTAAGCTATGCTTGTAGTGTTTGCTCTATTCAATAAAGCAAACGTTTTTCCTTGAAGAAGTTGTCGGCCATCCGGGCTGAGATGTTTTGAAAGTTGTACGCCCGACGTAAAAGTTGTACGCCCCGGGCCTCTGTTATTTCAAACACTGGGATCAGGTGCAGGGTCATCCTTTGAAGAAAATCAAGGCTTTAGGGTGCGCCTTATACGCCGGAAAATATGGTAAATGTGTAATGACATCAACACCAGTCTGTTTGGACATATGAATTCCTTTTTGGTACGACTGTGATGCTGCCATTCAAATGTAATGACCTCTCATGAAACCAAAGTTGAGAAGCAACGTTACAGACTAGCCAGTCTATTTCAGTCTCTAAAAGCTTCAATTCATTCCACACCTATCATTATAGTAGGTGCCATTCTCCCAACAGCTCATTTATCTTGAAGGGCACCCACCTTCAAACTCTGAGGCCACTGCTGGCACTAGAATAGAGCAGTTCTCCACATGGTCTCTGAATTTTTTTGGGCTTGTTTGGTTTCAGCTCTATTAAACAGCCTTTGATCAAGGTGGGCTTTTATTCAACTGGGAGCTTTTAGAGAAGAGAGAACATGGCTGCAGTAACTCACCTTCAACATTGTTGTAAAATAGGAAAGCACATCGTTTTTACGAGAGAAAATAATGTCCTAAAAAATAGAGCTTGTGTATTTATAAGAATCACATAGCTTAGTTTAGTTGAATTAGCCGCCTCTTTGTTGTCCTACCATAACCTGTTAACTGGCACAAATACTCCAGACAATATAACAATACTCACAGGAATCCATTCTTTATCCTCCATGAAGTACATTTAATCTTCATGCTATTTCTGTCAGTCCAGAAATAGTGTCACAATACTAATAATACTAACTACTACTACTACTACTAATAATAATAATAATAATACATTTCATTTAGAAGCGCCTGTCAAAACTCTCAAGGTAATTTACAGTCACAGGATACGTTTTTCTGAGTGAGCAACAGCAATTCACATGCGCCAGCTTTCACTCAACCCGGAAGTAACTCAAATATATAGACAGCTAATAGATAGCTAGCTAGATAGATAGCCAGATAGCTAGACAGCTATCGAGCTAATGGATAGCTAGCTAGATAGCTACCTAGCCAGCCAGCCAGATAGCTAGCTCGTCAGCCAGCCAGATAGATAGGTAGCTATCTAGCTATTGAATAGCTTGCTATATAGCTAGCTAACCAGCCAGATAGCAAATAGATAGGGCCGCTGGGCCTCGATGGCAGGAACCGTGTGTATATAAACATCTGCAGTTCTTTTCAAAAGCGTTTTGTTTGCTTCCATCAAGGACAAACTCACTGTCCACCAATGGTCGTGATGTAGTTAAAACAAAGGTTGAATTGTTTTTCATTATATTGATGACATGATTGTTCAATTTGAACACTTAAAGGACAACCGACGCCTCCGACAACCGACAAGTTGTGTCCATTATTTGTAAAATCACTTCAAATGACTTCTACTGAGCGTATTTTACAAAGATTCCACGGCATATAGCTATATTTTACGTTTTAAGACTTGCGCTGAATATTCAGGAAGTCTTGTTTTCGAGTTGATGACGATGCCTGACGTGACGTCACGTCTGGAACGCCCCTGACAGAGAACACGACACACAATGCATTTCGGGTACTTTGTTTCCTCTGAAAACTTCGTGTTGATGGCGAAATTAGAACTAAAACACATAAATAACGCGATGGTGAATCGTTGTGTGTTGCACGAAGACTACTATTTGATTCTAGTTGACACATATTCCCAGTAGACATATCAGCCCATTTCCAACGAGGCTTGGGCGCCATCTTGTGCATTCTCTGGGACGCTACATTGGAGTTCAGACGGCTCGAATTGATACGGAAGCACTTCTTTCATCGATTGCAAACATTTATGCTTTCCTCTTCAGAACTATTTGAATCATATTCATAACTGGATGAGTAACAAGAAAGCATCTTCTCCGAATCGGAATCCATTGTTTTGATTCTAGAGCAAGGCGAAGACGTCCTAGCATGACATCACAAACAAAGGGGCGGGACCTTCTGAAACTCGCCATCCCAAGGTTATTCTGAAGTAGTTTTGGGACACTTTAACTCATTTTTATTGGTGTTTTGCATTTAACTAAAAATATCACCCTGCGTGTTTTGGGTATTTTAGATGCTATAAAACGTTTTTCTGATGTCAGTTAGAAAACAAAACAATGGTGTCGGTTGTCCTTTAAATAACAGCTGTCGATTTTTTTCCTTTCCCATCCTTTTTTGGATGTGTTTATTTGTCTTGTTTTGGTGTCATTTGTCTAAGTAAACTTTAGTGACATTACTTTCGTGATATATCCCCAAAAGTCTTTTGGAAAACAATGTCATTAACCATCCGTTGGCTTGTTTACCGTATTCAATTGAAATGCCTCAGTGGCATTTCTCATTTTCTCATCATCATGTTCATTTACCATAAAATTAAAAATGTCAATTACAAAACAGAAGAGCAATTTACTAAACTCTCCAGGAAGTATTCTGAAGTACTCTCAAGTGGGGTGTGACTCTGTAACCTATTTCCAATCACTCTTTCAGCCAGAATTTGTGCACCTTTAACCATGTCATTACAGGGAAGTGCATTGGATGAAGCGTTCGCCCATGAATTTACTCCCTTTATTGGTAGCGTCAAACAGTCACAATGTTTTGGTGCACCAAACCCGATCTTGGTGTCTTTAACATCACTAAAATTCCAGCTTTGAGCCAAAAGGTGGTTTGACTAAGTGATTTGTGCCGCAGATTAGGACTGTATTTCATACTTTCGTTGCTTGCTCAATGCTGACGAAGTAAAGACCTGACGAGATGAGTTCTTTAAAAAAATGGAATTTGCTTTTTGGGGTTAATATTTGCATTTCAAACCCAAACTTTCTTTTTTTACAATCTCTTATTCAAATAATGTCACTAGTTCTTATTCTCCAAAGATATTCTAGCCGGTAAAATCTCCTTTGAATATTAACGATCCCCACTGCGTAAGCCCGTTCTCGTTATGTATAAGAAATTAAAAATCATTTGATAAAGTATTATAATTCAATGGCCAATGTAAACCACTAATTTGTAGCTATTACTCAATTTGTAGAGCACTTTAAAAACTAGAAGTACCTGAGGGACATCAAAGAGAAGTGAATTGCAATAGTCAATCCGGGAGGTGACAAGACTATGAACGAGGATAGCAGTGGTGTGAGGAGTGAGAGACGGGCGAAGACGATTGATATTGCGTTGGTGGAAGTAGGCAGACCGGGTTAAGTTATTTATATTATTTATTTTTTTTGGGAGGCAATCAGCTAACCTTGACCTATATCGCCATTGGGGATGAGTCATCAGGTTCCAAACGCAATTGTGGAGTCGTGAAATTGTCAGTCTGTACATTTCCTTCATATTTACTCACATTTACTCTTTTATAGTAACGGACATTAATTAATAGGGTGGTGAATTAAAAAGGGAGTTCGCTTCATTTCATTCAGCTACAACGTTTTGTGATAGTCATCATTTGGTCCAGCCAATATATTTTTGGTCCACAATCCTGTCGATATTTTTTTTATTAAATAATCTGAACTGTGAAAACCTCAATTCGTTTTTCTTTTAGTGATCCAAAGTCCAATATTTCATGCAAGTTTGCCATTGCCATCTCAGCGTTCGGTATATTGTACCCTGTCTGCATTTGGTATAAAATGTAATCTTAAACTTGGATAGATTTATATGGAGATTTCACGCGGTAAAGCCAAAGTGGACATCTATTTCAATAAATCTGTTTTTACAAGGACTGAAAGGCATCCCAGATTCGATTTAGAATTTATGAAGCCTGGATTATGAAAGGTAATCACCGCCTGAGTTGAGTGGAAGAGAACCAGAATCTAAAAGCGGTTTATCCATTTTATAAGGGATGTGGTAAGTGTTTTTTTTTTTTTTTTTTTTGGTTTGTTTGTTTGTTTTGAATAACTGTAACTTGCAGCCATTGTGAGTTTTCTTAAACTCCATTTGAGGTCAGCTTTTTGGAATGTGTATTTTTATGAATTTACCCAAATGGAGAATGGTTGCAGCTGCTCTGTGGTGATTAACATGACACATCATGTGGTGTGTATAAAGTGCTGCTAGGCTAACAGCTGAGTCAAAAGGAAGAAACATTCAGTGAAGTGGTCTTTTTTTTAAACTGCATTTGTGAACCCCCGTTTTCTCTGTTTTTGCAGTATTGTTCCTAAAAGGACAAGCAACAGCATGTTTTTGTTTCCTAACTGACATCAGAAAAACGTTTTATCGCATCTAAAATACCCAAAACACACTGGCTGATATTTTTAGTCAAATGCAAAACACCAATAAAAATGACTTAGTGTCCAAAAACAACTTCAAAATGAAACCGGAAATGGCCAGTTTCAGAATGTCCCGCCCCCTTGTTCGTGAGGTCACGCCATTACGTCTTGCCTTGCTCGAGAATTAAAACAATGGCTTCAGATTCGGAGAAGATGCTTTCTTGTCACTTATCCATTTATGAATGATTCAAATAGTTCTGAAGAGGAAAGCATAAATGTTTGCAATCGATTAAAGGACTCCTCCCATATCATACTCCCACTTATACTAGTGCAGCGTGTTCTACCGGAAACAAATTCCTTGTGTGTTCTACATACTTGGCAATAAAGATGATTCTGATTCTGATTGATCAGAATCTGATTCTGATTCTGATCAATTCGAGCCGTCAAGGACAGCATGTAGTGTCCCAGAAAATGCAAAAGATGGTGCCAAAACTCCATTGGAAATGGGCTGATTTGTCTGCTGGGAATTTGTGTCAACTAGTATCAAATAGTAGTCTTGGTGCAACACACAATGATTCACCATTGCGTTATGTGTTTTCCTTCTAATATCGCCATCAACACTATGTTTTCAGACCAAACAAAGTACCCAAAATGCATTGTGTCGCTTTCTCGGTCAGGGGGCGTTCCAAATGTGACGTCACGTCAGGCATCGTCATCAACTCGAAAAAAAGACTTCCTGAATATTCAGCGCGAGTCTTAAAACGTAAAATATAGCTACATGCCGTGGAATTTTTGTAAAATACGCTCAGTAGAAGTCATTTGAAGTGATTTTACAAATTATGGACACAACTTGTCCGGGGCGTCGGTTGTCCTTTAAAATTCTAAACGAAATTGATTTGCATTGTATTATTCAAATTGCTGTTAAGTCCATAATTCTCTCTAATTACATGGCCCAAGACGTGAGTGCGATGAATTCATGCATTTCATTTTGCAGACTGACTGACAAAATGAATCATACAATATGAATAATAGATATGAAGAAACACTTCTTAGAGTTTCCCAGCATGATAAATAACTCTGTTCATCTTAAATGTGCATATGTACACAGTGAGAAGCCGTCTTGTTTCACAGTCAAGGTGAATCATATCCCGCCGTGGTTGTCGCCCGTGTGCAACCGATTTGCCAGCAACCAAGACACTAACTGAAAACTTCTTGGAATTGTTCAGCAAGGTGTTTTATTTTCAGTGTAACCTTTCATTGAACTGTCAATTAATTGCTGCGATAATCATCATTTGTGAGATGTGCTCAGAATATGATAATTAATGTCAACATTTCGGTTACCTACTCCTGGGTTAGCATGTCCGCTTCACAGTGCAGAGGTCATTGGTTCAAATCTGGGCCTCGGCCTTCCCTGTGTGAAGTTTGCATGATCTCCCCATACCTGCTTCGGTTTTCTCCGGGTTCTCTGGTTTCCTCCTACACTCCAAAAATATGCATGGCATCTTATAGGACAACCGACGCCTCCGGAAAAGTTGTGTCCATAATTTGTAAAATCACTTCAAATAACCTCTACTGAGCGTATTTTACAAATATTCCACCGCGTATAGCTATATTTTACCTTTTAAGACTTGCGCTGAATATTCAGGAAGTCTTGTTATCGAGTTGATGACGATGCCTGACGTGACGTCACGTCTGGAATGCCCCTGAACGAGAAAGCGACACACAATGCATTTTGGGTAATTTGTTTGGTCTGAAAACTTCGTGTTGATTCGTGTTGATGGCGAAATTAGAAGGAAAACACATAAATAATAATAAAATAATATGCGATGGTGAATCGTTGTGTTGCACCGAGACTACTGTTCGATACTAGTTGACACAAATTCCCAGCAGACAAATCAGCCCATTTCCAACAGAGCTTGGGCGCCATCTTGTGCATTTTCTGGGACGCTACATTTCAGTCCAGATGCCTCAAAATGACACAGAATTACTTCTTTAATCGATTGCAAACATTTATGTTCTCCTCTTCAGAACTATTTGAATCATATTCGTAACTGGATGAGTAACAAGAAAGCATCTTCTCCGAATCTGAAGCCATTGTTTTGATTCTCGAGCAAGGCAAGACGTCCTGGCGTGACGTCACGAACAAAGGGGCGGGACCTTCTGAAACTCGCCAATCCCGAGGTCATTGTGAAGTAGTTTTGGGACACTATGTCATTTTTTTTGGTGTTTTGCATTTGACTAAAAATATCAGCCTGCGTGCTTCGGGTATTTTAGATGCTATAAAACATTTTTCTGATTTCAGATAGGAAACAAAAAATGGTGTCGGTTGTCCTTTAACACATTCACTGTCAGACAAAAATTGTGTCCACCCACAGAATATTGACTTTCAGGACACAATTGGGCAAATTTACTCAGACATTGATTTTCAAAGGCTTAATTGACGTGAAAACAGCTGATTAAAATAAAAAATGTCAGCGTTCCTGTTTTTTCATTCATTCCCTGCCCGACGATGTGCAAAAACGTGTATACTCCAATGCCAGGGTTTTTGTCATTGTCACTCCAATTCCACAACCCACAGGTTATATTGATTTTTAGGACTACATAAACGTTCAATGCAGCGTAAGAAACCATATACTCTCTTCTTTCATCAGGTAAAAAAGGGTTCATTCCTAAATTATATGGGTCTGGAGTTATATGAGTTTGAAATTAGGATAGCTGTCCAAAATACAATAGAATACAGGCTTATTGGTTTGTTTAGTGCTTGAACAACAACTGAAGCTGGAACAAAGTGCTAACATGGAAAAACGGGAAATGCTGCTCTCTTGTGGAATGAAAAGAAAACATTGCCAGAGGTCTGGCCGGCGCTTTATTGGCACCCAAGCAATGGAAAAAAAACAAAACCCGAATTAATTCGGTCATATTTTCAATTCCTGAATGAATTTCTGAATGGCAGTGAATGAGTTAATTGAACACTATAAATAGGCTCCAGCACACCCGGCAACCATTGTGAGGTTTAGTGGATCAGAAAATGGATGTTTGGGTGTCTTGTTTGCCATCATATGTCTCACACAATGTTCCTCTTTTCTTGTCTTTTTTTAAAAAACATTTCTATCCTCAGATTTATCAATGGTTTGCACTACGGGGGTCAAATAGAGTGGAAATATTGGGCCAGGTGTGTCCAAACCAATGCTTGTGTCAATTTTTTCAAGTTCAGGTTACAAGAGAAAGAACCTTTATGTTCAGACTTAGTCACAGTTGAAAACCAGATCAAATAACCTTTGCACACCCCTGAAATAGAACAGAAGCGAACTGCTTCTCACATTGTAACATCTTTACTGATGGATCATATTTGAAGTACTCAAATGTCACCTGTATCTGCCCCATTTTTTGCAAACCTTGTTTGTTTTTACCTCGCAGTTGTGGGAGTTGCGTTATGGTAACTTTTGTAAGGAAACCACAATTGAAATGAAAGTAGACACGACTAGATGCTTAAGTGTGTCTGTGTAAACGATGTTTACTGTGGTTAACCAGCTTGCGTTTAGAACCACGGTTATATTTTCACGCGCTGAGGATCCACTCATACTTTCGCGCAATACTTATTTCAAGGATGTTGAATCGGAGCGTGTATCTCTTTTAGGTCGCCTGTGTGTGCACACTATTTGAAAAAAAGTACAGATTCCTTTGGTCATTTTGGGGGTCAGGTGAAAAATACTGTGCATAAATATATAGGTGTCATTTGTCTATATACTTAAACAATGACACAAAAACAAGACAAATAAACACGTGCCACAAAGGATAAGAAAGGAAAAAATAATCCGACAGCTGTCATTTAATTGTTCAAATTGAACAATAATGTCATAAATATAATGAAAAACAATTCAACCTTTTTTTAACTACATCACAGCCATTGGTGGACAGTGAGTCGACACATGTTCATCCGGTTTGTCCATGATGGAAGCAAACAAAACGCTTTTGAAAAGATACACAAAATTTATAAAATTTATACACAAAATCGAGGCCCTGTGGCCCTATCTATTTGCTATCTGGCTGGCTATCTAGGTATTGATTAGCTAGCTAGCTAGCTTGCTATCTATTAGCTCAATAGTTGTCTAGCTATTTGGCTAGTTATCTAGCTAGCTATCTATTAGCTTTCCAGCTAGCTTTCTATCTATTTGAGTTACTTCCGGGTTGAGCGAACGCTGGTGTGTGTGGCTGCCGCTACTCACCCGCAGAAAAAATATCCTGTGACTGTAAAATGTCCCTGAGAGTTTTGACAAGCGCTTCTAAATGAAATGTATTATTATTATTATTATTATTATTATTATTACAGTAAAGTCTCATTATATCGATATCGGATATATCGATAGTCCCGGTTATATCGATACTATTTCTATGCACGCACGGAGAAAATTACATGCAAATAGGGTCGGATATATCGATAGTCCCGGTTATATCGATATTTTTTCGGACTCCCTTGAATATCGATATAACGAGACTTTACTGTATTATTATTATTATTATTATTGATAATATTTCGGAATTAACCCTTTTTTTCTGATGAAAGAGGAGAGTCTAAGGTTTCTTACGCTGCATTGAATGTTTATGTAGTCCTTTTTTAACTTTCTTCATTCTTAATTATTAACAATGCTATAGTCATCAATTTTTAAGCATACTCAAGACTTTAATCGTGGTCTTTTTAAGCTTAATCTATTGTAAAAAGATTGTCTAATTTTGGATATCTGTGAAATAATTGATTGTGACTCCAGAGGTGGTTTAATTGTTGTCTTTACTACAGAACCGCCGGGGTCTGAGAAGGTTTTTGCCTGGCCTTAATTTGTGTTTGCTATTTGTTACCGCCACCAAGGTTGAGATTGCAAAGCCAAGCGGATTTGCTTTAAGACCAGTTACTTTCTGATATCCACGAAACTTTGTGGATTTGAGAGGTATGTGCATAAAAATGAACTGGCAGATACTGCGCACAGTGGAATAAAAAAATGGAAGGAGAATTTGTATTTTCACCTATTTAAATTTGCTTTGAATAGAAGCTTCAAGCGCCAGACCTCACAGAGCAAATGTTATTCTTGCATTTTATCACATTATCAAGCGCACATCATTTTTTGCTACTTTTAGTGTCTTTGTGTAGGAGGATATCAATGTTATTCTATTTTGATGAGTTGTTCTCTGAAAAATGAGATTTTTTTCCCTTTTCTCAATGGTTGTCAGTTGGTGTCAATGGTTGAATTAGTGCACTTCGTGATGTGGTCTTACTTAGAGACAAAACGTCTGCGCCAGTAGTCAAACTAGATGCCATTTCAGGGATGATATCGATTGGCATAAAGCAAAGCACCTCAATAACGTGATATGATGAAAAGACTGTGGGCTTTCAAATGACTGGTCTCGATGTGGGACAATTCAAGCATTAGAGACGTTCCCCACCTTACGAACGAGATACGTTCCGAGCGGTCATTCTTAAGGTGAACTTGTTCGTATGTTACTTCAGTGCTATATTTTGCATGGAATGTATGTTTAAAGGACAACCGACGTCACTTTTTTGTTTCTTAACTGACATCAGAAAAACGTTTTATAGCATCTAAAATACCCAAAACACGCAGTATGATAATTTTATTCAAATGCAAAACACTGACAAAATGACTTAAAGTGTCCAAAATCTGCAAAAAATTGAGCTGGGAATTGGGCATTTTCAGAAAGTCCCGCCCCCAGTTCGTGACGTCATGCCAAGACGTCTTGCATTGCTGGTGAATCAAAACAATGGCTTCAGATTCGGAGAATATGCTTTCTTGTTACACATCCAGTTATGAATATGATTCAAATAGTTCTGAAGAGGAAAACATACATGTTTGCAATCGATTAAAGAATTTATTCTGTGTCATTTTGAGGCAACATTGAGGGGAAATGTCTCACCGAAAAAGAGGCACAAAATGGCGACCTCCTGTGGCCGCCTCAGTTTCCACAGGCTGATAAATTCCTTATATGGAGCTTCGACGCCCTCTTCTGGCGGCTTTTGGGTGCAACACGAGGTCCCCAGACCAAACGAGTACAGCAAAATACATTGACGTGATGGAAGGACCGCTACAATGCGTTTTTTTTTCGGTCAGGGGCGTTCCTTTCGTGACGTCACGTACGGACTCGTCACCAACTCAAAAACAAGACTTCCTGAATATTCAGCGTGAGTCTTACAACGTAAAATATAGCTATATGCGGTGGAATCTTATTAAAATACGCTCAGTAGAAGTCATTTGAAGCCATTTTACAAATTATGGACACAACTTGTCCGGGGACGTCGGTTGTCCTTTAAGTCAAACACTGAACGGGGAAGTATGAAACACAGACGCTCTAACAGTCATAAAATAAATTCACACCTACTGTAGTACGACAACATATATCCTTGTGTCTTCAGTAAGCCATGACTGAAGCTTCTGGCACGTAATTACTGAATTACGTGCCAGCAGCCATTACTTTTTGTTATACATCGCGTTCTTCTGGATCGTCAACTGGGAAGAATGATTTCCTTCCCGTCCACATACTCTACGCAGCCAATCGTAAGCGAGCTCGTCGGATCAGGGCCTGAACTTGTTGGCAACACTTCAGCAAAGCCGGGTGCTGATTGGTCAGCGACGGTTCCCTGGTGTCCGTCGCGTAAACATCCAGCCATTGAAACATCGAATGTGTCTGTGTGCGTGCGTGTGGGTGAGCACAGTACGCAGCCAATCGCAAGCGAGCTTGGCCGTTAAAAGGTGCGCAATACAAAATCTAACTTACAGCATCTCTGTTCGAACATTTTTCGACATAGTGTACACGCAAACATGTTCGTATGTACCGTTAGTTGTAACTCGAATGTTCGTAAGTTGGGGAGAGTCTGTACTTGAATTCAATGTGTCCGGGTGAAGCAGAGTGAAGCCGAGAATTAGAAAGAAAGAACTAGCCAAAGCAATAGACGAATCCGAGGCGGAATCACTAGTGTTGCTAGTCAACGCCTTTGTAATAGAAAATGTATTTAGAAAGGGGGTCTATTGGATCTCATTTTACGAATCATTAATACTAAATTGATACCATCAATCCTAATGATGACGGCTCCCCGATTATCAGACAAGCAACGGGCAAACTTATGTTCCCTCGGATTAATTAATTTTGCCTAAACATTCCCCTCAAAATTTAATAAATAAAAACATCTGTTTGGTATTGTGAAACCGATGTTGTACAAAACAAGGGGCCTTGGGGTCTACAGCTTGACAGGATCGATGGCTAAATTACTTAACCTCATTATGCTGTTACGAAGCGTCATAGACGCCGAGCAGTGAATGTTCCCATACAGGCCAGTACTTGATATTGTAAATAAGGGGAGGAAAAACCCACAATGACAAAGTTAAAGATCCATGACCGTACATACTCTCACCATATGAGCAATCTAACAGAAGAGATTATTCAAACCACAGAGGGCATTAGGATGAGATGATCACGGATACGTCCTTGAACTGCATTCATCACCCCTTTCCCCATTCGCCCCCTGCCATGTTTATGTGCACACCATGATATGCAGTCATTAAAACGATTTACTTTGACACAGGCACATCGGGAAGGTAGGTCACTGAACAGTAAGCACGAGTTACCACGGAGACATGCAAAAACAGGGGGACCGTTTGTGAACAGTGAATTGAAACGAGACTGTTGAATTCATGCCTTGATAAAACCGAGTTTTCTTCTGAAACTTTGCCGTTCTTGCCTCCCTTGAGTCTCAACAGATATGTTGAAGAACTGGGACTGGTATTATTGTTATATATTCTCGAAACTGCTTTGAAATCCTTTAAATCTTAAATATTTTTTCGGCTTGTCTGAATATTTGAAAACTTTAATTCCTTATGAAATCATAATTACATATCTGTATCAAGTAATTGTATTTAATTATACAGAAGTAGTTTGTGATAAACTTCATGACTTTTCCACTAGGGAGAAAGAAGTCATGGGGTATGCTTGAATGTGTTCCTACTTTCTATGAGAAGGTCTCTTCAGCCGAAGGAATAGGACATTTCACTCCTCATCCCAAAAGCTTCGCTAGCGAAATAAAATTGTGCTGGTAGCGCCGGCCCTATATATATATATATATATATATATATATATATGTATCCCTAATGGACTGTGCCAGACCTCTCCTTTGACAGGTACTATACCTACTCTAAGGTTGGGGGGAGCAGTGGACTACTCCCTGAAGCTAATCTGATTACTTCTTTTGTCCTACCTGATTATGTTCTATGACTGGCTCTGATTGCCCCATTCACTCTGGTATTCTAGAACATAATCCGACAGACAAAAGAAGTAATCAGATTAGCTTCATGGAGTGGTCTACTGCTCAACATTAGCACAGGCTTCTGTGTAAACTCTCAGTCGTGCAGGAGTGGTCCATCGATGAAAAGGTTTCTTCAACCCTAACCCTAACCCTAACCCTAACCCTAACCCTGACAAGAGCATCTCCTCGTGTTGGCCCAGTCAAGCCACGGCTAAACGTATTATGGCAAATACTTCGCATGAAGACATAAATGAGTCACGTCTGCATGCATTCAGGCAACCAGGTCTCACAAAAGCAGTGCCCCATTGCCAGTAGGCAACTTTGTGAGCATTTTCTGAAAAAAGAAAATACATCTATCAATATTAACACACTGTGCTCATTATGATGAGGATTGCAAGAAATGTTTTGATTGCCTCAGGTTGGTGTAAGCTTTGATGCCGGCACTTTCACAGTCTCACGCAATGGTGACATCATGCAGTCAGAAGAACTGAATAGACCTGGACCTTTGACCAATGTCTGAAAAGTTAAAGCAGGACCGACAATGACATGCATTTTTTTTCTTAGGAACTTTCAAAAGTGCATGGGTGATTTCTACGTGCTGAGATAGCCTGAATGCCAGTGCTTAATCCCGTCCAAGACTACTATTTGATACTATCTGACACAAATTCTCAGCAGACAAATCAGCCCATTTCCAACGGAGCTTGGGCGCCATTTTGTGCATTTGCTGGGACGCTACATTGGAGTCCAGACGCCTCAAAATGACACGGAAGGACTTGCTATGCTTTCCTCTTCAGAACTATTTGAATCATATTCATAACTGGATGAGTAACAAGAAAGAATCTTCTCAGAATCTGAATTGTTTTGATTCTCAAGCAAGGCAAGACGTCTTGGCGTGACGTCACGAACAAGGGGGCGGGACCTTCTGAAACTGAAACTTTCTGAGGTCATTTTGAAGTAGTTTTGGGACACTTCAAGTCATTTTTATTGGTGTTTTTCATTTGACTAAAAATGTCAGCCTGCATGTTTTGGGTATTTTAGATGCTATCAAACGTTTTTCTGATGTCAGTTAGGAAACAAAAACATGGTTACGGTGGTCCTTTAAGGTTTGCATATGATTTATGTAGTGGATTATCAAAGAACAGTCCAATGTCCATATGTTGTAGAGTGCATGCTCGACCTGTAAACTTAATTGTATTTGCCTTTTTCCAATCACCCCTTGACAAACTCAAAGCAGCTACCACTGCAAAGATGCACTTAGTGAGGTTGGACACGTCTTTTGAAAATGAAGGGCACTTCAGGTAAGACTGAGGCCTGTTCTCAACGGGATTGGCTCACAATAAAACAAACAAGGGTGCTTGCGCTCTAAACTACAAGCTCTGTTGTGACATGTGGATCCATTTAGATGATTGTAAGTGACAGCGACCATGTTTTGGTCTTTGCTTTGCAATGTGCCCGGCCGGGCTCTCTTCCCTGCTAATTTATTCAGGTCTTTGTCAGACTGTTGAACCACTCTCCCAAGCTTTTTAGCAGGATCTGAACTGTTATGCTGCACTCTCATGAAGACAATGTTTAAAGTCAACAGAGGATGTACTTTCTGACACTGGATAAAATGCGACTTCAATGGGCAGTTAGGACGGTGGAAAAAAGCATTGGCACCGCCCTACCCATTCTCGAGGACTTCCATGCTGCAAGAATGAAAACACACGGAAAATCCTACCGGACCCTCAGCACCTTGTCCACCACATTTTCCAACTACTCCCTTCAGCAGACATTTAAACAGCTTCTTCCCCCAAGCCATTAACTCTCTAAACAGTAACCCAAATATAACTGTATAGCGCCTATGTGCAATTTTTTATGATGATACTAGTGCAGCCTGTTCTGCCGGAGACAAATTCCTTGTGTATTCTACACTTGGCCAATAAAGATAATTCTGATTCTGATATCCAGAATGCAAATCGCAAAGCTTTCGACGGACGTCCATGCACTTTGGTGTCTGTCCCCGCTCGGTCCATCAAATGGTCAAATGCTGGATTTATATTGAGGTCAGACTTTGGAAAGCGACCACTCATGTCACAGAGAAAAGCCAATTTGAAACCTGACAATACCGTGCTGAAGACTGATCATTACATGTTTCTCTGGGAAAAATAAATACATTTCCTCTTGCGTAGAATTGACTCATGCCATGAATGAATGAAATTCAAAGAATAGTGAAATGAATAGAGCATTTTCTACAGAGACTTCTGTATTGAATCACTGCAACTAGATGTGACAAGAGGGCATTATGTTGCGAACCATTCTGAGAAAAGACATAGCTGAAGCATAAAATGCCGACTATCATCATTAGTGACAGTAAACTCATTGTTTTTTTCTTTTACTGAGGACGAACGGAGGAAAGTGGGAAAATGTTGGAACAAAAGAACTAATTTGCAAGTTAATCACGCTTTATCAGTTTGTCATGTTGGTGCCTAGTTACTAGAACAAAAGGGATCAGGGGTATATGGGTATTGAGACAAAGCGAACAGAGAGGCCTGTGATGTTATAATATCACTTTCAGTTACACGTTGTTGCTCGGTGAATGACAATGAGGACCTTCAGAGTCAGTAATGAGGCCGATTATGGCTCAACATTCAGCACAATCAGCGGACCAAAATGCCAAGGATGCTACCCTGACTTTGTAAATCACCCACTGCCCCGATAATACAAACTCCACACAAAAAGGCCAGACCTCTACATTGTGAGGCACACACGCTAACCATTCGACCACCAGGCCGCCCTCTAACTGTCATTCATTGAATTGTTTACGGAATCCTTCAATGTTTTTTATTTTTCATACAAAACACCGTGACTATGATTGTGGGGTAGCTCTTCACACTGAAGCACATCTACTGTCTCTGCCAAAATGATTCCCCCCATTGTGTATACATTGCAGATGCAGAATTCTCATGGAGCCATTAAAAATCTGGAGCAATACACATCATCTTTTATCAAAGCAATAGAGATGAATTTCATGTGATTAATATTCAATCAGCTTCTCAACGAGATCTGTGTGTGCCGTGCATGGCCAAAGACTAGCTTTTGCCAAACCACAGGGACGAGGAATTGTTCTTTGTTTTCACAGTGTTTGGTTTAAGTAGCATCAGTCTTGGGACCCAATTTCCCCTAGATCATTCACAATTCGGACCTATGGATCATGTCTCCTCTCTGGAAACGTGGAAGCAAATAAATCAATAAAAAAATGATAATTGACCTATTCCACTGTTTTGACCAGCATAAACTGAGGTGGAACATGAGGACGGCAGGTAGTAACTGCCGTTTCAGCTTCATTTCTACCTAATTGAGTTTATGTCATTGGCTTGTTGTTTGGCCTTTTGAGAGCATGTTAAGTGATGTTGACGTATTGTCTTGCATTAGTCGAACACACGTTTACTACAAATTGTCATTGCGGTTGATCACGGTGTCTTTATCTTGTCCTCACTAGACTTTGAGGACACTATTTTGGTAGAAAAGCGCAAACACTGGTGCATTTTGGAGCAAAGGACACTCTTGCTTAACAGACTCTTGCTTAACATTATAATTATATATATATATATATAATAATACAAAGTATCAAAAGAAGACCAAAAGTAAAAGTCCGCCAAGGTTAAACAAACACATGCATACAAAGCATGCAACAAACAAGCAGCAAACAATGAACCGACACCGGATGGTCGTGCCGGGTATCCTTTTAAGTGTCAATGATTAAAACGACCAGCACCTGCGAGGCTGCAGGCGGGGCCGACAGCGCCCCCCGTTGGTCGCCAACCAGATCATGACAGGCACGAGGCGGGGGACACTCTGAATTGGTTGCCAGCCAATCACAGGGCACACAAAGGGCATCCAACAGTCACTCTCATACTCACCTAGGGACAATTTGGAGTGGCCATTCTGCCTGCCATGCATGTTTTTGGAATGTGGGAGGAAACCGGAGGACCCGGAGAAAACCCTCTCGGGCCTGGGGAGATTATTATTATCATTATTATTATTATTATTTATTTATTTTTATTATTATTATTATTATTATTATTATTAGTAGTAGTACAAGTGGTGATTTGATTCAATTTGATGAGGCAGACAGATTCAGAACTCCATGAAAATGTGTAGTGGATATCTTCATGTTTCACTGCTAAATATGACCTTGGAGTGTGACTATCTCTTTGAATCACCATAGAAAGCAGTTCATTGACCAAATTACTATCGTCATCAACATTTTCCTCAAAAGTACCTCCCTGACAGCCCACAACGATCTTTGAAAAACCTACACAAGATAAAACAATTCACAGATATGATAAGGTTCATTATCATGTGATTTCATCCAGAAAGCATGACTTGATGCTTTGCTAATATGCCGTGGAACATATAAAAGAAGGCAATTACCAATTATTCAGCTCATGGGCTGGCAATCAAATAAATATATACGTTAAAAAAGATGTGAAAGGACTGCCACCAATTTATGTATTATGTTCCGAAGCAGTTACTGCTGCTGCAAAACCGAATCCATTGGTTGGACTAATTATGGGAGTGTCTTCAGGAAAATAAACATTTATTCATGAAAATCTAGTCGATATCTTTGACTCATTTCCCAGGCTATAAAATAATGACAACGGCACTTCAGCTTCCTCTTGCGCAGACATCATGACATATTAAACATAACCATTTATGATAACAAGAACATAATTAATCAATCAAAGTAATTTGCTTTCAGAATCATCTTTTACGTCACTCTTATGATTCAGTACCGAATAAAGAAGTCGGTGGAAAGGCTCCGGGGGGATAGAAACAATCACGACAGAATCTTGTCAATGGGAATGACACCATGATAAATCCCAACGGTGGAACATCCCTGTGGCTCTAAAGGTATTGGAATTATAGAGACTAAAGTGATGGAAACTGACTGTAAGCCATTGGTCAAACAGTTAAATATGATGCCAAAGCATGCAGCCCAGTAATGGCTGATCGCCATATTTTTAGCTTGGCATGGCGTCTTATTGCCACAGCTGTGTCTGGCCGAGGGCCCATCATGGCAGGTCAGGAACCGAGTGTGACCGTTTCCAAATTGTTTTTTGACTCAATACACCATGACTGGTTATGATCCTGACCACACCGTCAATGGTTACATCTGTGATATATAAAGCTCAGATTTGACTCATTCATTGACAGCCTTTATTTGACCATTGTGAGTCCTTTTAGGAAGTTCTACGCAGAACTAAGTACTCAGACTCCAAAAAGCCAACGATGAGACTTTGTCATCCTTTGTTTAATTTGAAAAAAAAAAATGACTGTTATGTTTTTTTTTCTTCATACTGTACAAATGTATTTATAATTGACATGTTTATACTGCATTACATGCTCATGTTTTTAGATAAACATTCATACTCCATTGCACGTCGTAGTTGGTGGCCACTTTATCGGGAATGGTGACAAGGACCCACCGTTATGAAGTATAGTTTCTTTATGTCCCGTCGAGGTACGTTGTAATGAGGTTCCAATGTATTGAGAAACGTATCCCACATTTGAAAGAAAATCGGACAATGTGAAGGTTGTATCTCACTGAGTGGTGAATGCTTGCAAAAAGATGAGACTAGCTTGTGATAGAAACAAGAAACAGAGATCCCTGATCTTCAGGTGTAGTTGGATTAATCAAAAAACTACAAATCATGCGTCTTTCAAACTTTATGATGGTGTTCACGAAACGCCACTTATCTACTGTTGTGTTGTGTTCAATCACATGTGGCAGTTTTGTAGCGAATAGCGAACTGTAGCAGCATGTCCTTCTGAGACATATTGTTCCATTCGCCGAAAGGCCGTGTGAGTGTCCTGTGATCTATAAGAGTAAAAGTGCAGCTTTTTAGCTGATACAAGTAAAACTTTGTGTCCGAGTGTGACATCAGGCCTATTTTAGCAATGTTTGATGCTTTGGCCAGGTCCAGTCTCACATAACAAAACAGACTTGCTGAGCTGTAAACAACTCATGGAAAAGCATGCGGTGTCGAAACTGCACAAGGCCACCTTCCAACTAACCTCTCCACAATCTCTGATTTGGATGAGACAGTAGCAAACAGAAACATGGGGTTGATGAAGAATAGAAGCATTGAATGGTCAAGCCATTTGAGTATTTCTTCCATATCCTAACCTTTCCAAGGCGCAAACTTTCCATGCCATTCCTTTTTTTAGTTGTCATACCTGTATGGGTCAAACTGCACTCTGACTGGTGTGCTCACAAATTGACTGCAGTCATCTGTGTTGGAAGTGGGTTGGTGGTCATGATGCCACGAATAGTATGTGAGAGGAGAGATCTCACATCTTTACTGCATTGCCTGGATGAATGAAAACTATTAATGATAAACGCATTCTTGTAAAGCATATTAAACTATAATAAATTATTGAGTTAATGATTGCTATAGGGAAAACGTAATACTTTCATACTCTCCTCTGGGCTGGCGTCTTCAAGGGCTGATGCAATTAATTAATTTTGAATTCATTTTTTTTTCAATCAATTAGTTTTTAAATGGCATTTTTCCTTCTGGTTTTCCATAAAACAACAGCCTGCAAATTAGATTAACCCATAAATGGCAAATCAAGCCACTCAACACCATAGGTAGACATCAGTGGCGGACCGTAAAGGCCTGCAAAGCCTTCTCTGCTCGTCTAAACATATCTGAATCAATGGCTGATGTTAATTATATTTTGTCCATTAATTTCTATTAAATAATTCCAAATTGTCTTTCTACTTCCTGTAATTACTTTTCCCCAGTTGCACTGCTTCCAGACGAGTGTTTTCGTATTTAAGCATTTAACAAATCATATTTCAGCCACCATTTGTTACCATGGTCAAAAGTCTACCTGGACGCCTTCACAATCAGTTCTGCGGGCCCTGTCGCATCAAATGTGTCGATCAAACTGTTGCTCTAACTAATCCGATTTCGAGTTGACAACCCAAAAGGAGTACCAACGCCTGCTCGAAGGCGCTTGTCAACGTCTGAGTTTTTGCAAACTATGATTGGCTAGTCACTAGCCAATCATAGTTTGCGAAAACTGCTTTGATCACAAGCCATTGATTTGGTTGGAGATTTACTATTAAAGCTATTCTCAAGACGGACAAGACGGAAAAAATTACATCATTAAGAAAGGTCGGTCAGTTAGTTTCTGGCTAATGGTACACTTTAGTGGATGCGTAGTAAATCACACCACACTTTTTTGAGTCTGGATTGATTCAGACATAGCACTACTGAAGGCCTAGCGATGACATCCGCGACCCGCCTACTGGTAGATATACACGCCAGTCAGGAATGGCATTTGCCAGGGAACACATCACACAGAATAGGGAAGTGATGACAGAATTTATGAACTCATGACAAGCCTGTCAAAATCCCTGGGCCGAATTATTACACCAGTCCAAACCTCAAGTTGCCAGTTTTGAGCACACCGAGTTTTTTTAACTAATCTCTGGGAGAGCGTGATGAGTGAGCATATAACATATGTCCTGAAGAGAGGCCGCGATTCACAAACTCGAGGGTTCCCAAATGGGCTGCTACTGGCAGAAATTAATAAAAGAAAAGAAAAAAAAAGAAAATATTCTCCCCAAAAAGAGAAGACAGCAAATAAGACATTAAAAGAGTCTCCAAGTTTGAGGAAAAAGAACTCTGTATTGAAGAGACAAAAATTGACAGTCCTACATAAGGTACAGGTTAATTGCTACTTGACTCGCGTAATATATCATGTCAGACTTGCAAATGAAGCAATGAAGGCTTCAATACTGCTTGCGCCCAAACAGCAAGCTTTAAATGAGAGAGAGCCTTTTGGGGTTTTGAGAAAGACAAAATGACAACTCCAAAATGGAGCCTGGGTAGTTAAACAATAACACATGTTGGATGACTAAATTGCAACATTCAATATAGCCAAATAGCTAGATAGCCAAACAATGGCTAGCTAGATAGCTAGCGAGCCAGCTAGACAGCTAATAGATGGCTAATAGATAGCAAATAGATAGTTAGGTAGCCAGCTAATAGATCCAGTAATAATAATAATAATACATTTCATTTATAAGTACCTTTTATAACTCTCAATGTCACTTTACAGTCACAGGATACAGTCGCGAATAGATAGCTACCTAGCCAGCTTGGTAGCCAGGTAGGTAGCCAGCTAGGTAGCTAGCTAGGTAGCCAGCTAGGTAGCTATCTATTAGCGACTGTATCCTTTGACGGTAAAGTTCCCTTGAGAGTTTTGAAAGGCGCTTATAAATGAAATTTATTATTATTATTATTATTATTATTATTATTATTATTATTATTACTGTATCTATTAGCTAGCTAGCTAGCTTTCTATCTATTTGAGTTTAAGCTTATCTTGTGACTGTAAAGGGACCTTGAGAGTTTTGAAAGGCGCTTATAAATAAAATGTATTATTATTATTATTATTATTATTATTATAGTGAGTTGAATTCTGAAGAAGGGGCTTTTATTTGTTTCCGTGCTAGTCTCTCTAAATAGCAAAAAAAGATTGGGCCCTGCTCACCTAACGAGAGTACTCTCGCTCAAAATGGCTGAAGTGCTCTTGAGTCAGACCCTGAACTTCTCCGATCATTGCTCCCTTGGTTATTTTTTGCTCCGGCATTCATTCACTGCAAATATTTACCACAGTGATTGCTAAAATCAAAAGGTCTGACTTTGTGTATTTGTGGTAGTGGACAGCCTCATAAAAAACTTGTTCTTGTTCCCGCAACAGCGACTGTACTTTTATCGATTCGTCCCTGTACCAAGTGTCATGTCTTTAATTTTTCTCCCTTCTTAGCCTACGAAATGAAAATTAGCCCAACAATCAGCCTACTTACTGTCTGAGACACTCTTTTCCCTTGGGAACAAAAACCAAACCAAGAAATAATTAGTGTGCCCATTCATTTTATCTTTCCACTAAGTGCGGTGGTATATAAAAGGAAGGAAAGTTTTCTTCTCTCCGTTGTTCAGGCTGTGTGAGAAATGTTTAATTCATTGTCAAACGAAATACCCTACTTAGTATGAACTTGTGCATTTAGAGACGAGTGAGAGAGTACTTAATATTTAACGAGCATAAAGTAATTATATCTTTCCTTGATGCATCCAGGGCTTCATTTGAATAAACAGAGTGAAGTACTGAAGGGCTGAGGAGCAAGATGCTGCTATGATCTTTCGGTGGCTTGGTGTTACCTACTCTTTCGGCGTCACACCCCACCACTGTAACCGAACAAGTATTGTGTTGTTTCTGATAGAATTAGCTTGTGTAATGCATACATAGCTCTTTTGATGATTGCATATGGCTCGCCGATAAAACTAAATACATATTCTCGACTTTTCACTGTTAATTTCCTGTTGGGGCTGCAGTTTGATTACACTGATTTAGGTTGGCGGAAAGCACAATTTTGATTGGATGATACTGGCCGTCACATAGAAACAGGTAAACGCCCCCTTAAATGAGCCCGATGAGTAAAAAAAAAAAAAAAAATGACGAGTACACTTCAGCTTGAATGCACCGGAGG
Organism: Hippocampus bargibanti; assembly: GCF_051943395.1. NCBI lineage: Eukaryota > Metazoa > Chordata > Actinopteri > Syngnathiformes > Syngnathidae > Hippocampus > Hippocampus bargibanti. Next base: position 3,413,817 of record NC_142735.1, read on the forward strand.
ATTCGCCTTTGTGGAGAGAAAAGGTTCTGATTCTAATTTGCAATGAAACAATACCATCGATGAAATAGTCGATTGTAGGTGACATTTTAACAAGCCCCATGTTAACGTTAGCATCAATATACTTCTGTGAGAAGTATATTGCAGATAGCAAGTGTGGAAGCTAATGAGCCGTGTGCAGGCTAGCTAGCAGTAACTTCGCCTATGGACCGGCAAGTTGACTTTCATTCCGATCGTTTGGCTGGATTTTTACCAATCATGAGGAATGGAAAACCATTCATGTTAATGGTGAGTACTATCACAAAGGTATTTTAAATAATGCATTCTGACATTTTGTTGAAAAGTGGCCACGCGTGCGTGCATGTTTGCGTGAGTATTTGCGTCCGTGTTTGTGTGTGTGGCTCTCACTGAAAAACATTTCTAAATATTTTACTTTTAGGGCTCTCTTAGTCAAAAAGGTTCCCGACCCCTGCACTACACCATGAGGGACTTGTGAGTATTTCAGTCATAGGGAAATATTTAATGCAAAATCAATCCATAACTCAACACTTGTTTGTCCAGGCGATCAATTGCAGTTCCCACCCTCCACTGGCACAGGTTTCAATTGACGTCACTATAGTAGAACCAGTCATAAAGATGTCATTTCACCACAAGACCATCCCATAGTAAGAACCGATTTCTACCGTATCTGTACAATGTGCCAGTGTGGAATATTCAGATATTTTACTCCCTGTTACGACATCAACAAACGCCTGTAATCAAAGCGATGAAGCCCGTGCATCATTGCTAGCGATTGCATTTTTATGCACGGCATGGTGTTCGCATCTTAAAAAAAAAAACCTGAAGGACTATCAAAGGCAAACATTAAAATGCCATTTAAATCCAACTCGTATTATTTTTACGATCGTCTGCTGAAAACACTGCACGCTAAATTTTATAAGGTCATATTTGCTGCGGCCCATGTAATAATAGCAGGAGCAGCGTATTTAGATGTGTGTTGTGATGGCAAAGAGGAAAATTTGACTTGAAAAATATGTTGCTTTTGGTGTTGGATTGCTTTTGGGCAGCCCTTTGGCCTGTCATTTTGATGTCCTAAGGAGGCCACCTGCCTGAGCTAAACTAACTGCTTGAACTTGTACAGTTCAGAGATCCTGCCAATGGCAAGGTCCCAAAGTAACTTTTAGCCTCAGGTTAACTTAATTCTCACCAAGTTACAACATTGAAGACATTATTCACCAAGCCTTCAGCGGTGCAGTTGATGACTGGCTCTGGCACATTTAGTTTAGTGTTATTTGATTCCAGTTTGGGCGAGATCTTTTTATGAATATCGAACACCATTACAGAGATGAAAAGGTTTCTTCAGCAGTCATCTGTACTTCTTTAAAGGTGTCGGACATTTTGCTCCTCATTCAAAGAGCTTCGTCAGCGAACTAAAGTTGTGCTGGTAACCCTGGCCTTTATATATAAGTATATCCCCGATGGACAGAAGTGGCGAAGCCAGACCTCTGCACTGATAGGTCCCTGCTATCAGGTTGGGGGAGCAGTGGACAACTTCCTGAAGCCAATTTGATTACCTCTAATGTCTATCCCTTGCTCTGATTGCCTCATTAGCTCTGGTATCACCTCATTAGCATGACCAAGCCTACATGATTATGACATAAGACGTCTGTTGTGAGCACAATCTAAATTAAACCTTAAACTACCATGGCGATTTAGTGAAGGGTTTTGCTGTTTTACAAAAATTGCTTCTTTTCAAACCATCTATTTTCCTTAGCTAAAATGTTAACCTCACTGTCGTCAAATGAGTGGTTGCTAGCTTTTAGGTGCGGATATACTGCAGATTGAGGCCCACCAGCATTGTCCTTGCAATGTTGGTAAAATAATCTGGTTGATTATCACTAATGTCCTATACCTGTTTTCCCCATTAGCTCTGGTATAATCTCATTAGCATGAATATGGCTATGTGGTAACGACCTAAGAAGTCTGTTGTAAGCACGGTCTAAATTAAACCTAAGGTTTAAATGACATTTAAATTAAACCTTAGGGCAGAGGTCTGGCACCACCACCTGTGTCCATTAGGGATATATAAAGGGCCAGAGTTACCGGCGCAACTTTAGTTCGCTGACAAAGGTCTTCCGTTGAGGAGAAAAACATTCGACACTTTCAAAGAAGTACAGATGACGGCTGAAGAAACCTTTTCTTGGATGGACCACTCCTGTACGACTGAGAGCCCACACAGACCATTACAGAGAATAACATGCAATGTGTAGCGTTTCCTATGTTCACAAAAGGTCAATGTCTCTTACATACAGTTCAGAAATCTGTGTTAGTGAGTGCTTCTCTGTCAAAATAACCCAGTTTTTGACATTTGTGGCATATCAAGAAGCTAAATCTGTGATGCTGGCATGTTTTAGACTGATTTGTGACTGTAAGGAGACAATATCCTTTTGTGCATATCGAAAATTATGTGATGTTTGACTTAGATAAGAGCATGCCTTGTGTTTCCTTTTTTTACGTCGTTTGAAACACTCCTGTAATTGCCTGTGTTTTAATTGCTACTGACTGATTTCCGGTCAGTTCTTCAAACAGAAGGTCAAATTATTCTTTGAAATGTGTGTTTGTAACATTATTCTAACTGAAAGTCATTGCTTAGTTTGATACAACACTGGAACAAACAAGTGTGTGGCGATAAGGATGAACTTCCTGATTGCAATCACTTTTCACCTTTAAAAACGTGAATTTAAACGAGTGCCGGAGATTTGAAGGTGGGCAGGGATGTGATTTAAGACATGTGTAGCAGGTGTACTCGAGACAACTACAAGATGAAAACAGGAACCTGCCAGCTGGTTCTACAATGCTTGTCTCTTATCCAAACCAATCTACTGTCCAAATGGTTTCTGTCTACCCTCCCATCTTGCCCTCAAAACATATTCAACCAATATAATGATGTGCCATGTGTATTTCTTGGCAAATACAGTAAAGTCTCGTTATATCGATATCGGATATATTGATAGTCCCGGTTATATCGATACTATTTCTATGCACGCACTGAGAAAATTACATGCAAACAGGGTCGGATATATCGATAGTCCCTGTTATATCGATATTTTTTCGGACTCCCTTGAATATCGATATAACGAGACTTTACTGTATAAGCCGACCGTGATGTCATAGAATGCAGAAAAATGTTCTCAATTCTTGTGTAGGGAAAAGCTCTACATTCTGTGGTGAGACAGGAGAATTCTAAAATGCACGAGGGGGGAGTGGAAATATTTTTGAAACAGAATAGGGTTGAAAATAAATGAGGCAGTTAGGGGGCGACTGGATCCATCATTGATTCTCTTAGGTAAGGTGCAGTACACATTTCACACAGGGAGAGCTTTTGGTATTTCGATCAGTCATAACGTCCCTGCTTTTGACAACTATTGACAATTTTGACTCTTTACAAATCCACAATATCACATCCACCTCAGAGAAAGAGAAGGGGAGTCCATACAGGGATGCACGACAATATACAGTGATACCTCGGCTTACGAACGCTTTAGCTAACAAACTTTTCACTTTACGAACGTTAAATGATTTAATACGAATATATAAAACAAATATAATCTTGGCATAAAAACTAGATTTCGGGAAACACAGGGAGCGCCACAATTAGTGATGTGTCGTTCATGAACTAGATGGTTCTTTGAGCTCCTAACAAGGAGTTTGTCATGATCTGGTTGGCGACCAAGGGGGGGCGCTGTCGGCCCTGCCTGCACCTGCACAGGCGTCCCGATCAGATTGGTGACCAACGGGTAGCGACGTCAGCCTTGCCGACAGCCTCACAGGTGCTGGTCGTTATAATCACTGACACTTAAAAGGACAACCGGCACAACCATCCGGTGTCGGTTCATTGTTTGCTGCTTGTTCGCTGCATGCATTGATATGTGTTTGTTTAACCTTGGCGGACTTTTACTTTTGGTCTTCTTTTGCTACTTTGTATTTTTTCCATTCAGATGATTTTGATGTTTTACATTTTGTTCCTGTTGACCTTTATTTTAATACAATTTGTCAAACAACCTCCTACTCACTCCTGCCTGCTTTTTGGGATCCGCACCCGCCATCACCACCTCGCAAAACGTGACAGAGTTGAAAATGGCAGCCGGCTTTTTTTCCCCTCTATTCCCCACCCCAGTCTACGGTTAAAGCCTCACGTGATTGGTCAAGATCCGTGACAGAGGAGGGATGAAGCACACGCAGCAGGACACACACAGCAGTGAGCGGGGTGAGGGGTTACAGAAACAGAAACACACGCGCACCCACACACTAAAGCAGGGGTGGGCACTCCTCGTCCTGGAGGGCCTCCCTCCCTGGATATTTTCCCAAGTCTCCTTGTTGCAACACACCTGATTCAAATGAGCAGGTTCAATGTAAAGCTTCCGCAGAGCTTGGTGATTATCTGATCATTTGAATAAGGTGCATTGTAACAGGGAGACTTGGAAAACATGCAGGAGGGTGGCCCTCCAGGACTAAGAGTGCCCACCCCTGCATTAAAGGGAGACGTCAGATCTTGAAACAGAAAAAAGAAATTAAGAAAAAAAAAAAAACAAAAGTGAAAAGGTGAGAACATGGATAGAAAACACAGTGAAATTAGGACTTTTTTCAACTTTATTGATAGTTCAAAAGCAGTGTAGACTGCAAAGTTAAAATATCCCATCAATCAGACTCCACAAATAACGCACAAGCCTTCTGTATAATTTAAGAGAAACTACAAGCAAGGGAACCAGCTATTAATGAAGTTTCTAGTGTGTCTGCCTGCATCTGTTGCTGTTTCAATATCAGAACTTCTAAGATGTACAACCCAGAGCTCCTTAAGACACTTTATGCAAAAAGCTATCCATCCCATCAAGCCATCAACGACCATCACAAAAGTAAATAACGACTTTATTATATAGTACAGTCTATTTCTTTAATTACGATACAATAGCACATTTATTATACATAAAATAAGCTTTGTAGTTTTTAGGCTTATTTAGTTGAAAATTATGAATTATGGGGATCTGGGAACTGATTATTCTCATTTTAATGGTTTCCTATGGGAAATTAATGTTTGGAATACACACTTTTCGCCTTTCACACATTTTCTGGGACCCAATTAAGTTCATAAGCCGAGGTATCACTGTATATAAAAAAACTGCACTTCAACATTCACCATGTGTGTATATTGCGATTTCATCCCCAAATTCTCCATTGCCCTTTAACAGTGTGGTGTGGTAGCTATTATCTGTTTTATGATGCTCAATTCAGGCGTGCAAACTTGATTGACAAATCCGTACTGAGAGCACAGAACTGAACACATACACACACACACACACACACACACACACACACACACACACGCACACGCACACGCACACGCACACACACACACAATGTACCCACACAGATACACACATGTACACACAAAGAAAATTGGTATCAAGGACAAGCTTGTGACTTCTGGCATTGTGCCATGGAATAGTATGTAGGCAATGCAGAAAGCAGGAAATTTCAAAGCAAATGAATGCATTCAAGCTGAGATTGATAACATCTAATTAAATGTGTCAGTGCGAAGACTTTCATCTGAAGGAGCCCATTATATAATAAATTGCCGTGATGTAGGGTTATAGAGACCGTGAATGTTATTCCATTTTGATTGTCAAAATGGTTCGCTCATCCATGCAAAGGTTTCTTCAGCGGTCATCTGTACGTTTTAAAGTACTAAAGTTATGCAGCACAACCTTAGTTCGTTGACGAAGCTTTTCGGATGAGGAGCAAAATGTCCGACACCTTCAAAGAAGTACAGTGAACCCTCGTTTATCGCGGGAGATACGTTCCAAAAATAGCCCGCGATAGGTGAAATGTATTCATCTTTTGTTTTCACACAATGCAAAACTGTACATACTGCAGAATGAAACAAAAAAATAAAACCTCTTTTTTCATAGTTTAAAGAACGGTGTTGTAAAACAATATTTTGGTGCTGCGCCTATTCGTCCTGACTCCGCTGCGCTGTAGCGTCTTTTTCTACTGAAGGAGTCGTTCTCCGAGAGAAGAACATTATCGGTAGTTTTTGGCACTCCTTTTTTTTTTAGCAAGAAGATTCTTATAAACCGACATGGCCCGATTTCTAGAAGCAGAATGATGCTCCATGAGCCGTTCAAAACCAGTGTGTGTTACTCTTTATTTTGCACATTTGCATGCCATTAATTAAAAAAAAAAAGTTTTTTTTACCCCTGAAAAAAAATCCACGATGCACAGAAGCCACGATAAGTGAACCGCAAAGTAGCGATGGATCACTGTAAAGATGACGGCTGAAGAAACCTTTGCATCGATGGACCACTCCTGTACAACTGAGAGCTTACACAGACGGAATGGTTTGCTTACTTTTTCTCATTGTTTTTTGTTGTTGTTGTGTGCTTTGCATGAAAAAAAGAAAATAACAGCAAGCCAAAGGTCATAACAAGAACTATTTCACCCGTTAGGGAACATGTCAAGGTCCTTCGTCATGAATCTCTACATCTGCAGGCACCTGGTTTGACTATTGGTTGGGTCGGAGGGGGAAGAAGAAATCAAAATCCATTGCAGTGAAATCATGATGAGTCATCAGATGAGATTTTTTCTGTGTGTTTTTGAAGGTAACAGAATTGAGCATTGCAAACAGGAGGGATGCAATGGAAATACAGGCTGCAATCATGCTTTGTCAGTAAAATCGTTTCGTGTTTCCAATATCTCCAGCTAGGCTGCCAAACGGCTTTAGATATGTACATAGTAAGCTGGGAGATGAACAAGAATTTTAAATGAAACACTTCCTCATTTCTTTGCCGTAATATCGACTTGGGGCCAAGTGAGCGTTCAATATTCCGTACCAAATGCTGAGAGGGGCGTGATGCAAGAGTTACGAGTGCTGTGAGTTATTCACAGATTCCAGAGAGGTGGGGAAACGAAGAGATAAATGACTGTTTGATTTACCCCAAAACTATTGAGTCTACGCTTGACAGAAAACTCTTGACACAGATTACAAATGCCCTCTCCTTGTTCTGCGTGAGCTACTATTTGCCCCTTGTATGGCATTTCATTCCATTTAGTGGCGTTGAACGCCTCCAGGTTGATTCCATCTCTTCAATTGGATTCACGATACATTCATGCTGATCAGATATGCTTTCCCCACACGTTGGGTGTCAGATGACAATTCATCCAACAGCTCCAATATCTGAGGTGGGGGCACGGGACATAACTCCCACATGCAAATGATTGTACTCACTTTCATAGCAAGTTGGAAATTGCTGTTGCCATAGAGAGGCTGGTGCTGCCGTTTCATAACGTACTATTCCCGTTGTGTAGGAGGACATATGGAGAATCTTGATTTAACCAACGTGAGGTCTAATGAAGTCACAGAGGATGTAAATAAAGAATCTGGTAGAGAGAAGTCGATTGAGGGAGTATGTTAAAAAAAGATCACGTTAAAAGCTTCATTTCGTAATTTAGAGGGGATAGTAGAAGTTTTAGGATACTAAAGAAATGTCGATAAACTGTATCTCAAGAATGACGTGAGGTTGGATGAATTGAGGTGAAAAGTTACACATGTGTTGTTTAACTCTGTCCTCAACGGAATTTAATCAGTCTATGTCTGATTGAATCACTTATTACCTGGATGGTTTCGGATGAATAAGCAGCCTCCTTTGCTAAATAAGACAGTTAACAATTCAATCATGGGCAAAAGACGCTCCTCACCTTACGTGCAGTCGTTCGTAAGGTGAATTTGGTCGTAAGTTGCTTCAGTGCTATAGTTTGTATGGAGTGTATGTTTAATTCAAACACAGAACGGGGAAGTATAGAACACAGACGCTCTAACAGTCGTAAAATAAATTCACACCTACTGTAGTACGACAACATATATGCTTGGGTCTTCAGTAAACCATTACTGAAGCTGCTGGCAAGTCTTCTTTTCCTGTCGGCTTTTCTCTTCAGGGGTCGCCACAGCGAATCAGTGTCCTCCATCTAACCCGGTTTTGTGCATCCTCTTCTCTCACACCAGCTACCTTCATGTCCTTTTTGACAACATCCATAAACCTCCTCTTCGGTCTTCCTCTTGGTCCCCTGCCTGGCAGTTCAAGGCTCAGCATCCTTCTCTCGATATAGTCACTCTCTCTTCTCTGGACATGTCCAAACCATCTCAGTCTGGCCTCTCTGACTTTCTCTCCAAAGCCTCTAATATGAGTTGTCCCTCTAATGTACTCATTCCTGATCCTATCCAACCTGGTCACTCCCAAAGAAAACCTCAACATCTTCAGCTCTGCTACCTCCAGCTCTGCTTCCTGTCTTTTCTTCAGTGGCACTGTCTCCAGTCCAAACATCATGGCTGGTCTCACCACCGTTTTATACACTTTTCCTTTCATCCTAGCTGAAACCCTCCTATCACACATCACACCTGCCATTTTTCTCCAGCCGTTCCAGCCTGCCTGGACACGCTTCTTCACCTCTTTTCCACACTCTCCATTGGTGTTTGTTGACCCCAAGTACTTAAAATCCTCCACCTTCTTTATCTCTTCTCCCTGTAGCATCACTCTTGCACTTGGATCCCTCCCATTCACACACATATATTCCGCCTTACTGCGGCTAATAATTACTGAATTACGTGCCAGCAGCCATTACTTTTTGTTCTGCATCACGTCCTGGAGCGTCAACTGGGAAGAGGGACTTCCTTCCTGCCCACATACTCTAAGCAGGCAATCGTAAGCGAGCTCGGCGGATCGGGGCCTGAATTCGTTGGCAACACTTCAGCATAGCTGGCCGCTGATTGGTCAGCCTTGGTGTCCGTCGCGTAAACATACAACCCTCCAATGTACAGTATTTGTGTGTGTACGTGAAGCACAGTACACGGGCAATCGCAAGCGACCCTGGGCGGAAAAAGTCCCGCAATACAAAATCTAACTGATAGCATCTCTGTCCAAACATTTTACGACAAAGTACCTGCAAAAAAAAATGTTTGTATGTGCCGTTTTGTCATAACTCGAATGTTCGTAAGCTGGTGAGCATCTGAATACGAATGATTCCAAGACAAAATAACACACCAGGAGCCAACTTTAGACAGCCTGTGTGCAGTCAATGTTTTAAGATGGTAAAGCTTATTTGACAGATAAGTCCTTGTCTGAACAAGTGAAAACACTGATGGCTTCCTTTGATGAATGATCCTCCAGAGCTGCGAGTGTCCCTCTTCATGATCCTCTCAGCTTGTAACAATGCCGAGGCAAGGTAAACCTGCATTTGCAGAGCTCGCAAACTCACATTGCATGCATCATGTTATTGTTTCATTGCCTTTGTCGTTCTGTTACATACTTAGTTCAGCCACCCAATTTAGAATTTCAGTAAATCAGTCAGACTTGATGCAGCGATAATATAGCTTCAAAGCAGTGGTGGGCTGTCAGGGCTTGTAAGGCCTTCTCTGTTGGCCTAAAAATATCTGAATCACAGACTAATGTGAATTATAAATTGTCCATAAATTCCTATCAAATACAGTGAGACCTCAACTTACGAACTTAATTGGTTCCCAGACAGTGTATCTTAAAAAAAAAAAAAAAAATCCCATAGAAAACCATTAAAATGGGAATAATCCGTTCCCAGGTTTCCATAAAATATACATTTCAACTAAATAAGCCTTAAAACTACACACAACATACCTTATTCTATGTATAATAAATGTGCTATTGTATTGCAATGAAAGAAATACACTGCATTGTATCATAAAGTCACTTTATTTACATTTGTGATGGTCATTGATGGCTTGATGGAATGGTGTTGGAGGTCGAAGGTCAAAGGGAATTGCATGAGGAATGTAATTAAAGAAATAAACTGTGCTGTAAAATAAAGTTTTATTTACCTTTTTAATGGTCGTTGATGGCTTATGGAAGGAGAGTCACATTCCATAATGACTGTTGGTGCTGTTCGGTCGTGTGCTTCCGCCGTGGTGCGTGTGTATTATGAAAATAGTGCTTATTATAAGGTTTAATTTTCATAAATTTGACGTTTGTAAGACAAAAAGTTTGTAAGTTAAGGTGTTTGTAAGTTGAGGTCTCACTGTAATTCCAAATTGTCTTTCAGCTTCCTTTCATTGCATTTCCCCTTTTGTGCTGCTGTGTTTTCGTATGTAAGCATTTCATCAATCATATTTCAGCCATCATCAGGTAGATCAGAAATCTACCTGGATGCCTTCACAATCAGTTCTGCAGGTTGTGAGCATAAAAATCAATGGCGATAAAACAGTTGCTTTAACCAATCACAGTTCGAGTTGGCAACCCAAGGCCTGCTCGAAGGCGCTAGCAAAGTCAGATTTTTCGCATCCATCCATCTGTTCAAGGAATTCGCTCTACGAACACAGTGTAAACATCATTTTGTGGGAGCTGTACCGTCCTGAACATAAAATAATCTTTTTGTCTCTTAATTTTGATTCCTGCTTGATTTTTCTATCAATAAATGAAACTAACACGAACCTTCCATCCATCCATTTATTTTTTTGGACTGCTTTATTCTGGCAAAGGTCGCTGGGTTTGCTGCAGCCTTTCTCAGTTGTCTTCAGGCAGTATACGGATTGGAGGGGGGCATTTAATTGATTGTCGGTCAGTCGCAGGGCACACAGGGACGAAAAACCACCCATGCTCACACTGAGTCTAGTCTGCAGTTAGTGGGCACAGTCATTGAAAGAAGGGTCCGATGAATGAGCATATGAAACTCGTGGGGTTCGGTGCCTCCAAAAAGATTAAGAACCACTGATTTAGAATGTTCAATACCTTTTACTATTTAGCATTGTGATATCTTAAATGTGAGAGGAAAACAATATGAAAAAGGAGGAGAAAAAAACAAAAATAGACACCATGTACAACAAATCTTGAGTTATGGTGAACTCGGAGGATGGAGGGAAGGGGGCTGCGGCACAACCCGCTTAATAGGATCTCTGATTATTTGAGCGCACTGTCAGTCAAGTCACATCACAAGGGCAGAGCGAAAATAAACCAACAAAAGCGGTGAAATTCAGGGAGGTGCGTAGAGCATTGACGCGAGTTTGTATGCGTGTAAAGCATCCACAACTGCATCCCCAAGCTTCTCATCTCTGGGAAGACATCCTCGCCATATCAGTCACAGGCACGGGAATCAGGGGTACGGGGAATGGTTGGAATGCTAGCGTCTGAGTGAATCTTTTATCCAAAGGAAAGTTCAGATCACAATTTTTTTGGGGTACGAGTTGGTGACAATTTCAGACAGCATACAAAGTCTTTTGGCCTTTTTCTCTCTGAGGCGTTAATTCCGGTAATCAAATTTTTCAAGCCATCTTCAAGACATCTACTACTCTTCATTCTATTACATTTTATGAAGAGGCCCCAAAACGGCATCCACTCGAACTGAGTTTGGTCAACACATAGGTGGAAGCAATGGCGGGCCATGCATGTCACTCCTAGGCCTTCGGTCGTGCTATGCCTGAATCACTCCACAGCTGCGAGTGTGGTGTGATTTACTAAACATTCACTAGAGGGTGTCATAGGCCAGAAAATAACCTGTGACTTGAAGAAACTGGAGAAATACTGTCATGAAACTTCTGTGTAAGCTCTCAGTCGTACAGGAGTGGTCCATCGATGAAAAGGTTTCTTCAGCCGTCATTTGTACTTCTTTGAAGGTGTTGGACATTTCGCTTCTTATCCAAGATGCTTCTTCAGCGAACTAGTCTTACTGGTAGTATCGGCCCTATATATATATCCCTACTGTCCAGACATGGCGGTGCCGGACACTGCTATGATAGGTCCCTGCTCCCAGGTTGGGGGTTTAGCGGGATGACGACTCCCTGCGGCTCCACTGATTGTTCCTATTGTCCTGACTAACAACTGGCAAATTGGCCCTGGTATCACCTCATCAGCATGACTAATCTTATGTTGCCTAAGCAGGCTGTTGTACAAACGATCCAAATTGAACTTCACACCACCATATCGGTTTAGTGAAGGATTTAGCTGTTTTATGAAAATTGTTTATTTTACTCCCCTTTCAAACCATCTATGTTCTTTTGCTAAGATTTTAACCTCATTGTCGTCAAATGAGTGGTTGCTAGCTTTTCGGTGCATATGTACTGCCGGCAGTACCTTCAAAGAAGTACAGATAACGGCTGAAGAAACCTTTTCATCGATGTCATTAAACTGTTCAAATTTTTACTATGAACTTGTGGATCCATGATAACCTCATAAAATTGCAATATTATTTGCTATTTTTGCTCGATTCAGAGCTGTCCAACCTTTCTTAATGATATCCATCTATTCTTGAAAAGTCCGTCTTGAAAATAGCTTAAAAACACAATTAAATCAACACAAAAATGTAATTTCTCATGCAGCTTGCTACAGATACAGTGTGCTAGCTCTGGCCAGTATGTGCTTATCACTAGCGGCGAGTGATATAATGATTGGCTAGTAACTAGCCAGTCATATGACTAGCCAATCATAACTTGGATGAATGGACAGACAGTTTTAAAGTGGACAACCAAATTCCTTGTCTGTTTTACATACTTGGAAAATAAAACAGATTCTGTTGTCCGAAGTTGAAATACAGTAATGTATTACAGTAATGTTTGAAGGAAAGTTTTGGCCGCCCAATGGAGACACCCATCACCCATAAATCATGCCCGGACAAATAATTTTATCTACCCAATTACCATTTATTTATGTACCCAGCAATCCATTCCGTCAAAATCATCATCGAATGAAGATTGTAGGGTTTCATTTTGCAGTGACATTATGCACTTCTTGATGTGTACATCAATGTCTCCTTCCATTAATTTTTGCACTTTCTCCTTTGTATTATGCTTACAGCGATCACTGTAAATATCCATGATGGCTCTTTGTTATTGGTATACCCTCCCCTCAGTATTGAGGCCAGCGCAACCGTGCTGTCCTAAAATAAATGATTGATGAAGATGGGCAGTAATACTTCAGAAGCATATGCTTGAAGCTCTCAGAATGTACAATGAGTTTCTGACGCAAACGTATTTTGATATAATAAAACCCGTCGGGAGATTGATGACATTTCCCCTGATATTCTTTCCGTTCCATATGGCGACTTTCTGACTTGGCTCAGATTCCCTTCTGACAACAAACAAATAGGGAATGAGTTTTTAAATCCCATCCTCCAATCTCCTCGTGTTTCTAATAGGATTAGAAGTATTTTCTGCGGAACCTGATTATCTATTTATGTGAAAAGAACCGAAACATCATAGGAAAGCCATAGTGTGCTTCCTGATAATTTTTGTCTTGCAGGAAAAGATGATTAAAAATCGTTGAAGATACTAGTTACTAGACTACAGTTACTAGTTGCCAACGAAAAAAAATAATTTATTCCAAAACGCACCTCCGATCTCATGCTCAAGTGGATTCACGAGAGACTTCCTCTTGCTCCGAGGTAAAGAGGGCCATCAGGCTCTCCTAACTAAATAAACATCTGTGTGCAGATAAAGCGATCACATTTCTGTGAAAGGTCAAATGCTTTGTTCCAAAAGGGGAAACATCACCGGGCGGTAATCCAGCATCTCAAGCTTTGCTGAAACAATGGTGGCTGCGTTGGAAACCGATAGAAATGTCAGGGCTGGTCACAAAGCCACCTCGTAGGGGGGCCCTTTCCTTCGCTGTGACATATTTGTTTACATGCAGGGCCATTTGGGATGAGGGCAAAGAAGACCGGTAGCGACAGTTGCTCAACAAGCCAGGGAGGGATACTAGTTTTGGCCACGACAGTCATAACGGAGGAGACTGCTGAACGGTGGCACCTTTTCAACAGCACCAATATGCGAGCACTGTTTTTGATTTGGGACGAATGTTGGTGACATTTGACTCAACGCTGGATTGTGCTTTTTTGCGCCTGTAATGGGTAGCATTTTCACAGCCCCGCTTTGTTCAGTGGAAAGGTCTGTACTGTTGGACAGTCTGCGGCTTGGAATTGAAGCTGATTTACGTGGGTCAGTAGATGTGAGAAAGTCTTGTTTCATCAATGGATGCTACAGCTTTGTCTTTGCTTTCAACATTTAGCTTGGAGCAGACGTGCAAATTTCACCATGATGTCACTGAACCATTGGTGAAAAGGAGGCTTTGATCCTCTTCTCTTTCATCGAGAACTGCTTCATACAACAAAGAGGGTGCAGAAAATGATAAAGATTGAATTACTGTCTTTTTGTCGTAATATTTTGTTAATTTGTTCTTATGACTTCAGGCTTTCCAGCAGCTCCTGTAGTTCTTTTTTCTACGTATTTCTTTCCTTTGTTTGTCATATTAAAGCTATGTATTTGCTAGTTGGCTATCTATCTATCTCGCTATCTATTTGAGTTATTCCGGGTTGAGTAAACGCTGGCGTGTGTGGCTGCCACTGCTCACCCAAAGAAAAACATGTATCTTGTGACTGTAAAGTGACCTTGAGCGTTTTGTAATGTGCTTATAAATGAAATGTATTATTATTATTATTATTATTATTATTATTATTATTTCCTCTTCCTTTCATAACTTTGCTGCTTTGAAATGTAAATTTCTCCACTGCGAGACGAATAAAGATACATCCAATCCAATCCAAGATGGCGCTTCGAGAGTGGCTGCCTTTGCAGCAGCTCCTGTATTTTGTTTTTCCACCTCTCCCATTGCTCTTACTTTCATCACTTTGCTGCTATAAAAATGCAAATGTATCCACTGCGAGACTAATAAAAAATAATCCAATCCAGTAGTATCAAGTGTTCGGGAGTTGCAAAATCCTGGGCCGCTCATGCTTGCTGCTTTTCATACTAAAGATATCCGCTGACTGAAGCGGGAAGCTGAGATGCGATTTGTACCCCTTATTTTTCACGATACTTGCAGGAGATGAGAACATGCCAAAAAAAGTGCCATCTATGATTGGCCTTATACCCGAACCACTATGTCAATGATTATACAGTACACACTTTTTGGGGCGGTCATGCATGCATGGGTCACTCAGAGAGCAGCAAATTGACTTCATCAAAGTTCCAAGTGAAGTTCTGGCTCCATTTATGCCCACTTAAATGTGAACTCGAGCCTCTCAGTAAAAATGTATTCGCTGAGCATATTTTTTTTATCATGTTCCTCTAACTGTCCATAAGGACAGATGCCCACAGCCACCGAGTGTATCCTGGTTCACTGAGTCTTTCACTTCATCATAATCTTTGTCTCATCAAATCACATCATAGTTATTTCCCTTGTGATGGCGCAGTTTGTCATTGACTTTCAGTTGACTGCATCCTAAATGCCCTAAATCCACCGTATGCTGACTTGTTTTTTTCTCGTTTTTTAGTTAAACAAAAAAAAAAAGATCAATCCAAAGTTGAAATAAGACTGTTAAGTCAAAAGGGGGCAGCGTTTCCATATTTCCATATTAGCACTTTGTTCTAGCTTCAGCTGTTGTTAAAGCACTATATAAACCAAGATGTATGTATTGCATTGTATTGTGGACAGCCACCCCCATTTCAAGCTCGTATAACTCAAGACCCATATCAATTAGGAATTAAGTCTTATTTTCTGATGAAAGAAGAGAGTCTAAGATTTCTCATGCTGCATTGAATGTTTATGCAGCCATAAAACTCAATTTTCTGTGGGTCCTGGAATTTGAGTGAAAATGACAATGACCAGGCACTGGAGTGGACACATTTTTGTCTGGCAGTGAATGAGTTAAACCAATATTTAAAGAGCTGAATAATGTGTAACATCTGGAATGTTGCATTTACATCCTGACCATCCACAATATAATTTTTTTTAATGGAAAACAATCGATGTAGAAGATATTCACTTTCAAAATGTTATAAAAAATATCTGGTTCCATCAATACAGAATTTTACAATGTATTCTGGGATGTAGAAATAGTTTCTTGTGGTATATACAGTAAAACATTGCTATATATCCACCCTTAACCGGGTCCTCACCCAAATATAATTAGCACTTATTTCTTATTTCTTGAACCTGTGTGTGCAAGTGAGGATGGGGGGGGGGCAGGATTTACGCAGGAGTTATTTTTCTTTCCCCCACACTTGAATACTTAAGTACAGTTTGGAATTGAATTGAATAAATGCGAGCACACGTAAAGATTTGAAATGTGTGTCACTTCTAGTAGGATCAGCCCTATTATGTCTCATTGAATGAGAAGCACGTAGACATCGGGAAAAGTGACACGCAGGGTCGACCCCCGGAAACTGACATGGTCATGCTGGTGTCACGCACGCCCACGCACTGCTGGTTGAGAATTGCTACTGAACTCTTCTCGGTCCTCATCAAACCAGCATGCTCCAGTCTAGCCGCCGTGTTGCGCTCAAACCAGCACTGGCATGCCATCATTTCGTGTATTGACGTAGCTGGCACTCCACCTTCTAATGGCCAAGATAATCAAACAGAGGAGAGCCAAGCAGTAAAGATGATTGCCACACTTTTTACCCCAAATGTTTTGTGGATGCAATTATTTCAAGTCGGTACTTTAGAACACTAATAGGTTCGCATATGTCACAATTTATAACACAGTGATGAACAAGGTTTGATGATGATACGTATATATAAATGTATATATACACATACATAAATGTATATACACACACACATATATATATATATATATATATATATATATATATATATATATATATACACATATATATACACACACACACACACACACACACACACACACACACACACACACACACACACACACACACACACACACACACACACACACACATATATATATATATATATATATATATATATATATATATATATATATATATATACATATATATACACACACACACATATATATATATATATATATATATATATATATATATATATATATATATATATACAGTAAAGTCTCGTTATATCGATATTCAAGGGAGTCCGAAAAAATATCGATATAACCGGGACTATCGATATATCCGACCCTGTTTGCATGTAATTTTCTCCGTGCGTGCATAGAAATAGTATCGATATAACCGGGACTATCGATATATCCGATATCGATATAACGAGACTTTACTGTATATATATATATATATATATATATATATATATATATATATATATATATATATATATATATATATATATATATATATATATATATATATATTACAGACGATATATCCTCATTACAAAAACAACATTGCAACAACAAATTAATTTTATGCCCCTCGCTAGTCCTTGGGTGACTTAAATGACAAAAAAAAAAAAAAAAGTACATCCATTCCCAAAGTTTGAAAATATTGAAACACTCAATATCTCCTTATGTTATTGCACACTGAAGAATGACATTCATGGCTTGACTTTGTCAGTGTCTCAAATACGGCAGACATATTATTGAGACAATGTCTGTCAGGGGGAAGTCACAAATCCTTTTAGACTACTTTAAAATCATTGTCGTACCGTGTTGTTTTTTTTTTCTCCAAACACGTCACCATGAATTTTTCAAGCATGATGCATTTGCTGTGGGCCTTGAATGAGAGTCATTCTTATTGTATCCGTGTTGTTCTTTCTCTAGTCTGTCTTTATGATTTATTTGAGAATCTGCGTGGTTGCTACCTAAAGCTATAATAGTGCTGAAAAAGATACAAGTTCGTCTCTGACCAGTTCATTTGAGTTCAGCTCTCTTCATTTTCCTTATCACGCACAATCATTCACAACACAACGCTATGAAATGTGTACATTGTTGTATCGTGTCACAAGCAATGGCATGCATTTTATTTTATAGCTTGGATGTTATCTCATATTGTTTGAATATGTTTTAACCTTTGTCAGTCTGTCTAATAGGGAGGACTCACCTTGCCATTTATCCCCACTGTCCATTGTATACATCTTAGTGGAATAGTGTTTAATCAATTCTGTCTCTAACTCCCACCCCAAACCCCCTGGCTCTCTAATTGCAAATATAACAGCAGATGCCTTACAAGCAAGAGAAATAGATACCGTGCCGTCACCATAAATATATCGTGACCCCCATAGTAGCGGTGCAATAATATGATGTTTGTTTTACATGGGACTGCACTGCTTAAAGGACAACCGATGCCTCTGGACGTTGTGTCCATAATTTGTAAAATCACTTCAAATTACTTCTACTGAGCGTATTTTAGCGTAAGATTCCACAGCATATAGCTATATTTTACGTTTCAAGACTCGCGCTGAATATTTAGGAAGTCTTCTATTCGAGTTGATGACGATGCCTGATGTGACTTCACGTCTGGAACGCCCCAGACCGAGAAAGTGACACACAATACATTTTGGGTACTTTGTTTGGTCTGAAAACTTCGTGTTGATGGTGACATTAGAAGGAAAACACATAAATAACGCGAGGGTGAATCGTTGTGTGTTGCACCAAGACTATTATTTGATACTAGTTGACACAAATTCCCAGCAGACAAAGCAGCCCATTTCTAACGGAGCTTGGGCGCCATCTTGTGCATTTTCTGGGACGCTACATTGGAGTCCTGATGGCTCGAATTCATACGGGAGGACTTCTTTAATTGATTGCAAACATTTATGCTTTCCTCTTCAGAAATATTTGAATCTTATTCATCGCTGGATGAGTAACAAGAAAGCAACTTCTCCGAATCTGAAGCCATTGTTTTGATTCTAGAGCAAGGCAAGACGTTCTGGCGTGACGTCACGAACAAGGGGGCGGGAACTTCTGAAACCCGGCAACTCCGAGGTCAATTTGAAGTAATTTTGGGACACTTTAACTCATTTTTATTGGTGTTTTGCATTTGACTAAAAATGTCAGCCTGCGTGTTGTTGGTATTTTAGATGCTATAAAACGTTTTTTCTGATGTCAGCTAGGAAACAAAAAAATAGTGTGGGTTGTCCTTTAAGTATCTTTATCGTCATCAGAATTTTTACAATTTATGCACAGGTGTACATTTACCTCAAAGCCATTGGAAGTTTTAGGTCATTTGAATTGCTATTTATATATTGTGGAATGATATTTTGTACTGCATTTGTCTTTTCATTTTCAGCAATGATTAATTTTATGAGTGTCAATTATTCATGGCAATCTGTTCCACACACCTTAGCCTCTATGGATACTGGAGATCTCATTATAATTCATTCATTTTCCAAACCACTTTATCCTCACAAGGGTCGCAATGGGTGCTGGAGCTTATCCCAGCTATCACCCGGCAGTCGGCGGGGGGTCATCCTGAACCGTTTGCCAGACAATCTCAGGGCACACAGAGTCAAACAACCATTCACTCTTACACTGAAACCTAGGGGACAATTTGGAGTGTTCAATCAGCCTGCCATGCATGTTTTTGGAACGTGGGAAGAAAGCGGAGCACCGGGAGAAAACCCACACGGGGCCCGGAGAGAAATAGCAAACTCCACAAAGAAACGCCGGAGCGGGATTTGAACTCACGACCTCAGCACTGTGAAGCCGGCTTTGCCAACCATTCGACTGCGTCACTCGGCCCTCTGTCATAATTCACATTACCTGTGTTTTATTTCTTAGGAGAATAATAAAAATGTATCTTAAATCAACAAGTTTAGCTTGACAATAAATTTAAAAGAAGATGGTCTTTTGGGTTTTATTGTGCTACAAATCTCGGAATAAATGCGCAGCGAGAAGTCGCACTATTGATTTTTTCCCCCACCTACACGATGTACTTGAAATCATGGAAATAAAGGAAATCAAACTGTCAATAAGAATACAATTTGTCTCTGTATTCTCTTTAAAAAGATCCATTAAAACTCTGGGTTTGTTTGATGCTACTCTCTGTAGATTGAAGATCACTTATTCAATTTTAATTCTTGTTAAATGTTCTCCTCTTTTTTTGAGCTGTTCTCCTCTCTGTTGTCTTTCATGTCACGCTGCCCCCACAAAAGCTAATGGTGTGCAATTATGCTTTCTCCCTCTCACTCATTGAAGTCATAAGTTTTAGAATGAACTTCCTACACTTTGTGAGCAACATATCTTTGTGCAATTTAATCTTGCATGGCACAACCATTAGAAAGCTTAACATTTTAAAATTCCAGTTTACCATCCATTTGTGTTGCTGATGAATATTAGCTGCATTTATTATGTCTGAGTTCTTTTCACATAAATTATTGTGATTTTTTTTGGGGGGGTGAAACACCATTAACCATGTTACAGATGAACTGCAATTTACATAATTCTTGAGAATATTATTTTTAATGGTTTTATTTCATTGTGCTTTATTTTTTTCCTCATGATGACTGTTCAAACATCCACAGATATAAATATCAGTTTATGGATAAGCTTTTCACAGTTGTAGTTTTAGCTTCACCATTTACGTACAACATACAAACCCTAACTATATTTTTTTAAACTAGTTTCTGATGTTGTGAGTGTTGTGTTTTCAAACTTGGAGTGAGCCAAGAACAGTCGTTTATCAAAGAAAACCTCAATATTTAACTACCATGACCTTGATGAGTAGAAATAATTTGTTTTCTACTCCTCTCCTGATCATTTTAGGTTTCCACTTTTTTAAATTCCAGTGGCAAATAAGATGTATACCTGTACATTACAAAATATCTGACAACTGACACGTATAGTAAAGTAACAAATGAAAATAATATATCAGTTGCATTCAGACAAACTCAGCTGACCATGGACATGTCGTAAGTCACTTTGCATGCCCTCTGTGGGCGTTTCAGCCATCCAGTATCGAATTGTCTGCGGGTCAGGCATCATCAACATATGAACAGAAAAAGACCGGAGCACCTGGTCAAGATGGCCAGTTCTGTCTTGGGCTGCTCTCTGGACTCTCTGCAGGAGATGGGGAACAGACAGACCCTCGCTAAGCTAAAATCTATGAACGACAGCCGCTGCCACCCCACTCCTGCCCACCCTGACAGCACTGGGTAGATCCTCCAGAGACTGTTACACCCGCGCTGCAAGAAGGGGAGATACCGCCCTTTCGGAGCCCAAACTAGTTGTGGACCAGCAAGAGTGCTGGTCCACTGGGGGCCCAATGAGGAGGAGACAGTGATGAGACCGAGCCCTGCATCTTTGTTATCTTCAATGGCGGCTAATTGCTGGATGGCGCCTTGTCATATATCTATCAACTTGTACTTAGAAAGTTACTGTCTATTTACCATACTCAAAAGTAGATTCTGCAAGAGAAAATAAACTACCATTTAGACATGTTTCATAAGGGAATTTGTATTGTTCCCTTCAAGTCGATTCAAAATATAACAACTATGAGCTTGAAAAGTGTGAAGTTTTTTGGTCAATTGTCGCATCTCCGACTGTGCAAGCCGTTCCAACAAGCACTTTGTGTGAATCATGCAGCAGTACACTCAGTGTCCTTAAATGCTGAGTGCATCGGTTAAGTTGAATTTGGTCCATCTTCCTGCGGCTCCCAAATCCTTGAAGCTAAAAGATTAATCTTGCACACAGACATGGTGCAGCGTTAAAGGCTTTACTCAGAACACAGAAATGTTCTTGGCTCATTTAACAATTCAGACCTTCAGAGAACCTAGAAAAGTATGAATCTATTCCAATTCCATCACTTGACTGGAAATACAGTCTGCTTTCTGCCATTCATCTATCCTCTATTGATCCATTTTGTTTTGCTTACCACCCTGTTAAAACTGGATCCCGTTTGATTCAGGATAAAAGGTGGACTGCAACTTGCACTCCTGAGTTGAATTGGAGCACTGAGTGGTTATTGAGCGAAAGCTAGAGGTATGAAAGTGACCGGTTTGACTCATGATTCGCTCTCCGAAAGAAGTCATTTCGGTGAAATAGGAACTAAGAGGTGAATGTCACTGGAACCTCCAGTTAATCACAATATGTTGCTTTGAGCTTTCAGGTCAAACTTTTCGACTGAGATCAATTACAAAGGGGAACACAATTTTGAGTTCAGTTTGGAAACACATTTTGGGGTGCAGAATCCAAATCTGGTCCCAGTTTTTCCCTTATCGTGTCAAGTTTTTGAGCTAAGACTCCACTTTTGTCATAATATATTACCATTTCCGGTGTATAAGGTGCACCCAAAAGCCTTGATTTTCTTCAAAAGATGAGACTGCATCTTATACGCCAGTGCACCTTATGTGTGAAGTAATATTGAGGCACAACAGGTCTGGCAACTACTGTGAGCAGTCATCGACTCCATTTCCCACGTGTAGAAGTAGTGCACAGTCCATGCTGGGATATACAAAATGTAACCCCAGCCTCTACTGTAGTGCCTTATATATGGAAAACCTTTTTTAAACATGTCATTGAAAGTGCACCTTATAATCCGGTGTGCCTTATATATGGAAAACAAAATCATTGAGGGTGCGCCTTATAGCCTGGTGCACTTTATAGTCCAGAAAATGTGGTAAATAAATGTGTAGCAATCTAATTGTAGCATAAACAAAGTGATCAAAGTACAGACAGAATGAGGATTCCACAAGCACAGACAATAGCATATGTCAAAATTATGTGTAGTAGCAAAATTCAATACTGACAAAGTACAACGCAGGAAATGCAGAACATACAAAAAGCAAGGAACAAGCTTGTCAACTAAAGGGACAAGATCATACAAAAACAAGACAACACCCTAATGAAAAAAAAAAATACTGAAACTGAACTACGAGGCAATGATCGAGAATGTCGAGAAAAATCAGATTTTTAAATCAGTATGCCAGTTTTAGATTTAATCAGCATTTGGATTGGATGGGATTTGCCTTTATTAGTCTCGCAGTGGAGAAATTTACATTTCACAGTAACAAAGTTATGAAAGGAAGATTTTAAAACACACCAACATTTTCCCCCTAATTATTCGCCAATGTTATATGTGGAATTATTTATCTGGGAGTTCACCAAAGCTTTTTTGCACATTTCAACATTACCAACTGACATGATCAGTGAGATAATCACACATTGGTTCTAATCACGTGACTGAAAAGTGTCCGTAAGACTTTTGAAAGGCGCTTATGAATTAAATGTACATATTATTATGATTATTATTATTATTATTACTGAGAAAATTAACATATGAATTTCACTCTTGCATGACAAATGTGGACGGAAGTTTTTTCTTAAACCATAAAATGATATCAACCTTTCATGTAATGCAAGTCACATTTTACGTCCTCTGATAACCAGTGACAAGCATGTGGCAGGTAGCCAGTCAGCGGGTAATGACGAGCATGACAAGTTAACATCTTCATTCAGTTTTCCCTCTTGCACAATGCTACGTTCTCACTACTTTCCCCGGCGGCCACAGTATGAGCTAAGAGGAGGGGGCAGCACATGATTTACCGCAAATGCCCGGACATATTCTTAAACCGTCAAAATAATTTACACAGCAATCACAATGCAGAAATGAAGCGAAATGAGGTGAATGCAACAAAATATGACAGCATGTAATAAGAAAAAGAAAAACCTGATGGCCATGACCATGAGATCTATCGCCGTTGGACATGGCACACATTGAAAAGTGCTCCACCGACAACTGTTTTCAAGCCTAAGCCATGTGTTTGAGTTTTTTTTTTTCCCCCAATGCCCACCGAGGCTCACATGTTTATCATACTTAATGTTGAATGTTGCGCTCACGATGTGGAAATGCAAGCCTGCTGTGCCATGTGTATGACAATAATGGTGTTTTCTACATGTTTAAAGGACAACTGACACCATTTTTTTGTTTCCTGACATCAAAAAATGGTTTATAGCATCTAAAATACCCAAAACACGCAGGCTGATATGTTTAGTCAAATGCAAAACACCAATAATAATGAGTTAAAGTGTCCCAAAACTACTTCAAAATGAACTCTGAGATGGTAAGTTTCAGAAGGTCCCGCCCCCTTGTTCGTGATGTCACACCTGGACGTCTTGCCTTGCTCTACAATCAAAACAATGGCTTTAGATTCGGTGTCGGTTGTCCATTAAGAACAAGAGATGGATTTGGAATTTAATAAAAAATAAATGAATGATTGAATGAATGAATATAAAACCATTATCTGACCTGCAGTACACCCACCCCCTTGCACTGGCCTCATGCTTCCCACTTAAATGTGCTCTGACTGTAACTCTGACGGGGAATATAAAGCCAAACCCGGTATGGGTGATTTGTTCAAGGTTAGTGTGGCCACAAATGTGCTTTAAAGCTGCCCAGCGTCCACAGCTCATGCATAGAACAAAGTCAGGGTGTGGAAACCTATCAAAACAAAACCAGTAAAGGTGCTAAGCATCACTTATCTGAAAATTTGGGCTCAGTTATTCACATTTCTCTTGGCGATCATCTTCAACCAATCACTCGCCATTGTCTGAAAATAAGCATTTGAACAGAAATTGGGTTTTTCGGATTCACTAAACAATGGCCGATGGTGGTTATTGTCATCTTTTCACACTTGATAGTTTTGTCTCTGTACTTCATTTATGGGTGTGGGGTGTTTTGTGAAAAGCAAAAATGCCCAAGACTTTGACCTTTGATGCTGTCTGAAATTAGGTATGCTGATGTCAGAATTTATGAGCATTCAAGACAAACGGGTAATTTAACTCATTCACTGCCTAGACATGTGCATAAATGTGTCTGCTCCAGTGCTAAGGTTTTTGTCATTGTCACTTGAATTCCAGGAGCCACATAATATTGAGTTTTAGGACAAGATAAACATTCAATACAGAATAAGAAACCTTAGACTCTCTTCTTTCATCAGAAAAAAATTGTTAAATCCCAAGTTATATGGGTCTGGAGTTATATGAGCTTGAAGTGAGGGTGGCTGTCCAAAATACAATGCAATATACACAGTACATATTGGTTTATATAGCCCTTTAACAACAGCTGACGCTGGAACAAAGAGCTAACATTGAAAAAGAAAGGGAAATGCTGCCACCTTGCGGAAGGGAAAAAGATTGCCAGAAGCTATGGCCAGTGCTTTATCAGTACCCAAACAAGAAAAAACAAAACCGAACTAATTCGGGAATGGCGCTCTGTCATATTTTCAATTCCCAAATAAATTTGTGAATGGCAGTGAATGAGTTAATAATCTTTTTATATGTGCCCATTTTAACAACTGTCTTCCTGGGTGAGAAGTTGGCCATGAAAGGATCCGTTTCATCTTGATCGAGATCCAACATTTTTTTGGGGCATTTTGTGAACATCACATGTGCTTTTATTTTCTTGTTGATGTAAGGACATACTGGGTGAACGACCTCGCTCCTGCAACTCAGAGACTGACGACTGCGCACTAGACTGCAGAGCCAATTGTAAGTCGTATTTTGTTACCTTGATGAATAGGGATGGGGAGGTTTATAGTTGCAGGACCAAAGCACACATTGTGGAAAGAGATACGGGGCTCATTAAACCAACAAATGGTGGTGCTTCCTACACTGCAGAGTGTGGATGCGGTGCACTTATAACCCGCAGCATCACGTAATGTCGGGCTAAAATCTCTGATCAGACAAGTTTGATGTCTTTCTTTGGATGTTTTGAGGTGGAGCTATTTTTAAAGCTACTTATCGATGGTTGTAATTGAAGAAAGCTTATTATGAGAAAGCCGCATTATATATATATATATATATATATATATATATATATATATATATATATATATATATATATATATATATATATATATATATATATATATATATACATTAGCCGCATTATATATATATATATATTAGCCGCATTATATATATACATTAGCCGCATTATATATATATATATATTAGCCGCATTATATATATATATATATATATACAGTAAAGTCTCGTTATATCGATATTCAAGGGAGTCCGAAAAAATATCGATATAACCGGGACTATCGATATATCCGACGCTGTTTGTATGTAATTTTCTCCGTGCATGCATAGAAATAGTATCGATATAACCGGGACTATCGATATATCCGATATCGATATAACGAGACTTTATTGTATATATATATATATATATATATATATATCGATATATATATATATATATATATATATTATATATATATATATATATATATATATATATATATATATATATATAAAATGCGGCTAATGCGGCTTTCTCATACATCTCCACTGTCAAAACTGATTTCACCAGTGGAGGAACGTCTTTTAACTTTCATTACTGTCATTTTACTGTCGTTACTTTTTACCTGTTGTGTTGCTTCCAGACGTTCCAGGTGTTTTGGTATTCAAGCATTTAAGCAATCACATTTCAGTCCTCTATAAAGTCTATAAATCTACCTGGACACTTTCACAATCAGTTCTGCGGACCCTGTCGCATCAAATGTGTCGATCAAACAGTTGCTATAACCAATCAGATTTCGAGTTGGCAACCCAAAAGGGGCACCAACGTCTTCTTGAAGGCATGTCCGTGTGCATATATATTGTGTTGATTTAATAGCAGTTTTGTCAAACCACAATGGCTGAAGAAAGAGAAGAAATTGATTTGGTTGAGGATTTAGTGTTAAAGCCATTTTCAAGATGGACTTTTCAAGATAAAAATGGACATGATTAAGAAAAGTCGGTGAGTTATTTCCTGGCTAATGGTACCCTCTAGTGGACTTGTAGTAAATCACAACACACATTTAACAGACTGGGTTGATTCAGACGTAGCACGACTGAAGGCCTAGCGATGAAATCCACGGCCTGCCACTGGTTTTCACCAAGTGACTTCTAATGGTCTCAATTATTTTTTTTCTAAACTGCAATATAAGAGGACAATATAGAAAAATGAGCAACATTGCAGCCTTAGTTTTAAATAGACATTAGGAATATCCACATAATATGATGGAATCATCAGCTTTTCTGTTATCCTGATGGTACATTGAGAGGGTGACCTCCTACAAGTACCTGGGTGTTACTCTCAACAATAAACTGGACTGCACTGCAAACACGGATGTCCTAATGAAAAAGGGACAGAGTCGCCTTTTCCTACTCAGGAATCTGATGTCTTTTGGAGTTCAGCGGTCACTCCTAACGACGTTCTATGACTGTGGTCGCTTCAGCCATCCACTATGGAATTGTCTGCTGTTCAGGCAGCATAACTACCCGGGACAGAAAAAGACTGGAGCGCCTGGTCAAGAGGGCCAGTTATGTCCTGGGTTGCTCGATGGACTCTCTGGAGGAGGTGGGCAACAGACGGACACTTGCTAAACTAAAAGCTATGATAGACAGCCCCTCCCA
The DNA here is from genome assembly GCF_051943395.1 of Hippocampus bargibanti. NCBI lineage: Eukaryota > Metazoa > Chordata > Actinopteri > Syngnathiformes > Syngnathidae > Hippocampus > Hippocampus bargibanti. The sequence goes on from NC_142735.1 coordinate 3,440,967, forward strand.
CCTCCTCCTGCCCACCCTGACAGCATTGGGTAGCCCCTTCAGCCAGAGACTTACACCCGCGCTGCAAGTGCTAGTGCAGCGTGTTCTACCGGAAACAAATTCCTTGTGTGTTCTACATACTTGGCAATAAAGTTGATTCTGATTCTGATTCTGAAGAAGGAGAGGTACCGCCGCTCGTTCCTACCGACTGCTGTTAGGCTTCTCAATTCTCAATAATCACATGTGAAAAAAACTGGACTCTTGTACTGTAAATATGGGTTGATGTATTGCAGCTACATATATCAATATACCTTTCTTGATACTTGAACTCTGTACATTTTTTTTATGAAACAATTTTGCACATTTACAGTATACATCTCAGTCTGCTGACATTTTTACTTTGCTTAGAATATCTTGTTTTTCTATACTTTCACCACCACCCCACCCCCTTTCAAATTGCTGCAGAGGACTGCAAATTTCCCCATTGTGGGACGATTAAAGGTTTTCTGATTCTGATACCTCAGTCCATTTTGTATTCAGGTTAGCTGGCGAGTATTATTTTCACAATTTCACACATTGCTATGAAAGTGAAGTGAACTGTTTAGGTCAAGGTTCACAGTGTGGCGCAGCTTTCTGCTGTGTGTGCTCATGGGTTTGAGTTGTTTCAAGACCAAACGGTCAAGGGCTTGAATCTGACGAGAAAATGTCTACATGCAAAAAAAAAATTTTAATTAAATGACAAGGTTAGAAGATACATATGTCATGTCAAGAATGATAAATGGAAGGACTGCATGTTATTGAACAGTGAGGGTAGACAGACTGGATATTATTTGAATGAGATTGTCATCATTGAAAAAAAACATTCTCCTCCCTATGAAAACACCAGGAAATTAAGCTCAAAATAGTTTTTTGAATGTGTCAGTGTGATCTTCTTCAAGTTGCTCTTTGACAGGAAGTAATACAATTAGAATGGGCTCATGGGCCACAGACTTACAGGGCTTTTTCATAAAGACGGGGTGGGGGACGGAGTTTGGGGAGGGCAAATCACATCATTCAAAGAGTTAAGAACATGGATTTGCAGGGAAAAAAAATGTGTGATTTCGATAAGCTCTCCGCTTGAATGACTGTTGGAGCTTTTCCCGCTGAAACGGCGAGGATGTCATACGTACAATACATACGTTATCAACGACAAAGCATGTATACTGACCTCTGCCACACCTCATGCATCTAAATCCATGTCAAATTGATTGTGGATGCCTGGGCGTCACAATAAGCTTCAAGCGCCATAAGAGCTTTTGCAAAAGCTGCCGTCTTTGCTAAACAAGCGCCTGGCTACGACAATAATGACAATGACAACAGCGAGAGAGAACCCGGGATGTTCGATGACCAAATTGCCCTGCTGGGCCTTGACAGATTTGCGGGAGAAAAATAATTGAAAATAATTACAGTGTGATTATCAACGTTTCGTTTGATGAGACTACTACTAAGACACACTCTGGTGTGTTGGAGGTCACCACAATGTATCATTTTTTCCCCCCACCCTCTGTAATTTTTAACACTAACTGCTCTTATGACTTGATGCACCATCGCCATCAAAGTTCTTTATATATCTGTCTCTTGTCTCTTGCCTGGCTGCTCCATCCGCATCTTCCATCTTCTCATTTCCCACCATTTAAGTCTATCTTTGTTTCTAAAACACATAACATTGACTGTACCTCTGATGACCTCGTTCCGAGTCCCTCCAAAAGAGAACATAACATCCTCATTTTGGCCACCCTATATCTGCCCCCTTTTGAAAACTCCCTGTTGGATCCCTTACCTTTATTCAGCACAGTTGTTGAAATCCACCATTCTAGTCATCTCTTCTCATTGCCGTCCCCCTCTTCATCCTCCTGCCTTTCATTCATTTCACATATTATGTCTTACTTCAACTAAACGTCGTTCCTCTGCTTTCCAGGGCATGCCACAACCCGACTAAATGTTCCTTCCAGCTTCTTTCCTCCCATCTCTTTGGCTGTCGCGGTCCAGCTTGGCTGCGCCATATCTCGCTCTTTCCATAATTTGTCTTTAACTCCTAGTTCACATCCTAGATGTGAGCCAACGTCACTAATTACATTAACATAACAGCCTCAAATTCAGGTTTCAGGCACATAAATCAGTCTGACAACGCTTTTCCGCTGCAGGAAATTTTTAGGAAGAAAAACCCCCTTTCTACTTTCATGTAGACCAGTGGTGGGCAACATTTTTAATTTTTAAAATTCACCACGGTGACAGTCCATACTAAACATCAACAGAGAAAAACCATGAAAATATTAACATACAGTGATACCTCAGCTCACAAACTTAATTGGTTCCCAGAAAGTGTGTGTAAGGCGAAAAGTTCGTCTGCCAAACATTTATTTCCCATAAGAAACCAATAACATGAGAATAATCCATTCCTAGGTCCCCATAGAACATACATTTCTACTAAATAAGCCTTAAAACTACACAAAATATACCGTATTGTATGTATAATAAATGTGCTCTTGTATTGTAATGAAATGAATAAACTGTACTGGACAATAAAGTCGTTTTATTTACCTTTGTGATGGTCGTTGATGTAGTTTCCTCGTGATGATATCTGAGTAAAGTTGCCGTGCTTCCTCGGCGATAATACCCGCACCCACACTGTCCCCTGCTAGCTGTTTTTCATTAATCGAAATATACAGAGGTTTTTCAACCTCTTTTATTGCCTGAGACCGTTGCTTAGACTACACAGAAACACCCACAGCCACACGTAGCAATGGTCGATTTAGCATACTGGTACTGGGATGCTAAGTCACACAAACGCACAACTCGTTCGTGTTTTTCAATGCTCTCCTTCTTCTGCTCGACCATAATTTTCTTTTGTGTCTTCTTCGGCTTAACACTAGCCTGTGGCGGGGTCTTTTTTGGTCCCATAATAGCAAAAGTACTACACTTGATAACAAACCACGTCCGCACTCAAAGAAAGTGGGTGACGAAAATTAGTCCGCCAGCCACCGTGGCGCTGTTTGACCGTGTGGTTTGGTGTTCATCCGCCAAAAACTAGTCCGTCAGCCACCGTGGCGCCGTGTGGTTTGGTTCGTTCGCCGAAAACTATTTTGTCAGCCGAGACTATATGTTCACGAATTTAATGTTCGTGAGGTGAAAAGTTCGTGAGTTGAAGCGTTCGTATGCAGAGGTGTCACTGTACTTTTATTAGTGAGAATAGTGACACAACTATGGTACAGTATATGTCCTGTGCGAGGAAGATCTGTCTAATTTCTGTTTGTCTCATTTCCTGTCATAATCTCAGCGCGCAAGGTTACTCCTTCTAGGATGGATCCATTCTTTTTCATTTCCTGCCTCTGAACCCGCTTTCCACTTCTCCTTCATTGCAGAAGTGTGTGATGAATGGACTGGGGAGACTTGATGATGATGTAATATAACATATTGTCAGTGGTTGTTCAGCTACTCAATGCTGATAATATCAGGAGGAAGAGAACATGGTGAATGGAGATAAATTAAAATGCACCATCAGCTTCACAATTCATCGTAGGGTCACATTTAATGTAAAGCATATGTGTTGGCTGTGAAATAGATCCTAACATCTTGCAAATTGTTTGCTAAAGCAAAGCGGTCATGTTTGCTATTATTCACTCAGCTGGACTGTTAGAAAAGATCTTAGTGGCCTTTTGAAAATGCCATTTATTCAGTTCTCGTCCTTAAATGCGAGACAAGCAGTGACACATGTTCCAAATTATGCAAAATAAGGCACAGGAGTTGTACAAAAGCGTTTTAACCTTTAGCGTAATCCGTGTGAAGACCACATTTAAGTGTTCATACTTTGAACGTGTGGATGTTCTGTGACTGTGCTCCAAATCCTAGGAAATTGCTCCTGTAAGAGGCATCACACTAAATAATCATGAGGAGCCAGAAAGCGATATTGTCTGGACCTGCTGAGTTCCACACCTACATCTTCCTCAGTTGGTTTTTCACGTTGTCAGAAAAGCAGAACCAGGATACAGACTGGGGATTGGTTGAGAGGGAAATTGTTTGTTGTTGGAAACTGGTCCTCTCCAAAGACTGTCATCCCACTGAAAACTAATTACACTCATGGTCATGTCTACTTCACTTCCCACTGTGAGGCTTGTCCTGGCACATTTCAGCTTTTGATGTGCTAATTTTCTAACTAAGCTTTTAATAGTCTCGCAGTGGAGAAATTTACATTTCACAATAGCAAAGTTATGGAAGAGGAAAGGAAGGGAATAAGTAGAAAAACACAATGCAGAAGATGCTGGTAAGGTAGCCACTCTTGCGGAGTCATCTTGAAGTAAAAAGAACAAAAAAATAAATAACAAAATAATATGACAACGCAAAGACATAGACAGTCATTCAATCTTAAGCACTTTATGCACCGTCTTTGTTGTATGAAGTCATTTTAAGATCCATGCAGTAGATCTGAAGAGTTCAATTTCCTTTTTTTTTCCTTTCAACTTTTCATTGTCATGTTCCTGTTCTCCGTTTAACCCCGTTGTTTTCATTACAGTTTCATTGATGTTGTTTGATGGGTAGTCTAAGAAAGCTTTGTAACAATTATGAGGACATAATGGAGTGGAACATTTCAATTATGTGCAGCCTTACCCATGTTTTCATTGTAGCCGCATTGCCATATTTTAGCTGCATGGAGCTTAAAATGGCAATAATGTTGCCTTACCATTACAAAGTCAACATTGCCTCGGCGATCTTAATCTAATTCCAATCACTTTAAAAAAATACATCGGATGATTCATAACCCCACTCACATATTTAGTTTTTACACAGAAATAGCTGTTGTTTTATGGTCATCATATTTGTGTCGAAATTTAAGTGTACATCATATCTGTCATATCATTCGCGCAGTTTGAGCTCTGCCGCAGCAGGTAGAAATGTTCATCAGCCGCGACACCCTGATCCTTTAAATATAATTTTCCATTGCCGTCACGCTGCCCCTTGAACACTCACCCCTCTCCAGAGTTTCCCCTCAATAGAACACAAACACCATGTGATTGCATGTCATCAACGGGAGAGCTTCGTTGGCCACGGCAATATCGAAGCACATGGACCCTTCCGTCAAATGTCCCAGGATTTGGACTTTGTTCGATCAAACGATTCCCTGTTCTTAAGTATGAGAATATTATAATCTTCTTTATATATTTTTTCCATCCATTTAATTTCTGAAGGGGCTCCTTTTTGTAGAAATGAGGGCAAACGTTTCTCTACTGCAGGGGTGCTTCCACATTTTCAGCATGGGATCTACTTTTGAAATGACCAAGTCAAAGTGATCGACCCATTATATTTATTGAGAAATATATTGAGGACTCTTGCAACGTGTGTTGATGCATAACCGCATATTTTGCACAACACAACATCATTATGTAAATTGTTTAGCCATTACCTGAGTTCACTCTGATGACTGGCAGACGAGATAAACGCACTTTGAAAATGTCATCGTGAAAAAAACTCCTCCTCCCATTCCGGATAAAAGTGATACTTTTTTCTTCCTACTTGGTCCCGCTCATTTTTATACCCTATCTTACGTTTAAGAGGGAAAAAATTAAGATGTAACCAACGACTAGCTTGTTAATTTGGCAACGATCCGTGCCGGGGTTTGAGCACCAGTGTACCAAATACAGTAATAAGATGTCATCTGATTGGTTGTCCAGTGTATCAACCAAGTCAATGGATGGCTGATAGGCTGTTTTTTTTCCGACAAAAGTATGAAATATACATTTTTTCTTACTTGGTCCAGCTCCCCCACCCATTTTATACCATATCTTACTTTTAAGAAGAAAAAACGAGCAAAAAATTATGATGTAACAAACGTCTAGCAGCTAGTCTAGCTTCTTAACTTTGCAACGCTCAAGGCCGTAGTTTGAGCTCCACAGTGTACCTAAAATAGGATGTCATCTGATTGGTTGTCCGGTGTATCAATCAAGTGAAGGGATGGCACTGTTTTTTAATGAGATATTGTAGCCGTTGAGGAAGGAGCACACACGACTGAATGTGGAGACGTGTTTATTCCAACGGCTAACAAGTGGATCTGACTTGAACATAGAAAAATGCAATAAGATATTCTCAACCTAAACACACACCCGCTGTGCACCTGCTGGGTGAGATGCCTGGTCCTAGTGCCCGCGACGATATGTATTTTTTTCTTACTTGGTCCAGCTCCCCCACTCATTTTTATACCCTATCTTACGTTTCAAAAAACAAGGGAAAAAATAAGATGTAACAAACGACTAGTTTGTTAACTTTGCGACGCTCATGGCCGTTGTTTGAGCACCTGATTGGTTCTGCGGTGTATCAATCAAGTGAAGCGATGGCTGATTGGCTGACGTCAAATTTTCAAAATAACTCAACGAGCAATGACAATGTCACATCACTTGGAGATAGACTGGTCGATCGTGATCGACGTATTGAGCACCCCTCAATAAATCGAGAGTAAACTTTACTCTTAATTTAATCCACCAGTATATTCTCGGCAAGGAAGGAAATGCCGTTTGTTGCCAATACCACGGTACCCAATATACTGTATTGCAACTAATGGTGGAGTGGGCGTCGTGCGCTGATGTAGCCGTTCACACACATCTCCCGACACCACATTCAATTTTTGTTTCTGTTTTAGCCCTGCACTAAAATGACAGAGAAAACGCAGAAAAAACATTGATTTTTATTTTCAGAAAGAGAAAGACGGCTCTAGTATCCATACGCCCAGTTAAGAGACTTTGTGTGAGAAAGTTGAGCAACCAGTCAGCGCCAACACCGAAGTCACATCGTCAACTAATGCTAGCCATTGTGATGCTAGCACGGAGCTGGCGGGGAGCTACAGTAGCTCACCGTTCGAGATTTGGAGTGAAGACATGTGGAAGTGAAAGAAGGAGGCCTATCCATGGATCGATGACAAGGACAGAAAACTCGGCTGCAAGGTGTGCTTTTCCATTAGTGATTTGTCTGTATTCAAAGACCAGGGTTCACCCTTTCGAGGCAGCGCTGTCTGCGGGTTATTGAAATGTTTGTTGATCATTTTTCTAATGCGAGTTATGCCGCTTAACGTGGGCTGTGACTATTTTGGAATAGTAAAACATTCAATTTAACGTTAGTTAGTATGTACATGTAGAACATCCCAGAGTCGGGTGAACCCACTTAAAAGAAACGCCACTACACCATTGATTGCAACAATTGACCGGTTAGTGTGTCAATGCATTGCTTCCCTTCTCAATCAACAATTGGTATTCTCTACAGTTGTTTTTTTCTTGATTCGAGCCTTTGGATTTGTATTCACAGGTTTAGCAGATCACAGCTTGAAAGTGAGAAAATGTTTGAATGTTGAAGTGTTTATTTTTTATGTAGAGGTTGGAATGTGCCATTTTATAGTGGTTTTTACCCAATGACAACTAAATAAAAGGTAAAAATAACATTTATGTCATAGACCAAATAAAAACGCCCAGGAACGTTTTGTTATAGTCTTCCAACACCTCCTGTGTTCAATTCGATGCTCCCTCCTCTCCTTGTTTGTCACCTTCTCAACAGAACACATCATTTTGTAGTGCACTCTTTTTGGCACTTATGTCATTTCATATTTGGGGTGCTTCTCAAGGAAATGGATGGTTCAACATTCTTCATGTGACTGTCAGAGCCTTGTTCAATTTCCTCTTCTAGAGCCTCTGCGCTCTGAAGAGTCCGAAAGGATGGTGACTCCCAGTCAGAGGCCACAGCAACTGTTGCGCTCTCCACTATAGTAAGGGAGATACGGTGTTGTGGGATCCAGAAAAAAACCACAAGACAAGCAATGTGATACGTCTTGACTCAACAGTGGTTTACTTCGAATGCCCCGATCTAATGCAAACGTACGCGCACAACAATTTCCGGTCCAACGATCTAAATCGGTCCGACACGAAACATGAACCGAAGCAGGCATTCCATGTTTAAATAAACATTTTCGATATATATCATTTGTAAACCAATAGAACTACGCGAATGTAACCAAAATAGGAAATACGATAATTTACAACCTGTCACATACTCCCCCTCAAAATAGATGTTGTCCCCAACATATGTACTAGTAAAAACATAACTACGCTGGACGACGTGCCCAAAACAATGACGCACGGTATTATGAACTGCATCCAAATATGAACTATAATAATGAACAGTTTACAGACTGGAACTCTTTTCATGCATTCTGTTTACATTATAACAATCAACAATTCACAGACTGGAACTCTTTTCATACATTCCGTTTTACTTATACAGGGCTCATCGGGGTCTTCTTGTTTCCATCTCACTGTTCTATTAAACCGAAGTGTCGATTAACCATTTCTGTAGTATTTCGTGGCATAATAGGGGTGTGCGCCATACATCCAAGGCATTGTCTGTTCACCATGATATGGTACTGTCCCTACATTGTAGCAAGATGGCGAACCAAGGCGATCATACGTGAATACCTTGGGTCTCCTGTGTTCTCGTCGTGGCCGTTGATTTCCCCCAATATCAGGATTACTGGGGGGTGGCTGGGGAAAAGGGGGACACACTGTCACAGGTGGATCATTTTCCGGACCAATGTTGCCCTCCTGAGATTGGTCAACTTCCGCAGCTCCCGGCTCCGTCCCCGGCAGTTCATTCCCCAGTTGATTGTCATCATGGTGGGTTGTCTCCACAAAGCTCACGTCCCGCGGTTCTGGTGAGTCTGGTCGGGTGCTCTGGCGATGCAACACTGGATAATACTCATCCTCCTCATCATCCTCTTCCGGATCCATTTCCGGCATCTTGTTCGGTCGTTGCCGAGTGGACTTTTCCTTGGACTGGGACTGTAGTGAAGTCTCTAATGGCAAATGATCACATGGCAGCAAGAGATTGCGGTGGAGTATCCTAGATCTGCCCTTCCCCCTCTCAGGTTTCAGCTCATAAACTGGAATGTCTTGGCTGACTTGACGAACCACTGTATGAACAACATCCTCCCAGTGGTTTCTCAGTTTGCCTGAACCTCCACGTGGGGTTAAGTTTCGAACCAGAACACGATCACCGGGCAACAGGGTAGAATACTTTAGTTTACTGTCATATAGTCTCTTACTCCTGGCAGCAGCTTTGTTGTTATTTTCTTGCGTGATCGCATACGCTTCCTCCATGCCCTGTTTCCACTTCTTCACATAGTCCTTCTGGTTGGTTTCACCCTGGTTCGAGTCTGGATTCAAACTAAACAACATATCAACTGGCAAACGTGGTGAACGTCCATAAAGTAAGTAAAAAGGTGAGAACCCTGTCACCTCACTTTTGGTACAGTTGTAAGCATAAACGAGTTTGTTTAGTGAGTCTTTCCAGTTACTCTTTTGTTTCTCTGTCAGTGTCTTTAACATCTGGATCAGTGTTCGATTAAATCGTTCAACTTGTCCATTTCCCTGTGGATGGTAGGGGGTTGTCCTTGAACCCGCAACCCCACAATATTCCTTCAGTTGAGCAAAAAGTTGATTTTCAAATTCACCACCCTGATCATGGTGAATTCGAAGGGGGAACCCAAACTTTAAAGCATAGTCATTAAAGATTTTGTCTGCCGCTGTTTTGCCAGCTTTGGACGTTGTAGCATAAACTTGAGCGAAACGTGTAAAATGGTCTACTAGCACAAGCACGTATTCATAACCACCCTTACATTTGTCAAGATGCAAAAAGTCAACGGAGACAAGTTCAAAAGGCTGAGTAGTCACAATATTAGTAAGAGGGGCTCTGGTCTCACGGTTGGGCTTTTTGTGTTTTAGGCACACACACTCTCTCAGTACATAGTCCTCTATTTCTTTTTGCATAAAGGGCCAGTAAAAACGATCCCTTACAAGGGAAAGAGTCCTTTCTACACCATGGTGGCCCATTTCATCATGCAGCTCTTTTAACACTGTCACCTTGTGTTTTTCAGGAAGCAGTAGTTGGGTTCTGTTTGCCGTTTTTCTGTACAAAACACCTCTGTCATTAAAGTGTAGCTTGTCCCATTCCCTCACAAGACAAACAACTTGAGGACAATGCTTTCTTAGTTCAGTACCTAGCGGTTTCGTCTCCGCCAGTTTGTATCTAATAATATGTCCTATAATGGGGTCAGTCTCTTGATCTAGCTTGATCTGTCCAACAGTCAATGGGGCTATCGGTGTGTTTAGTGACACCTCGGCACACATAGCTGAGATTCCCATAGACCAAGCTGCACTAGACTCGTTCTGTTGGTCAACCGCTTGTACGGCAGCACTCACAGCATCATACGACATTTCTTTTGTACATCCTTCCATATATGTTACCATATCAAGGGGCATCCTAGATAAACTGTCTGCATCAACATTTTCCTTACCGGGACGATATTTAACAGTAAAATTAAAATCAGAAAGTTCTGCGACCCACCTGCACCCAGTTGCATTTAACTTAGCAGTCGACAGTACATACGTGAGTGGATTATTGTCACTATACACAGTGAAGAATGGTGCATAGTACAAATAATCACGAAACTTGTCTGTGATCGCCCACTTAAGCGCCAAAAATTCCAACTTGCCCGAGTGTAAATTATAATTCTTCTCAGCTGCAGTTAATGTCCGAGAGCCATAGGCTATCACGCGAAGTTTGCCATTTTGTCTTTGGTACAACACAGCACCTAAACCCCGGTTAGAGGCATCTGTATGCAAAATGAAAGGATGCGCGAAGTCAGGAAAACCTAAAACTGGTGGTTGAACTAAACAGTCTATTAGCTGCTCTAACACTGACTGATGCTCATCACTCCACTCAATACGTGTGTTGGAAGACACACTGTTATGTCTCACTTTCCATTTTTGTCTTTGATGCTGCTGAGTCTCAACATTCAGAGGGGCTTTAAGCAAAGCATACAAGGGACTAGCGATACAAGAGAAATCTTTGATGTATTGCCTATAATAGCTTAATAGTCCCAAAATGGCTCGAAGCTCACCGACAGTGCCTGGCTGCTTGTTTTTCAGGGCACGCACTGCTGCTGTATCTGCCGGGTCCATTCTGCTCCCCTCAGCAGAGACAATCCTGCCGAGGTACCTCACTTCCGGCTTAAAGAGGTCACACTTTCGGGCTTTGAGTTTTATTCCATTTTCCCTGAGACGTCGCAACACTCGTCTGACGTCCTCAACGTGGTTGTCAAATGTCCCGCTGAAAACAAGAATGTCATCAAGATAGGGGACACATATTTCGTCCCGTAACCCCTCCAGACATTGTTCCATACACCGCTGGAACGCTGCTGGTGCATTCATGAGTCCAAACGGAATTCGAATCCATTCATAAAGGCCCCAAGGGGTCACGAAGGCAGTCAGGTGTCGGCTCCCTTTGGACATGAACCCCTGGTGGTATGCTTTGCCTTGGTCCAGCAGCGAGAAGATGGTGTTACCCCCAAGGCTATCCACCACGTCCTGTACCCGTGGGATGGGGTGCCGGTCAGGGTGTGTTTTCCGGTTCAGCTCTCTGTAATCAATACATAAGCGCAGTGTACCATCTTTTTTCCTGACACAGACGACAGGGGATGAGTAGGAGGAAGTGGACTTTTCCACCCACCCCTGCGCTATCAAGTCCTGTAAATAGTCTTTCACCTCTCTGTACATTGGCTTTGGGACAGACATATATGTCTTTGAAACAGGCTCAGTGTCTTTCAACAAAATGTCCATTTGTAGGTTTTCCACACACCCTATGTCGTCGTCCGATTTTGAAAATGATGCCGATTCCTCTCTCAACATCTGCTGAACGGTCTTTCTTTTATCTTCGTCCAAATGAGAAAGGTCAATTGGGGGGTCCCACTGCTCACTGAGAGCGATGGTGGTATTCTGGACATGGACCTCATTGACAACCACTGAAGGAAGGTCCCTTTTAAATATGTTAAGTGGGTAGACAGACCCTACCGACTGCACTGTACCAATAATAGCCTTTACTGGAAACCTAATATCATGATTAGTAGGGTTCTGGACACTAACAACTATCCTAGGGATGGAACCTGCCTTAACTGAGACCAACGAGTCACAAAGCTCGAGGCCATCTGGCCACTGTGGGTTTTCACTTGGCTCAAAAACCAATGTAACATCTTCCTTAAAGGGCTTAGCCTGTACTTTGCATGGAATAATAAGTGAGCTATGCCTGGCTATAGTGAATCTCTCATTTGTTGTTTTTACACGGTACTCATGTGCTTGTCCCAGACTAACTGCTTTTATGAAAGTGGCAGCTTTATTGCGCTTAAGGTGGGGAAAAGCTAGTCTAACCGATTTCAAGAGCTTTTCTGTATCCCCTGTTTGTGACTCATTAGAGAGGCTATCTAACACAAGACGCTCAATGACATTAAACCCTATGATAGGACACTGTTGCTGGTCACCTTTTAGTACTAATACTGGTACAAGTAGCCCTGGATCATTAGCACCAAGTTTAAATGATATCTCAAGCCATCCTACATAAGGCATATCCGTTCCATTAGCTGCCACAATATTGAGAGTGTTATCAGGGTCAATAAGTTCATTCACATTTTTCAATGACACGTCAGGTAAGTTTGTTTGTTTCCATAACTCATCTACAGCACACACCTGGGACCCCGAGTCCCAGAGTGCTTCAACCCTTTTGTTACCCAAAAAGCACCGAATAAGACATTTCTTTCCCACTAACTCCCTGACCGAAGGTAATTTGCCACACTGGTTCTTATCTGTACGCTCGACAAATGACTGCTTATGTCTCTTCTGAACGGGGCCACGTGTGTGGGGCTTACATTCCATTTTCATAGCACCACTGTAACACTGGGACCTATCTGTCTCTGTGGTCACACCATGTCCCACTGGAGTAACCCTTTCTAGTTTAAAGCATGGTTCCTAGCTGAGTTCTGTGCTTTGCAGCCTGCTCTGAAATGTTCACTACTTCCACATTTAAAACAGTGCTGACAATATTCTTCACCTGTCTGAATACAAGAATAACACCTGGGCTGAGGGCGACGGGGCATGTAGTACTGCGGAGGGGCGAACCGCTGCTGGAACTGTGCTGCCCCCCTCATCGGCCTGGGCCCTGGTGCTGGGTGGTACTGCTGAAGAGCTGATGGGGAGTGCTGGGTGTAGTAGTGCCTGGCTGGTGGATCTACCTGATATTGTGAAGGTGGAGTGAAGGCGACCTGTTCAGGGTAGTGGTCAGGCAGGCGTTCAGGTCCTCCGCTGGTGGGCTGAGAAGTGGCTGTTGGTTTCTGAATAGTCTCTTTGATCTGGGACACTTCTGCACGCAGCTCTTTTAACAGCATCATCTCTGACCTCATCTCTTTGATCTCTGAAAGGAGTTCATTCGGCACAGTAACAGTATTCTGCTTTAAGACTGTCTTCTTCCCAATCGGGACTGGTGTGTCATCTACCTGGACAGTGTTCAGCGTTGTCACCCGTGCAGCAGCATTTTTCTTTTTTTCCTGTCGCTCTTTTTCATTTGCACATGCCATGTTTAATTTTTCTAACAGTACTTCATCTGATGTGGTGGTTAGCAGGAGGAAAGGTTGCATGTCACTCTTTACATTGTCACTCTGTAACCCCGTCAGAACTGTGTGCAGGAATAAACTCTGGACCAACGTGGGATCATACTTCACCTCTGATTCAGCTTCTTGAGATGCAAAAAGAATCCTTTGACGAAGATCCATTGCACGCAGTAGAAATTTCTGTGGGGACTCTTTATTAGTCTGCACTTCCGATGAGAGCTGCTTGTACAACTCAGTGGCTCCTCTCTCTTGATAGTGAGATCGGAGAATCCTTCGTAAAGAAGTTAGGGTAAGATTTTCTTTCCCTTCGAGGTAGCTTCTCAACTGCAGACCTGGTGTTATGGCACGAACCACTGCATCAATGATCTCATCCCCCTGGTAGCCTTTACTGAGCCCACTTTCTATCTGTCTGACCAAATTAGGAAATGTGAGTTTATCTTTTTGTCCGAGTTCACCTATTTGTCCAGATATTTTGAAATCTTTGCGCCAGGGGGCAGTGTCTGGGGGCACTATGCTTCTCTTTCGCACTGCATCCCGACCTTTTTCACTTGGTTTGGCTATTCCTGGTTCAAAATCTTTTATACTTTCAATCAAGTCCTTTATACGTAGCAAATCTGACATTCCTCCATCTTCTAGCTCTAATGCAGCTCTTTCAATGTAGGTTGACACAATATTAATTAGTTGGCCTCGAGTCTTTCCTGTAAGTTGCTCTCTTTCCAGTCCAGATATTTGGATTTCAGCACATAACTCTGACAACTGTTGAAAATTCAGTCCAAATAACTTGCCTTTGATGTCCAACTGTAATTCCTCTAACGCCATTTTCGAGAGGGTAGACGCAGTTCAGCTGGCCGGATTCACTTCAAAGTCTTCCAGTGCCCTCTAGTGGTGGCTGTACGCACAGAGATGCAACTAGAGCACATGTAGAAACAAACCAGTAAACGGCGACGCCACTCCGACTGGGTTGATTGGGGATATTCGGCGCGAGCTTCTACCCACGGCGAGTAGACAACACTCGAACGCAAATATCCCAGCGGTGCCTCCAAAATGTTGCGCTCTCCACTATAGTAAGGGAGATACGGTGTTGTGGGATCCAGAAAAAAACCACAAGACAAGCAATGTGATACGTCTTGACTCAACAGTGGTTTACTTCGAATGCCCCGATCTAATGCAAACGTACGCGCACAACAATTTCCGGTCCAACGATCTAAATCGGTCCGACACGAAACATGAACCGAAGCAGGCGTTCCATGTTTAAATAAACATTTTCGATATATATCATTTGTAAACCAATAGAACTACGCGAATGTAACCAAAATAGGAAATACGATAATTTACAACCTGTCACACAACTACATTAGCTGTAGAGGTCAGCAAAACGGGAGTGTACTGATCCTATTCCTCAGTTTTTAAACGGTGGTGTATTGCTTTTGTAGATTGTCCTTTTTCGCTATTTGAAGCTGGGGTGAATAATTATGGCCATCTATTACATTACTTGTGTTTTTTACCTCAAAACTGAAATCTCATTAGTAAACATTTTTCCAATTTTTATTGTTTCAATAAACAATCCTTATAAGAAAAAAATCACATCAATAATACATTAAAGCAGACTAAGATAAAAACAAATGAATCATTGATTAATATGAAGGAAAAAGACAAAAACAGATTTTTTTTTCCATGCAATTACAAGTAGAAACCGACTAAATACTTTGATGTGCGGTTTGGTTAGTGTTAACACAATGACTCTTAATTTACGTTTTTCTGTGGCCTTATATTTTGTGCAGATGATAGAAACAAAACTATAACTTTAAAAGTTCCTCCACAACACAAAGTTTCATGACTTATGAGATAAAAATGTGGAGTACACTTATTAACCACTCACCGTATTATTATCAAAGCTAAATTATCCAAGCTAAAAATACAATACAATATATTACATATTGATTTATATAGCACTTTAACAACAGCTGAAGCGGTAACAAAGCGTTTAACATGGACACCTATCATATACAGTTAATAAAGCAGTCACAGAGATAATAGAAAGCACCAAAAATCGGAAATACAAATCATTAATCTTACCGATCTAATACCAGTCAGATCACAGCCTTTGCAATTAGACAATCCCTTTTTATGAAATTGTGATTTTATTGCAAATGTAATTAATTAACACTCCTCTTATGTGACATTTCTGACTTTTGGTTATGTTTCACACCCCTCACAAAACTACACATCAGGCATGTACCACGATTTGCAGGCCAGGCTCGGCAGAATTAAAATAAGTGAAAGCAAATTTTTCAAGTATGCAATTAAATAAACTTGACAACACCCTCCTGAGTTACACGGTTAGTTAAATGATACTTAAACCAGGAAATCTCAAGGAAACTGTTTTTGTCATTGCCTGGGGCTTTCTGTACAATGCTAAGAGAAAAAAATGCTCATCAGAGCAGTCATAAAAAATACAAATAAAAAAAATGAATCAGCTGGGCCAAGCTTGTTGATATCAAGCCCAGTTTGCAGCTGGCACTCCTACTCTGCCATCTAGCCTGTGTCTTTAACTCGTACTTAGCTAAACTCTGTGATCGCATATTTCATAACGCCGGAAACTGCATTTTCACCAGACCCTGATTCTCCTGTCGCGCATTCAACTTGTATAATTGTGGGAGGCCATGTTACTGAAGGAAAGCTTCTGCCGTTGCACCATACTTTTGCTTCTCTCTCTGTAAAGCCGAAAATGGAAGGCGTTTGCGCCGTCAGTTTTCGCAAAATCTGTTTGGCTAGTCACACAATTGGCAAGTTACTAGCCAATCCTAGTATCACTAACTGTGAGTGATACGTGCATACTGGCCAGAGCTAGCACACTGTATTGGTAGCGAGCTGCATAAGCAAATATACTGTGTTGATTTAATAGCAGTTTTGTCAACCCACAATGGATGAAGGAGGAGAAAAAAATGATTTGGTTGGAGATTTACTGTTAAAGCCATTTTCAAGATGGACTTTTCAAGAAAAAATGAACATCATTAAGAAAAGTCGGTCAGTTATTTCCTGGCTAATGGTAGCCTCTAGTGGACTTGTAGTAAATCACACAACACTTTTTTTCAGTCTGGATTGATTGAGATGGAGAACTACTGAAGGCCTAGCGATGAAATCCACGGCCTGCCTCTGCTGTAACGTTTTGGTGAGTTCTGTAACTTCAAATCTTAAACAGAGTAAAGACAAGATCCAGATTTTACTAATCCAATTTAATTAGGTACCGGAAGCAACTTCACAATTCACTTCATCACTGCTAATTATACGTGAAAGAAATCCAACCAGCCCCAAATTCAAATCTTGGTTATCCAAATCGAATATTTTAAATATGTTCGAAACATGATATTGGCATGAAATCACATTTGTTTTGTACTATAGTGAGCATACACTGATTCAAGGCTCATGTTTTCATCTAATCAATTGAATCTCAATTAAATGAGCTCCCCATTGAAGCATGAAACTTTTGGTTGATTTTTGATTTTGTTTTTGAGAATTTGTTAGTGTGCCATAAGGACTTCTTCTTGACCCAAGGCAATGTGTGTGCAACTGAGCCCATCTAATGTTGCCTTTACTTTTGAGTGAACTTGTTTTGTTTTAAACATGTGCAGCGGGGAAGAGAATTTACTAGTGTGTGTGGGGGGCCGTGCATGTGCGGGCGCGTGTTGACTGCGTGCTAGGCCATGGCCTTCGCTGTAGCAGAAGTGAAGTTGGTAATCTTGGAGTGACAGGACTGCGTTACAGCTGCTGCTCTTTTAGTGGTCATGCACGGAAATTAGTGTTGTTTCCTTCTTTTTGCCGTAGGACTTGTTAAATAACAGGACAACTTTTGAACATTGAATAGATCAAATCCTCATTAGCATTTTCCCGATCGCTTAATCTTCACTAGGGTCGCGACGGGTGCTGGAGCCTATTATCGGGCATTGGCGGTGGATACCCTGAACCGGTTGCCAGCCAATCACGGGGCACACAGAAGCAAACACCCATTCACGTTCACACCTAGGGACAATTTGTAGTGTTCAATCAGCCTGCTGTGTGTGTTTTTGGAATGTCGGGGGTAGTGGGGGTCCTGACTGAGGACACCTAGAGAACATGCAAACTTCACACAGGAAGCCCGGAGAGCTGAAATTGAACCGAGTATCATTGCACTGTGAAGTCAACGTGGTAACCACTCGACTATACCGGGCAGCCCGAGAATGAAGTTTGAAAGTTTACATATTTAATTGCCTTATGTTTACTGTTGTCAGCACTCAAAAGAATGTGAGCCATCTGGCTTGTCTCTTTACATCAGTTGTTATACTTCTTCTTTATGTGCACAAAACACTCATGACTGATCACCACTACAGTTTAAACAGGAGACAACGCAGAATGCCTAAAATGTAATAGGTGAAGCGGAGAAAATATGGCTGATAATTACATGCAGAACCAATAAAACAGTTTCTTTATCTTTTTTTATAAATATAGTAATATAGTTTAATTATTTCAGTTAAGTGTTAAAATACGAGTGAACCGGTTTACAAGGTTTTTTTCATGAGGCAGATTTTTTTTTTTTGCTTTCCAACCTCAACAAACATACACCTTGGACTGCATTGACATGTGTACTGTATTTATACCATATTTTCTGCACGAGAAGGCACTTTAGATTATAAAGAGCAACTTTAATCAATGAACTACATCATCATCGTTGGTACCACCCTACCCACTCTCAAGTACTTGCACACGCAAGAATCAAAACAAGGGCATGGAAAATCCTACTGGACCCTCCGCACCCTGCCCGCCACCTTTTCCAGCTGCTCCCCTCAGGCAGGCGCTACCGATCCACGCGCACAAAATCCAGCAGACATTTAAACAGTTTCTTCCCATTAACTCTCTAAACAGTAACCCAAATCTTAACTGTATAGTGCCTCTTTGCATAATTTTTTTATAATGATACTAGTGCAGCGTGTTCTACCGAAGACAAATTCCTTGTTTGTTCTACATACTTGCCCAATAAATATGCTTCTGATATTGGGCGCACTACATTATCAGGTCACAATAGTGGGTGTGTTTTTGCTATGCATCCAGTAGATGGTACTATGCTGATGGCAATACAATACAATACATTACAGTTTCACGTAAATATATCACAACTGCTACAGCTGTCACAAAGCAATCAGAACTGATCGCAAATACATATGTGAAACATACATATGAATGGCGTTAGAATGCAATAAATGAAAAACAAAATGCTATGAAGACCATTGATTCAATATAATTGGAACACAAACCTAGTGGGCTCACATCAAGGGATAAAATATCCTCTGAAGTCTTGCTTGTCTCATTCTTGTATCGTTTAGTCAGTAGTTAACCATGCTTTGGTTGTTACAGTATCTCATGGAACTCACAAAGTAGATGTCTGTTTATATCTGTTTTGGCGAATGCACAGATCCATTGGTGTCAAGCAGAATTATTTTAGAGTTCAATTGGTTGCTGATAACAGTCACCACTAGATGGGATAGAAACACTAACAGGGAAACAACTCACTAGGGAATGTAAAGAGATTCTAACTCCATACATTAGGCGTATCGGATTACAGGGTGCACAGTCTTTGTTGAATTTGAGAAAATTGCTTTTAGGTGTGCCTTATAGTGCAGAAAATGCAGTGGTTAAAAAACATTGCAAGATTTTCACAGCATTTCCTGCAGACCCACGATGACGGCAATTAACACACACCATGATTAATCTAGATGATAATGAATGTACATCCCATACGACAACCATTAAGGCGGGCACCACTTATTTCCATCCCTCATTATGGCATATTGCGCGGTCGCTCCTAGTCATATTGACAGCAGACAGCTGCCTGAATTGTACACACGATACACACAAATCCTGCTGAGTGCAATGCCACTTGAACGGCATGGAGATAGCCTCTAGTCATGACCCTATTTAGATTCTAGTAGGTGCAGCACAACAGAAATTACTTCGTGGGATTGGCTTGACTGCCTTCTGTCAGACGAGACAAAAATGCTCTTTGGAATGTCTCCAATTTAAAATAAAGAAATAAATATGATCGGTATAAGCAGGGCAGTAAAGGAAGAATAGCCTTTAGTGCAGCCGGCACATGGCAAGCTTCAAAGAGCAATATGTCAACAGAACACAGGCAGTAACAGTCATGACTTGCATACAGTAAATTACTGATGCAGAAAGGATTGTTTCCATCAGTCATTATGAGCAATGCGACCGTATGCTGTTCTTTTGGAGGTGGAATGAAAATCTTTTGCAACTCTGGATTTATCCGCTCACCTTTCTGCTTCCTCGCTGATGTGATGACCTAGAATCGTTTTTGGAGGAACAATCAAACTGAAAAAGTTGAGACTCAATCCGTAGCAGTTGCAAAGAAGTAAAATACTCCAAAAAGATGTCCTATAATTTCCGTACTGTAAGGCATACTCAAACGCGTTAAATTTTTATACAGCGTGCGACCTCTGCCCAGTATGTTCTTGTCACTAGATTCTTGTGATCACAGCAGTTATCGCAAACAATGATTGGCTAGTGACTAGCCAATCATTGTTTGCGAAAATTCATTGGTACCCCTTTTCGAAATTTGATCGGTTAGAGCAACAGTTTAATCAACACATTTTATGTGACAAGGCCCGCAGACTCATTGTCAAGTCGTCCAGGTAGATTTCTGACCATGGTAACAAATGATGGCTCAAATGTGATTGGTTAAATGCTTAAATACATAAACACACATCTGGAAGCAGCACAACAGGGGAAAGGAACGAAAGGAAGCTGAAAGACAATTTGGAATTATTTCATAAGAATTAATGGACAAAATATGATTAACATCAGTCCGTGATTCAGATATTTTTAGGCCAGCACAGAAGGCTTTGCAGGCCTTGATGGTCCCCCTCTGGTATTGTATATCCATGGGTTTAAGTCCGTCGAGTGGATGCATAGCATAACCGCAGCCGCTATTAATGCCGCCATTCATTGAAGGTGCCTTCTAGTACAGAAAAATGATACATTACAAAACAACCATCACACCATTGAAAATATGACAGAATTTTTTTTTATTGATCTGTTGATCAATTTGTTCACCCATCCATGCACATCTACAATTCTTTCCTTTTGGCAGTAGTCTTATATATATATATATATATATATATATATATATATATATATATATATATATATATATATATATATATATATATATATATATATATATACGTTTTCATACATTGAGTTTTTTTAGTGACACCACAAATGTCCGTAGAAAATATTTGCTGTATAGTGAGAGGGGAGCAGTATTCATTTCTTGAAGGGTATCCAAGTCCTGACTGCACATTGCACACACAGAAGCAGTTGACACCTTTCCACTGGCACTTTGCTGATGGGGACGGTGGCAGAATGGGGTTGGGAATTAATTTATTCAATTCGTAGAAGTTGATGCTGCTTTTTTTCTTGAGGATCAGCCAAAAAAAAGGACATAACAGGACATTTTATGTTATGATGTTGTTTTGGGGAAAGAGATTTTTTCTCTCCCTTGTTTGGTATGTCACAGTCATAAATGACACAACACAGTTATGTTAATATTTGCTGCTTACTACGTCTTTGTGATTTCACAGCATACATCTCTTTTTGAAGCCGATACTGCACATAAGTTCTGTATAAAAGCTGTTGAGATAATCATGCCGTCTGTTACAACATATCGAGCAATCCTTTTTGTGAATGGCAGTCATAAAAACAACGCAAAGGGAAAACAGACTTTGTTGGCAGTGTTCTGTGGATGAATTTTTTAGCGTGCATCTGTGAGGCAACATGATTCATTTTTGGCAAATACTCATTCAGGTTTACTTTTGAAAGACATGTTTCGTTCTATAAGCGTTGGGATTTGGTATGCAGCTGATGCATCGTTCATTTTGTGGACTAAACACGTGTACCTGTTTTGAACTGAGAAAAGAAAAATCAATTACAAAGCATTTGGTGAAAGTCAAATAACTTTTTTTCGGATCGACATTTAAAAGCTTCCATTCGACTAATTGCTCATGACATTTTTTTGGCATCTCGTCTTCCACTCGGCCAATTTCCTGTCGCCATTTGACTCGTCTGTCTGCTGCTGTCACCTACAACACCCTGTGGCGCAGTGAAATGTCTGGTCAAAAACCTGCTGGGCAAGGCTACTTTACGTACACAAGATAGCTGAAACTAGACATTTAAAAAAATAATTTAAAACCTTGAGGCAAAATAAAGAAATATTGGATTAAAATGACAAACCACGTGTTCTATGGAAGCATGTGCTTTTATAATTATTTGAAAGACCTAAAGCATGAGTATGGAGGTGGGCGAAAGCACAGATTTCAAGGTGGATTCAAAAGCATTTACTGCACAGTTAGGGTTAACTTCAGTTGGGTTGGCAGCCTAAACCATTTACATGCGGCATGAGAGCTAAATGATGCACTGTATCTACTTTGAATTATTGTCTGGAATATGCTGCCTCGGAAGCTGGAAGCCTGACGAGCTTTGGCCAATTGCCGCTTGTCTACAAAATCCAAGGTAGCTATACAGGTAACAGAGTCATGGCGGTAAATGAAACTTCAACCTTTGTTGCCTGAATTTAGTGCTTAATAATGCACAGAGAAGAACTGTGTACCCAAAGTGTGAATATGTTTTGTCTGATACAACTCAATGCTTTCGATTAAAAAGTTTCTTCAGCCATCTGTACTTCTTCGAATGTATCGGACGTTTCGCTTGTTATCCAAGATGCTTCTTATATATATATATATATATATATATATATATATATATATGCATACACATACTTTCATTTCTTTCATAACTTTGCTGCTGTGAAATGTAAATTTCTCCACTGCGAGACTAATAAAGGCAAATCCAATCCAATCCAATACACACACACTACTGTCCAGACATGAATAAACTCCACAGAGGGAGTCCTGACTGGGTTTTGAACTCCCGACCTCTGCACTTTGAAGTCAGCATGCTAACCACTCGACTACCGGGCCGCCCATTCTCAAACATAATGAATGCAAATGAAATGGAAAAACTGTGCCAGAAAATTGGATAAGTTCCGTCGTATAACCGACTACCATCATCTTTGACTTTTGGTATTTCAGTTTACAGGCGACAGAGAGACACAACAATGTGCAAAGTTTTCTATATATGCTCTTTTCAACACCAACTCCATTCTGAGAAAGGCCCAACAGAGTACTTCCTGAGGCTGCTAAAGAAGCATGGCCTGCCAGAGGAGGTGCTACGACATTTCTACATGGCTGTCATCGAATCCATCCTGTGTTCTTCCATCACCATTTGGGTCGGGGCCATCACAAACATTGACAAAATCCGACTTCAACGGACAGTTAGGACGGCGGAAAAAATAATTGGCACCGCCCTACCCACTCTCGAGGACTTGCACACTGCAATAATCGAAATAAGGCCGCGGAAAATTCTACTGGATCCTCTGCACCCTGCCCACCACCATTTCCAGCTAATCCCCTCAGGCAGGCGCTACTGATCCATGCACACCAAATCCAGCAGCGATTTCAACAGCTCCTTCCCCCAAGCCTTTAACTCTCTAAAGCAGGGGTGCTCACACTTTACGAGCTACTTACAAAAACTACCAAGTCAAAATGATCTACCCACGACAAAAATGCAAAACATAATTATTTTCAAATGTTTTCAGGATTCTTTGTATGTACAATGTATGTTGATGTACCTTGCATAACTGACTAAGCCAATATTGCACAACACACACAATAACTACATATACATAACATAATAAATAACTATTAACATTTTTTTTGTAATTACCTGAGTTTACTTTGATGACTTGCACTGAATTGAATCAGCCAGGGATGCATAGACCGGACAGTAGCTGCTGACAGCCAGCCTCAAACACATTTCCAAATGTTCATCATTCATGGTGGAACGGTATTTGAACTTAATGATCTTCATGTAGGAAAAGGCTGACTCACATAAATAAGTGGAGCCGAATAATGCAGTCAAGGAGGGAGCACATTTCCTCAAGTTGGGGTACTTTTCCTGTGTGAGTAAGTTACAGAACTGTTCAAGTCTCTGAACAAGGAGTCAGCTGCTTCACTGAATGCTTCTTTTACCATCTCTCCGTCTTGGAAGGACTTATTGTTTTTAACGATGGCGTGACTCACCCGGAAAGATGCTTTGGTGGCGACTTTCGCCTTTGAAGTATGTTGAGTGAAAAATGACTCGTGTCCGGACAACTGGGATTTTAGTTCGTCCACCGTTCTCTTTCTCAGCTGACTTTTCGGCGTGAAGTCAATGTCGGATTTTCCATGGACAGTCCGAAAATGGCTGCTCCACATTTTCCCATTCCGTATGAAAGTAATATGTTTTGCCCCCTTACTTGGTCCCGCTTTCTCACTCATTTTGATCACCATATGTTTTAGCAAGGGCTTAAAATCTGAGGTAATTCGCTGACTAGCTTGTAAATTTTGCTGCGTTTAGCGTCGTTGTTTACGCATGCACGGCGACCTAAAGGTAAAAATTCAGTTGTCATCTGAATGGTTGCCCTGTATGTCAATCAAGTGACGGGACGTTTGATAGGCTGACAAATGTTTTTTTTTTTACTGTCACGCTGCGATCGGCCAGTACTACCTCCGCGATCGACCAGTAGATCGCGATCGACGTAATGAGCACCCCTGCTCTAAACAGTCAGCCAAATAGAACTGTATAGTGTCTCAATTTTTCTTATGATGATACTAGTGCAGCGTGTTCTACCGGAGAAAAATTCCTTGTGTGTTCTACATATTTGGCAATAAAGATGATTCTGATTCTTAGCATCTTATTTTGAGTTTATAAATGATTTCAAATTTTATTTTTAAACGTTCTCTATAGTGTGGCATTTCACTGAGTGGGGGCTTCTGAAGCATCTTTCCTTAACATGAACACAGATTCACTGATAGGAAGTGGCTTAAAAAAACTTTTTTTTTGTCCATATAGATTTAAAAAACAGATCATGTTGTTTAATATTTGACAGCTCTGTGTATCAACTCTTTTTGAAAGTGTAGGCATTTCTTTTCAACACCCACCACAAACCTCATACTGGCATGTCCCTTGGCTAAAACCACACTGAAACAACTACCTTTGATTTTTCTCGTGAAATACACATCATTACACAACTCATCCTTAATGAGCAGTCTGTCTTTGTGCAGAACTGGAGGTTCATCCTCATTCATTTAAGATGACGTGCCCGCAGAGACTTTCTGTCAATATTCATGCATTGATAATTACAGAAAACAGGCACATATATTACTACACTTCCTAGTGAAACCCAATGTCAAACGTAAACATGTACATCATATTCTAAGATATTCTAATTAGAGTAATGCATTAAACCTCTTCTTGTAACACTATAAAGCCAATTAATATTGGCATTTTACTATATTATGCAATACTCATGGACGTTCATCTGTAATGAGTTGTTGGCTTCATTTTGGAGGCTTGAAAATGAAGGAGCAATTCGTAGAAGTCAAATTCTTCTCTATCAACACTCCAGGCCAAAAGTTGGCACGCAGTAACCGGGATTGGACCAGAGAATAAAATACAGTGATACATTGGCTTACCAACTTAATTGCTTCCCAGATAGTGTGTAAGGCAAAAAGTGTGTATCCCAACCATTAATTTCCCATAGGAAACCAGTAAAATGAGAATAATCCATTCGCAGGTCCCCATAAAACATAACTTTCTACTTTCTAATTTTCTAAGCCTTAAAACTACACAAAATATACCTTATTTTATGTATAATAAATGTGCTATGGTATTGTAATTAAATAAATAAACTGTACTATATAATAAAGTAGTTTTATTTACCTTTGTGATGGTCGTTGATGGCTTGATGGAATGGAGTGGCTGGTTTCATCAGCAGTAAACACTTGATGAGGAAGGTAGCCTTCTTCTTCCACCATCTTGAGGAACGATTCCTTGTAAGCTTTGGCAGCTTTATCATCAGAACTGGCTACCTCACCATGACGAATGACACTATGAATCCCTGTACGACGCTTAAAGTTCTCGAACCATCCGTGGCTAGCTTTGAAATCATCAATGAATGACCAACTTCCAGGTTTCCTCTTGACGATATCAGAGTGAAGTTGCCGTGCTTTCTCTGCAATAATTTTACCTAGTTCCTCATCAATTGTGTTCTGTTGAGCTGGGTTGATAGCTTTTTGCATCAAGTGTACAGATGGCTTGTGCAGGTTATTTGTGGAGCCTGATTGACGCGATATTTTAACCTTGAAGGTCCACTTTATAATCTGGTGCGCCTTATATATGGAAAAAGTTTGAAAATACACCATTCATTGGGTGTGTGCCTGATACTCCAGTGCACCTTATACACCGGAAAATACGGTAAATCATTAGATTATATGGCGCTAGCTGGATGACTTTCAGTTTTGCTTATATTAGCTGATGCAGATTTCTGAAATTGTTTTTCTTGAAAATGTCGTTTTTAGCTGAAAAATAGACTCCTAAATTACAAAATGTCAATTATATAATTGTAATTCTGTTGATGATTAGTTTCTAGGGTTTAGGATAATTCTCAGGATGAGATTGATCACAAAAAGGTAAATGTTTCTGAAAAAAATACAAATTGGAACAAATTGTGCTATTGGAAGTTTTGGCACGACACAATCAGAATTTTCAGACCAAATCCCCAAATGCCTTTGAGAAAAAAAAAAAAACATCTCTATTTTCCGCATAATCCGGAGATGTTGACACCAAATACATCTTCTCTCTTCTATGTCCTGAAATACACCTTCTTAGATCCTTGCAGATGTGACTGTCGGTTCTCATCGTGAAATGTGATGTGCTACCATTTTTGGAGAAGTATTTACCGGTGCATAAAGTGCACCGTAGTATAAGACGCACCCCCGATAAATTGTGTATTTTTAAACTTTTTTTCATATATAAGGGGCAACAGACTATCAGGCGTACCATCAATGAATGAAACATCTTTTCCAAATATAATACATAAATATATAACAATTTTCAAAATATGGTATCATACCACATTATAAGGCACTACAGTAAAGGATGGGGATACGCGCTGCTTTTTCTACAGGGGGAAATCGCTGCTCACACTAGTTGTGAGACCTGTTGTGGCTCAAAATGACTTCACATATAAGGTGCATCGGTGTATTCGCCGCAGGATCATCTTTTGAAGAAAATCAAGGCTTTTGGGTGCGCTTTATACTTCGGAAGATTTAGAGTTTTCTCCATACGGTTAAACCAGCAAAAACATATTCTTCTTGCTCCATGTTAATTGGTTTACCATGAAGCTCTAACTCTTCATCTGAATCGCTTGATTACTTGACACGAACCACACAATGACATCAGGTTATCGAGAAAGCTGCCGCAATGTCTTCGTAAGTGGCAAATCAGATGCGTTATTGTTTGGGTCTTATTATCGGTGGCTGTTCTCGTCTAATCGAGACAAACAAGGGTGATGAATAGCCTTTGTTTGTCATATTATTAGAGCAACACATTCCTGGCAGTCTTATTATGGTGAGCCACGTTGACAGACAAAGAAACACTGTAAACTCACTTAATATGCATTAAGGACGCTTCAATGCTTAAACAGAAGAGATGTTTTGAAATGTATTATTTTTAATTACCTTTTTTTCAATTAGCTTCACCGACTGATTAAATCCAGACTTTTTTTCTTAATTCCGAAAGAAACCATTTGTATCAACAGTATCTTATGTACATAAAAAATAAATGCATACATCATGCATGCATCAGACTGGGAATGAATTCACAATGAAGCTGTACTCGTGGATGAAATTGTCCAGGAATAAATCGTCTTGGAAAATATCAACTAAACTAAAAATATGTACATGTCAGTGCTTGTTCAGATTGTATTTGAAATTTCAATGCGCTGCCATTGCTTAATGTTAATTCACATTTGAATTAAATGATTCGTTCTTTTCCGCATTTGATTGAAATAGTCTTTTGATTCATTCAAGGTTAGAATGTGTGAAAAAAACACCTTTTCTGCTTATTAAATGCCTCACAGTAGGCTCCATTGAAAAAACTGTTTACTTTTCATCATCTGCTCAATAAAAGAGACACGGAACATAATCTTAAAACAAGTGGACATTTCCATGCGTATCTGCCAGATGCGCAGGGAGTGATTTTCAGAAGTGTAAATGCATATTAAACACCTGCAAACTGGAGGAATGCAATATCTGAATTATTTATGGTTGTACTTGGGTTAAAATACATGGCCGCGTTTTGGAGATGGGGTGAAATGGACCTGCAGCGTTACTGCATTTTCAGATATGACTCAGACCACGGAAAGCTGTTGACTTGTTGTTACCCATGATTGCTATGTCTGAGTTTTATCTCCTTTCCACTCAATAGCTTTTGTTAAAGGCTTCGCTGAAATTATAGATACAATCCAATAGTTCACTAACTCGTTTGACTTTGGAGACTTTGGTCCAATGTTTTTTCAGCTACAA
The DNA here is from genome assembly GCF_051943395.1 of Hippocampus bargibanti. Classification (NCBI taxonomy): domain Eukaryota; kingdom Metazoa; phylum Chordata; class Actinopteri; order Syngnathiformes; family Syngnathidae; genus Hippocampus; species Hippocampus bargibanti. Next base: position 3,468,966 of record NC_142735.1, read on the forward strand.
GTTTGCCTGTGTGTATATTATTTATTACCAGTGGCGCGCCGTGGATTTCATCCCTCGGCCTTCAGTAGTACTCCGTCTGAATCAATCCGGACTGAAAATAATGTGGTGTGATTTACTACAAGTCCTCTAGAGGGTACCATTAGCTAGGAAATAACTGACCGATTGTTCTTAACGATGCCCATTTTTTGGCTTTAACCGTAAATCTCCAAACAAATACATTGTGGGTAGACAAAACCGCAACGAAATCAACACAATATATTTGCTTATGCAGCTCTCTACCAAGACAGTATGCTAGCTCTGACCAGTATCCACTTATCAGTCATCACTCGCGGCTAATGATACTATAATTGACTAGTGACTAGCCAACAAGCCACTTCTTCCTTTCCTTTTCGCTTTTCCCTTCAGGGGTCGCCACACTGAATCAGTGTCCTCCATCTAACCCGTTTTTGTGCATCCTTTTCTCTCACGCCAGCTACCTTCATGTCCTCTTTGACAACATCCATAAACCTCCTCTTTGGTCTTCCTCTTGGCCTCCTGCAAGGCAGTTCAAGGCTCAGCATCCTTCTATCGATATAGTCAGCCTCTCTCCTAGCCACTCATGTGACTATCCAATCAGAATTTGTGAAAACTCTGACGTTGACCAGCGCCTTCGAGCAGGCCTTGGGTTGCCAACTCGAACTCTAATTGGTGAAAGCAACTGTTTCATCGCCGTTAATTTTTATGCTTCATAGCCTGCAGAACTGATTGTGAAGGCTCCAGGTAGATTTGTGACCCTGGAAACAAATGATGGCTGCAATGTGACCGGTTAAATGCTTAAATACGAAAACACACATCTGAAAGCAGCGCAACTTTTGAAAAAAATAGTCAAAGAAAGCTGAAAGACATTTTGGAATCATTTAAAAATAATTTATGGACAAAATAGAATTAATTAATCTGTGATTCAGATATTTTTAGGCCAGCAGAGAAGGCATTGCAGGCCCCGATGGCCCATCACTGTTTATTACTATGAGTCATGCTTTTCAATTCCCGAATAAGTGTCTTCAATTTGGACTGTGGTTTGTATAGATGAATGCACCATTTATTAATTGTCATTTGTAGTGTAATTTCTTTCCTTCATTAGTACATCGAATCGATTCTTCTTTTGTTTTGTATTGTGCAAACAATATGGTCATATATTTACCATGCACACACTGAATTTGAAACGACTGAGAGAAAATGTGTGTTGGTGATTTGTTCCAAGGGTTTAAAAAATAAATACATTCCCATCAAGCATGGTCTTAAAGGACAACCGACGTCACTTTTTTGTTTCTTAACTGACAGCAGAAAAACGTTTTATAGCATCTAAAATACCCAAAACACACGGTATGATATTTTTATTCAAATGCAAAACACCAATAAAAATGACTTAGTGTCCAAAATCTGCAAAAAAATTGAGCTGCGACTTGGGCATTTTCAGAAATTCCCGCCCCCAGTTTGTGACGTCACGCCAAGACGTCTTGCATTGTTTGAGAATCAAAACAATGGCTTCAGATTCGGAGAATATGCTTTCTTGTTACACCTCTAGTTATGAATATGATTCAAATAGTTATGAAGAGGAAAACATACATGTTAGCAATCGATTAAATGAGAAATGATCACCAGAAAAGAGGCACAAAATGGCGACCTCCTGTGGCCACCTCTGTTTCCACAGGCTGATGAATTCCTTATATGGAGCTTGGACACCCTCTTCTGGCGGCTTTTGGGTGAAACACAAGGTTTTCAGACCAAACAATACAGCAAAATACATTGACGTGTTTTAAGGACTGCTACAATGTGTCTTTTTTTCGGTCAGGGGGCGTTCCTACAATCACGTCACGTACGGACTCCTCACCAACTCAAAAACAAGACTTCCTGAATATTCAGCGCAAGTCTTAAAACGTAAAATATACCTATATGCGGTGGAATCTTTTTAAAATACGCTCAGTAGAAGTCATTTGAAGCCATTTTACAAATTATGGACACAACTTGTCCGGAGGTTGTCCTTTAAATGAGATGAACACACAAACTGTTACTGTATGTGTTTACTTTGGGCCTGATTTACCAAAGGTTTTTTTTTTTCTCCTAAGGCTTTGTAACCAAAGTTTAAATAGTCTCAGATTCCGGCTGAGTTAAGTCAAACAAAACTCAGCTTTTATCAGGTTGCTGAATTCCCCAAATGTATCATTATCATGTAGATGTGTTTCCTTATATGTCTAACTCTTCCAATTTCATCACCTGAATTTTCACTTGTGGTGCCCACCAACAGAGCAGGCAACCTGTTAGCGTGAGAACAAGCAATTCACCACTGTGCCATTTTCTCTTTTGTTATATTTTCACCCTCAGCAACTTACTTCCAGTTTACTAATCATACAATCACAACCGTGCCAATGGCCTTCATCCCCTTCCTATTAAAAGAAACACTAACTTAGCAGGACTTCAAAGGGTTGGAGCTCAGCCCAAATCTATCCATGCATGCAGGTCCTCGAGTAGAAATTCAGGTGTGAGGGTTAATTGCTAACAGATGTTGATCCTCTTTAGTTCGTTAATCAAGTGAAATTATCAGTCTCCTGTGGTGGCTTGTCCAAAATCTAATAAGATTGTATTTAGTGTGCTTCCTCCAAGGTAGTGCTCTGATCAAATGAGTGCATTTGCATGGTTGTGTTGTAGATTAAAAAAAATAAAAATCAATGCTCGTACTCTTCAGGGTTCATTTTAGGGATTGGTGCAGATGCAATATTTTTTTATTTCTGTTACAATACTAGAATAATAAACTATATACACAGATACCTCAGCTTACATACTTAATTGGTTCCCAGAAAGTGTGTGTAAGACGAAAAGTTTGTCTGCTAAACATTTATGTCCCATCAGAAACCATTAAAAATTAGAATAATCCGTTTCCCGGTCCCCATAAAAGATAATTTTCGACTAAATAAGCCTTAAAACTAGACAACATATTTCTTATTTTATGTATAACATGTGCTATTGTAAGTAAAAAATAAACTGCACTGTATAATAAAGTCACTTTATTTACCTTTGTGATGGTTGAAGTTGAGTTTAAGTGAAGTTGCCATGCTTCCTCGGCGATAATACCCTCACACACTGTCCCCTGCTAGCTGCTTTTCGTTAATCCAAATCAACAGAAATTTTTCAACCACTTCTATTGCCTGAGACTGTTGTTAGACAACACAGAAACACCTTTAGCCACACGTAGCAATGGTTGACTTAGCATACTGGTACTGTGAGTCTAAGTCACACAAACGCACACCTCGTTCGTCTTTTTTGATGATCTCCTTCTCTTGCTTGACCGTAATTTTCTTTTGTGTCCTCTTTGGCTGAACACTAGCCTGTGGTGGGGTCTTTTTCGGTCCCAAAAAAGCAAAAGTACTCAACTAGAGAACAAACCACGTCTGCACTGAGTGCACTTAAAGAAAGTGGATGTGGAAACCTCGTCCGCCAGCCACTGCGGTGCTGTTCGACCGTGGGGTTTGGTGTTCTTCCATTGTGGTGCTCCTGTGTTTTCCGAAAACTATTTTGTATGCTACGATTGTATTCTCGCGAATTTAATGTTTGTAAGGTGAAAAGTTCGTAAACTAAAGCGTTCATAAACTGAGGTATCACTGTATAGCATTTGCTAATGAAAAAAAATGTTTTCCTGAGTCACTCATGGGCTGAGTTTTATTGTCTCATTCTCACAAACCATCTTAATTGTGTGATGAGGGAGTTTTGAAAACGCCTCAGACTTTAGATTGCTATTAAAAATGAAACATGCATGTTAGCTTTTATTACTGAAGTAGACAGGAATACAAACAACAGAGAGTACATCACAAAGTAGTTCACCTGAAACTTTGGCACAAAATAGGTTGCTCAAGAGAAAAGAAAAATAGCTAATTACTTTGCACTTGGCAGCATTTTTTTTTTTCATTTTTAGGGGTACTTAAAATGCTCATGACTGCAGTTCATCACACTGTGCTTCAATTGGGATAAAAAATGGAGTTTGAAAGATTTTTTTTTCAAGCTGTCGCACCAGATGGTTTGGTTGAAACAAAAGTTAAGCTTTCCAGATCCAAATGCGTGATCTGTGAGTTTGTTGCGATTTGGGAGTAGTTTGGCAGAAATTGAGATACTGGTGTTTGTTGAACACCCACCTATAGGCACAATAGGCATTCTCTTTTTGCTCTTTGAATCTGAGTGGAAAAAAAAATAATAAGTAAAAATCATTGCCTTTTGACCAGGTCAACGCTTGCGCTTGTGTGTTTTGGCTGCATCAGGATGGCAAAGGTGCCTGACCACACTGCATATGTCATGTTTGATACAACCATTGGGGTGCAAGTACATCTGCTTTTTCAGCGTGGGCAATGGGTGAGAAAATGACAACTTGCCCCAGGGAGAAAGCGGCAGAAACACTATACCTAGTGCGCGGTGTATGAGCCGATTCCTTGTGTTATGTTTGCTGGTGTGGAAAAGCTGACTGGAGGCGTTACATATTCAAAAAAAGGCACACAATGAAATGGAGCAAATAAAAGAAATAAATAGAATGGCTGAGAATGAACGTGCAGCGATGTCTTATTAAAAAAAAAAGGATTAGTAACCCTAAGCGTTTATAGTCCTGTGACTGTAAAGTGTCCTTGAGAGTTTTGAAAGGCGCTTATAAATGAAATGTATTATTATTATGTGAGGAAACAAAACAGCCATTGAGTAACTGTGTAAAAACAACATGGCATTATCAAAACGCATTGGCGGGCCGTGCATGTCACTCCTAGGCCTTCAGTTGTGCTACATCTGAATCCCTCCACAGCTGCGACTGTGGTGTGATTTACTACACGTTCACTAGAGGGTGTCATTGGCCAGAAAATAACGTGTGACTTGAAGAAACCTTCGAAAAACTGTCATTCAACGGTTCAAATTGTTACTATGAACGTGTGGTTTCATGATAACCTCATAAAATTGCAATATCATTTGCTATTTTTTGCTAGCTTCGGGGCTGTCCAACCTTTCTTAATGATGTCCATCTATTCTTGAAAAGTCCGCCTTGAAAATGGCTTTAACAGTATACCTGCAACCACATCCATTTCTTCTCTTCCTTCAGCCATTGTGGGTTGACAAAACCACGATTAAATCAACAGAAAAATGTATCTTCTTATGCAGCTTGCTACAGATACAGTGTGCTAGCTCTGGCCACTATACACTTATCACTCGTGGCTAGTGATACTATGATTGGCCCATCATGTGACTAGCTAATCATAATTTACGAAAACGCTGACGTTGCCAGGGCCTTCGAACAGGCCTTGGGTTGCCAACTCCAACTCTGATCTGTTAAAACAACTGTTTTGTTTTTGATGGTCCAAAGCCTGCAGTACTGATTGTGAAGGCATCCAGGTAGATTTCTAACCAAATGATAACTGAAACGTAATTGGTAAAATGCTTCAATACAAAAACATACATCTGGAAGCAGCGCAGCGGGGGAAAAGTAATAAAAGGAAGCTGAAAGACAATTTGGAATTATTTCATAAAGATTCATGGACAAAATCTAATTTACATTAGTCTGTGATTCAGATATTTTTCTGTCAAAACGACATAAACACCAGAGCCTCAGTTACACAACAGCCTTTTATTTTTTTAACATACAGTAAAGCAGTGTGGTATTGTTTATGTATTTTGGGGGCTGTAAACATCAACATTAAGAAGTGGGAGGTTTGAAAATTGACAGCAATATCGTCATCCATCCATCTGGTATAATACTTGGTCTCTTTAGGAGGCTAAGTATCATGCTTCGGGGATTTGGGAGGAAGCCAGGAAACACAAGCTCACAGAGAATGACATTAGAACTCCGAACCTTAGAAAAGTGACACAGATGGGCTAAATATTTGTTCACGGCGCTGCCGACAGCAGTATATTTTCCATCTACAAACTGAAAACAGCACTCTGATGCTTGTTTCACATTGCTCGTCATATGCACTGTTCCCCCTTTCATTTTCCTGTTTCGCTGCTCAATGTGAAAGTGGAGGAAGACACCAATGTCCTGGTTTTTGAGATGGCACCAGAGGCTAGATGGCGGCTGTGTGAAATGGAATAACCGTTTGAAGCTTTATAACACTCAGTCATCCCACTCTTAAATGTGTCCATTTGCGCACTCTGAACCAGGACAACCCCAGCCACAGTTGGTTGACGGATTTAATGGTGATATCATCGGAATTGTGGCTTCATAATCAGGCGAATAGATGAACTATAACCACCTGCTCTAAAATATTCTATATCCTTTGCCGTTATGAGCTTCGGCTTGTTGAGTTTGCAGCCTTACTGCGCTTATCGATTCCTAAGTCACCGGAGATGTTGATTATGATACCGACGTTGGTATTGATTGTGATCGATCTCACAGTCATGAGACTGGCACTTGAGTATCTGTTTTTCTTCTATGTGTACTGCTGATGTTTACTCAAAGTGGTGTGTACTCATTATGTTAAAGCTAGAGCCTGGTGCACATAAAGAAAATTAAGCGTTGTAAGATGGTGATGTCGGAAAGAAAAAATATGCTTTGGAAAATACTTCCTGCCATCTTTGGAATCTACTTTTATATGGTACATAAGGTCGTTTCATGAATTGCTGCTTGTTTGATTGGCCTCTTTGTTTGGCAATATTGCCTTCACGTGATCGCTCACAGAGTGAAATGCATGGTGAATAGTCAGATTTTATGAGCATGTTTAGATTGGCTTAGTCAGCGCGCCCTATTCCACACTGTATTATCCACTGATTCCAGTCTTAAACGCCCTGCCAGCCATCACAATGATGAGTGGCCACACTTTGTCTGCCGTTTGATGTTTTTGAACATCAAACGGCAACATAATTTAATACTAAATAAGCCTTAAAACTACATAAATATATTTTATTTTATGTATAATAAATGTGCTATTGTATTGCAATTAAAAAAATAAACTGTCCTGTAAAATAGTCATTGTATTTACCTTTGTGATGGTAGTTGTCAATGTATGTCAAAGGTTACCTCTTGATGATATCTGAGTGAAGTCGCCGTGCTTTCTTGGCGATAATACCCTCACTCACACTGTCCCCTTCTAGCTGCTTTTCGTTAATCCAAATCAACAGAAGTTTTTCAACCTCTTCTATTGCCTGAGACCGTTGCTTAGACAACACAGAAACATGCTTAGCCGCACGTAGCAATGGTCAACTTAGCGTATTAGTGCTGGGACACTAAGTCACACAAACACACACCTCGTTCGTGTTTTTTGATGAGCTCCTTCTTCTGCTCGACTGTAATTTTCTTTTGTGTCCTTTTTGGCTGAACACTAGCATGTGGTGGGGTCTTTTTCAGTCCCATCATAGCAAAAGTACTCCACTCGATAACAAATAATGCACTTAAAGAAAGGTGGTGACGAAAACTAGTCCGTCACCCACTGATAAAGTGAGCTTTATGTGTTTTTTTGTGTGTGTATACAGTTGAACGAAGTTGATCATATTGTGAATATTGACATGAATACGTGACCATTAAGTTATTATGGTATTGCTTGAGAGTTATAGGAGTTATTATTGTTATTGTTATTGCTTTGCACTATTACGGCTGTTACTATATTGTGAACGTTTAATTTACTGTAACAGCATTATAACGTTTTTTTAACGCGTTTGGTGAACGCAGGAAAAGTTCCCCCTCCACTATGTGATATACTGTAAATGTCGCACTACATGTTACACCGGGTAAAAGATAAACTGTTTCACGAAAATACTGCTTCTTTGCCTCAGAGAAAATAATAAAACAGTTGTTTATTCATTTTTGGGGTGAAAGGAGTTGTTAGAAAGTGCCTTACGAACAAAGAACTTTTAAAATATGTATTCATTGAAGGTGAGCATTATAATGAGGTGTGCATTATAGTATGGAAAATATGCTAATATGTTTATCTGGACAGACTGAAAAATGAACCCATCTAAAAGCAATAAGGACTCTGTTTTTTGTGCTGAATGGAAGGCTGATGATTTCTTTCTTTTGATATTTTGAATGACTTTGCACATATAAAATCATATATAAAATATTGTAAAAGTCTCCAAGTAATTTCACCCCTGACAAAACTGTCGATCAATGCTACAATGTTACAACAAAGTACTTCACAAAGCTCCTCAAGTTACTGCTACTTAATACTGTGCTCCCAAAGTAGCGACAATGTTTTTATCATTAACACAGAGCTAACTATTTTATAATTTAATCAATCAACAATTTCTTTCCACGTCCTTGTCACATTATTTTTTATTTCTTTTTCTTAAGCGTGAGATTATGACAAAACACACATGAACTGATGTAACATTTAATCGCTTTGTTCCTGCACCACCAATTGCATTTCGTCTTTGCCCATCAGCTCGACTGGAGTCTAGACTCTGGAGGATTTTAATATTCATTGGTCCTTGCCGTTCTCATTATTTATTATTTCTCTTCTAATCCAGTGCGTCTCTCATTTTCTCACATAAATAAGAGTGAATCCCCAAATCCCTGTTTACAGCACAAAGTCATTTCTTTTCCGATTAAGTGCCATCGGCGAGCTTTGCAAGTTGATGATTGTGAGTTGTCAAGGTTAGTCATGACGCTTGAAATTATTTTGCCAGTTCAAGTGCGTGAGACTCTTAAATCCTTGCCGTAGACTTTATTGAAGTTCTAGTGGGATAAATGATGCCATTCGTCACCATCGAAAAAGGAAAAAAATACCTCAGTTTATTTAATGAACATACATTTAACCACCTACTTCTCTCAACAGTAACAAGTTTTTTACCTCTATATATGTACTGTACATTCATTCATTCATTCATTCATTCATTCATTCATTCATTCATTCATTCATTCATTCATTCGTTCATTATCTGACCCACTTCAGCCTCTCGAGGGTGGCGAGGGGTGCTATGGTCAATTTGGACTGTTCAATCAGCCTTCTATGCATGTTTTTTGAATGTGGGGGGAAACCGGAGGACCCGGAGAAAACCCACACAGGCCCGGGTAGAAGATGCAAACTCCACACAAGAAGGCCAAAGCTGGTATTGAACCTAGCTGAGTTTCCCTTCAGTCATCATCAAACATTTAAGGCAGCATGTTGTTCATCATACAAATTGCATGTCTGTCAGTAGTAAAGGTGTGATCCATCGAGGAAAAGGTTTCTTCAGCCGTCATCTGTACTTCTTTGAAGGTGTTGGATATTTCCTTCCTCATCCGAAGAGCTTTGTCAGCAAATCAAAGTCATGCTGTTAGTTAGTTGACAAAGCTCTTTGGATGAGCAGCAAAATGTCCGACACTTTAAAAGAAGTACTGATGATGGCTGAAGATACCTTTTCCGTTGCTTGTTTTGATGTTTTTTTAGGATGACAGGTGAAAAGTTAATATTCCAGCCGCGGCTAAAGTGTCTGACGAGCATGAATGACAGCAAATCTCTGCAGAGCAGCCAATGACTTGAAATGTATTTTTTTATAATAAGGTTTTACAGGAATGTATTTTATCAAAACACAACCACAAAAAAATAGCACCAGGATCGTATCACATCACTCTTTCCTTGGAATAATCCACATCAGAATTAGAATCAGAATCATCTTAATTGGCCAAGTATGTAGAACACACAAGTAATTTGTTTCCGGTAGAACACGCTGCACTAGTCTCATTATAAAAATACATGGCAAATAAGTATGGAGGACATTAATAAAGGCTAAACTAATCGAATGCCTTAGTGTAAGTGGTACAAATGGATTGGAATTGAGCAGTTGTATAGTTTGTTACTAAGCTTGTAACAATGAGTAGCAAAGGTACAAATTGTTACCACAAACCCCATGGAAACCTCAACAAAGTACAGTGATACCTCAATTTTTACGAACCCCTTGGCTTACGAACATTTCGGTTTATGAACGTTACATTTATGAAATATTTACCTTGGAATACAAACTATTTTTCGGGATACACTTTGAGCTGCCACAATGAGTGATGATGCCGTTGGCGAACGAACCCCTTCTCCTAAAAAAAAATGGCAGCCGGCTAGTTTAGGTCCTCTATTCCCCGCCTCTAGTCGTCGGTGAAAGCCACGTGATTGGTCAAGAACGCAGCAGTGAGGGGGGTGGGGTCTACAGACAGAGAGAGTGAAGCTGTTCTCCAAAAAGAAAATGGCTGCCGATTGTTTTGCAAGGTGAAAATATCCCATCAATCAGGATCCACAAACAACCTGCACAAGCCATCTGTACACTTGATGCAAAAAGCTATCAACCCCGCGAAACAGAACACAATTGATGAGGAACTAGATAAAATTGTCGCAGAGAAAGCACCTACATGGGGTCATTCCTCAAGATGGTGAAAGAAGCCCATGTTCCTCATCAAGTGTTTAATGCTGATGAAACCGGCCACTCCATTCCATCAAGCCATCAACGACCATTACAAAGGTAAATAAAACGACTTTCTTATACAGTACAGTTTATTTTTTTTAATTATAATACCATAGCACATTTATTATACATAAAATAAGGTATTTTTGTGTAGTTTTAAGGCTTAGAAAATCGTTTTATGGGTGTTAGAATTGGTTATATACACATGCTAAAAACATCCTATGTTATTTCATTTCTACTTTCATTACTACTTATACAATTAGTAAGTCCATATATGTATGTAGTTTAGGTTTCTGTAGATGTGAATGAGTATACATGTACTCAGCTTGTACTTAGTATAGAAATCTAGCTATCAAGTTTCAGTCTAATAATAAATATTCATGATTGTAGCGGAATCCGTGCATAGCAATTTCTTAGTTCAAAGCAAATTTGAAGTAGCATGAAAGTGTTTTCCATACAACCACTGGAACATTGATTCCCACTGAGACACACATTGCACCATACATGTCTCCTTCCGACATCGACTGGCAACCATGGTAGTCCTTTTGTCTAGACAGGCTCTAGCTTGCCGCAAAACATGAAGTGCCGTATTTTCCGTGCTATCATATTAGGTAATACTTTAATTAACGGTCTCTTTTTCAACATGTTTCCAAATATGAGAAGCACCACACCATAAGGTAAATGGGTGGGGTTGCAGTATGAATCCACGAGATGGAGCTAAGCTAAAGGAAATACAATAGAATACAAGACAATCAAGCTTTTACAAAGTCTGCAGCTGTAACAATGCGCTTTACAGAACGTTTAAAATACCACGTAAAAAAAATCCGAGTATTGATCCATATATAAGGTGCATTGGATGATCAGTTTTGAGGAAATGTAATCCTTTTAGGTGCACATGTTAATGTGGAAAATCCTGCCATTAAAATCCCTTGTTGGGGTAATTCGCTATAGAAATATCTTTAAACATCGCTTTCTAATCTTTGTTTATGTTTTGGACTTCTGGTACGTCATATCCTGCCTTCCTTTACATGATGTTGCATCTACATTACATCACATCCTATCGCATCAGACACTATGCGCCGTATAAATGCTCTCCCATTGCGTTTGTCTCTCTCTCTCCTCTCCATGTCTCCTCCTTGGCCGACACCGTGATGTCTCCGCTCTCTTCAAGATTAAACCAACTTTCTGTTCAACACCTGGCTTCCTGATGATTTAACCATCCTCTGCCATCAACGCCCGTTGAAACAATGAATCAGGGACGAACGATTAAAATAAACCCATTATCCCTATTCGTGTGGAATTCGATTAGATTAGATTTGCCTTTTCACTTGCCATTATATTTTGTAAATACTGTTGTAATTAATGCATGGACCGAAGGAGTAAAATCCGAATTTGATTCCATCAACATGAAATCCATCCAGATTTTAACAGGATAAAAATCTAAACAAAAGACCAGTTAAAGCAGGCATTTACAAACAAAACCACAGTAAAGGGACATTAAATTGGCACCATTTTAACCAAGTCATGAAGTGAACCAAATAATTACTAAAGATGAGTCACAAAGCCACGTGTTCGATGAATGAGGAAGGAAGTCAGTTTATGATTACAAAAAAAACAAAACAAACTTCTGCAGAGCGACCCGACCAAGGCCATTATTTTGGTAAATTGGATTGTAAACTATTGTCATCTTCTCTCTGCTCATTTCAGGGAAAGCAGTGGCAAATTGAAAGTTAATCCATTCCTTGTCTGTTTTATAAATTATAGCAGGATCCATTTGAGTGTTGATTTTCAAAGGCAGATGAACTATACTTTGCACAGTATTATCCTCCCTCCGGCATGATAGTATGGACTAAATGAGAAGCATTCCTACATAGCCTCATCATTTTTCCCAACTATTTAGCCAAGATGGCGGAAATACATTCAGAGGAGATGGGTTGAATGGGGATAGATCCCCAATTAGTGAAGCAGGAAGCCATGCCTCCAAAGACAGTTTACTGCAACAGACCAGGTTCTTGCTGCCTTCAATAATTTCAGTAATGTGCAAATGATGGTCCAAGGCATGTATCACAGACGTTGCTTCGGACCCCTCCTGGCGCAAAGCAATCCCTCGTAGAGAAAGATTAACTTTCATCTGGGAATTGAATATTAAACTCACTTGTGTCATTGCTTTTCTGTTTATCCTCCTCCTTTCCCCATCCTCTCATTTGTGATTCCTAAGTTGACCCACATAACACATTAATAATATCAGAGGAAGAATTCATGAGCTATTATAATGGAGTTGAGTCATGCTGAGTGAGATAATGTAATGAGCTTCAACGAGATCCAGACTTTCATAAAAGTAGACGGAAACCAAGGAACCGGAACCCGTAATTAATCAGAAAACATTTAGTGCTACCAGTCAATCACTAAATCGTCAGAAGTCCATTGCGAGGGTTCAGCCATATTTAGCTATTTTCCTCCGCTGACGCTTCTGGCACAAGTGTTTTCATAATTAATGATAGTCTCATTGGTTCTGTTAAGCTAATTCGATATACTAACACACTGTAAACATAATTTTATTTTCTTACCTGCAATTCATACAACTGGTCTATAACAATCACATCTGCCGTTTCTGATCAAACCTCGCCCAGCTTGATATATTGTTTCTATTTATAATTGTATTTTATTTATTATTGTATCTGTTTTTCCTTCTATGCTTGTCTGTGACTGTAAAGTGTCCTTGAGAGCTTTGAAAGGCGCTTGAAAATAAAATGTATTACAGTAAAGTCTCGTTATATCGATATTCAAGGGAGTCCGAAAAAATATCGATATAACCGGGACTATTGATATATCCGACCCTGTTTGCATGCAATTTTCTCCGTGCGTGCATAGAAATAGTATCGATATAACCGGGACTATCGATATATCCGATATCGATATAACGAGACTTTACTGTATTATTATTATTATTATTATTATTAAAACAGCAAGGCTTTCTATCTTTCACCCCTCCTACCTGCGGGCGCCGGTCGGGTACAGGCCAGTTCCTTTATGTGTCGTCCCAAAGATTAAAGAATTTTTTTGTTCTTACTTTTGAATCCTGCTTGATTAATCAATGACCCTATCAGGTTCATTTCTACCAATGGCGACAAGAACTATTTATTAGCCATCTGGCCAGCCAGCCATTATGCCTCCGCCAGCTAGCTGTCTATTTATTTGAGTAGCTAATAGATAGCTTATAGACAGCCAACTAGCTAGGCAGATAGCTAATAGATAGCCAGCTAGACAGCTGGAGATGTCACCTATTATTTGACTGTTTTGTGTGGATTTTTACATCCAGGTAAAAATGACCCACAACATAATCATCAGCTGCTATCAATAATAGATAGCTAATAGCTACCAATAGCTGCAGATGTCACCTATTATCTGACTGTTTTGTGTGGATTTTTACATACAGGTAAAATGAGTGACCGCTGGCACCTTTAGCTGCCGCTGCTCACCCACAGAAAAACTGATCATGTGACTATAAAGTGACCTTGAGAGTTTTGAAAGGCACTGAGAAATCAAAGCTATTATTATTATTTAAACGCTGGGACAACAGGGCTAGTCTGACAGTCTGGCACAGGAGTTAAAGAAAGTCACCTGAAATGAGAGGAAAGTCATTGTTTCGAAATAAAACAAGAATTGAACAGAACAACCCCCACTGTGCGGTGACAGTATCTCACACTTGTCATTCAAATGTTATTGCAGCGTACACGTAGTATTGTCTCAGGTCATATTGTAATTAGAGTCAGTGATATCACATCACATCGTAACTGGAGTGACTCATTTGAGTGGCATGATAAGTACTGACAGCATAACGAGAGTCATTTTGGACTGAGTGATGGCAACGCACAGCCTTACTATGCATCCTGGTAGGTCTAAATTAACCCTTTGAGGGAGACCGGTTACTGGTTGGAACGGCTGCAGACCAGCCGTGATGTTTGGACTGGAGACAGTGCCACTAAAGAAAAGACAGGAAGCAGAGCTGGAGGTAGCAAAGATGAAGATGTTAAGGTTTTCTTTAGGACTGACCAGGTTGGATAGGATCGGAATGAGTATATTAGAGGGACAACTCATATTAGAGGCTTTGGAGAGAAAGTCAGAGAGGACAGACTGAGATGATTTGGACATGTCCAGAGGAGAGAGAGTGACTATATCGGGAGAAGGATGCTGAGCCTTGAACTGCCAGGCAGGAGACCAACAGGAAGACCAAAGTGGAGGTTTATGGATGCTGTCAAAGAGGACATGAAGGTAGCTGGTGTGAGAAAAGAGTATGTACAAAACCGGGTTAGATGGAGGGCACTGATTTGATTTGTTGTGTCCCTGAAGGGAAAAGCCGAAAGGAAAATATGAAGGGACACCGCTTACTACATTCGACAGCTTAATGTGTTAACAGGTTACAGGGTGCATTAAAGGGTTAAAATATAGAGCGTTCATAAATTTTGGATTTGCACTAAAGCCATATGAAACACAAACACACACCCCCACACACACACCGACCTCAGCAGGTTTATGTAAAGAGGTGCTTAGTAATAAAAGCTTAAAAACTAATCCCCCTACAGCCTCTTTGATAATTTACACGGGCAGAAACATCAGCCAAACAAAATGAAGTCTTTCGATGTGTTCAGAGAACTCCCCAGACACACATCTCCAAGCACGCAAATATAATACATCAAGCACATGTAACGCCAGTAAGCCTGCTTCACAAAACTGAGCAAGCATATCAATAAAAAAAAAAGGGTCTGTTTGATATTCATTGTTCAGCATTTGTTTGCTCACTCGTATGATTATTTGGTGACATTTATTGAGAGGGAGGATTTGTTAAAGATCGCAGCTTGGTTATGATTGTCATGGAAACATGAATTTGCTTCTGTTGTATTTGTCTGTCAGCCTCGCACAGTCACTATTCTTTGCTCAGTAAGAATTCCTTCTTATTCCGCACTCCAGGTTACCTTTTTGTAATGGTCCAATGAAACTTTTGGCTTATAAATGTTTGGTTTTAACAAAGCCCTGCAGATCACTTAAATACATGACTTTTAGTGAAGCGTGGTTGGGGTCTTTGCACAGTTGATCTGAGCAAAAAAACCGTCAAGTTTCTGCGTCAAAGAAAAAAAATTAAAAATTGGCAGAAAAAAAGCCTGCTAGGCCATCAGAAATTGATATTATATTATTTTATATATTATTATATATTTTAGATGCTATAAAACGTTTTTCTGATGTCTGTTAGGAAACAAAAAAGTGGTGTCGTTGTCTTTTAAATATGCAGCAGATGGGTTTTGATTCATATTTAACATTTAACCTTGCCTGTCCGTTCTGAAAACAGGCAGATCCCAGCTGAAAGCGTGTGCACACATATGCAAACATGAATATTGTAGTTCATATTTACTTGGTATCTTGTAAATATGTTGGTTTGAGCTGTCCGTTACAAGCCACAATCACATTGAGAAATGTTTTTAATCTTTTATCTTGACGTGTTTTTGAATCGCAAAACCATAGCATTTGAAGCTTGTGAGGACTTTTTATACCCAATTATCTCTCGATCTGCAAAAGGCAATTTCTTACACATCTGATGACACCGAAGTGTGGCAGTGACAAGTAAAAAAAAAATCATAGCCTGTCCTTTTTTGACCTTTTTATGCTGTTTAATGAGGTCAACATTTGGTCACAATGGCATCACTGGTATGACAGGCGCAAATGACACGAAGACAGTGATGTACTGTAGATGACATGTAACAGCCTGATCCCTTTTTATAAAGGACACCCATACCCTGAAGCACCTTGTGGAAAATAGGAATGGGAGGAACATGCAAGCAGGGTGGCATCAAACCATTCACCTCTCGGTTTAGATATAGCACACTCATTTCTTTTTTCTGCCAAGTTCTCACCTTGAGCGGAATGAAATGCAGCCAGAATGACGCTGGAATTGTGTAAATCAAGTGGCTTTCATTAAAATAATTAGACAACACAACACACCGTGGCAGTTTAATCCTCTCAACGGTAGTTGACTTTGTTTGTGTCCAGGATGTATGCTAACAAAATCACCAGGCCTCCTGAACTGTCTCCTCTCGATGCAGAAGCGTAGCGCCTTAACTCTGTGCACTTCCCAGATGGTCAAGCTTCTCACCCTAAATCTAAGGAAGCACCCAAAAACCTTGTAAAGAAAACTCAATTTGTTCTTCCAAACACAAGCCAGTGCTTGTGATTAGGGTTCTTTCTTCAGACTTTGCACTGTAATGTTCAACCAGAGTCAGCGGGGTGCATCAAGTGGATGGACTATGTCATGTTCAGATTCTGCAGCAGGTGGCGGGTGCCAATCTCCTAATTATTCACCGGCCTATCATAGCTGTGTCCGGTGCCGCCATGGCTGGACATTAGGGATATATAAATGGGGCCGATACGACCAGTCAGGCTTTAGTTCGCTGACGAAGCCTCCTGGATAGGAGGCGAAACGTCCGAAACCTTCAAATTTGTACAGATAATGGAAGAAACCTTCTCATCGATGGACCACTCCTGTACGACTGAGAGCTTACACAGACTGAGAGCTTACACAGACGTATTCACCGGGTTATTTAAAGGACAGCCGACACCTTCGGACAAGTTGTGTCCATAATTTATAAAATCACTTCAAATGACTTATACGGAGCGTATTTTACAAAGATTTTGCGGCATATAGCTATATTTTACGTTTTAAGACTTGCGCTGAATATACAGGAAGTCTTGTTTTTGAGTTGGTGACGACACCGACCGTGACCGTGACGTAGGTATCGTCACTGACCGAGAAAGCAACACACAATGCATTTTGGGTACTTTGTTTGGTCTGAAAACTTCGTGTTGATGGCGAAATTAGAAGGAAAACATAAATAATGTGATAGTGAATTGTTGTGTGTTGCACCGAGACTACAATTTGATACTAGCTGACACAAATTCCCAGCAGACAAATCAGCCCATTTCCAACGGAGCTTGGGCGCCATCTTGTGCATTTTCTGGGACGCTACATTGGATTCCTGACGTCTCAATTGATACGGAACTACTTCTTTAATCGATTGCAAACATTTATGCTTTCCTCTTCAGAACTATTTGAATCATATTTCTAACTGGATGAGTAACGAGAAAGCATCTTATCCGAATCTAAAGCCATTGTTTTGATTCTCGAGCAAGGCCAGACGTCTTGGCGTGACGTCACAAACTTTCTGAAACTGAAATATTCTGAGGTCATTTTGAAGTAGTTTTGGGAAACTAAGTCATTTTTATTAGTGTTTTTCATTTGACTAAAAATATCAGCCTGCATGTTTTGGGTATTTTAGATGCTATAAAACGTTTTTCTGATGCCAGTTAGGAAACAAAAAAAAATGGTGTCGCTTGTCCTTTCAGGAGTGTCATTCTGTCATTTGTTTGCCGGTGAATTATTCGCCTTGCCACTGTTCGTGCCCAACGTTTGGTATTTCGCGATCTTGTTCTTGTCTTCATTGTACTTGTCGCTCTCCGTCCGATGTTTCCGATGAATTCTGGTTGTTCATTATTCTGTGCGTTCTCGAATTGAGTATGTCTAATTTGGTTTTGTCGTCCCTTGTTTGTTTTTTCTCCTTGCCTTTGTGCAAATGCTTTTTGTTTTTGCATAATTTGTATTTCCTGGTCCTTATTTGACCAGGGCTTTGAGTTTGATTTTTGTCGGTACGTTTCTACGTTACCACGTTAAACTTTTTGGACAGTACGCCTGTCTCCGTCTGCTATCTTGGGATCCAACTACTCACTTTGCTCCAAACAAAGCGAGACTTCTCTTCTTTTTGTTTGGGACGTGACTGACTAATTGATGTTGAGCATTTTCACATACCATAATTTTAGGACTATAAGCCGCGACTTTTTTCACAAGCTTTCAACCCTGCGGTTTATGCAATGACATGGCCAATGTATGCATTTTTTTTTCTAACGAACGCCATGGGCCGCTCGAGCACTGACGGTCAGAGTGAGACACAGTGAATATATTTGCCAAAGAAGACGCGAGTTTAATGTAACTACGGTAATTACGCGTGTGAATCGTGCATTCAAAGTGGCCTAATGAGTTGAATGGGAGATTTGGGTATCCAGAGGCGAGAAATCGTTGACCAAAACTGGCAACTTTTGTCTGCTAACGTATTTCTCAGTAAGTCTCAGTAACTTGGTATGTAGCTGTGTCCGGTGCCGCCATGGCTGGACATTAGGGATATATAAATGGGGCCGATACGACCAGTCAGGCTTTAGTTCGCTGACGAAGCCTCCTGGATAGGAGGCGAAACGTCCGAAACCTTCAAATTTGTACAGATAATGGCTGAAGAAACCTTTTCATCGATGGACCACTCCTGTACGACTGAGAGCTTACACAGACTGAGAGCTTACACAGACGTATTCACCGGGTTATTTAAAGGACAACCGACACCTCCGGACAAGTTGTGTCCATAATTTATAAAATCACTTCAAATGACTTCTACGGAGCATATTTTACAAAGATTCTGCGGCATATAGCTATATTTTACGTTTTAAGACTTGCCCTGAATATACAGGAAGTCTTGTTTTTGAGTTGGTGACGACACCGACCGTGACGCCCCGGTAGGTATCGTCACTGACCGAGAAAGCGACACACAATGCATTTTGGGTACTTTGTTTGGTCTGAAAACTTCGTGTTGATGGCGAAATTAGAAGGAAAACATAAATAATGTGATGGTGAATTGTTGTGTGTTGCACCAAGACTACAATTTGATACTAGCTGACACAAAATCCCAGCAGACAAATCAGCCCATTTCCAACGGAGCTTGGGCGCCATCTTGTGCATTTTCTGGGACGCTACATTGGATTCCTGACGTCTCAATTGATACGGAACTACTTCTTTAATCGATTGCAAACATTTATGCTTTCCTCTTCAGAACTATTTGAATCATATTTATAACTGGATGAGTAAGGAGAAAGCATCTTATCCGAATCTAAAGCCATTGTTTTGATTCTCGAGCAAGGCAAGACGTCTTGGTGTGACGTCACAAACCTTCTGAAACTGAAACCAGGACTTTCTGAAACTGAAATATTCTGATGTCATTTTGAAGTAGTTTTGGGAAACTAAGTCATTTTTATTGGTGTTTTTCATTTGACTAAAAATATCAGCCTGCATGTTTTGGGTATTTTAGATGCTATAAAACGTTTTTCTGATGTCAGTTAGGAAACAAAAAAATGGTGTCGCTTGTCCTTTCAGGAGTGTCATTCTGTCATTTGTTTGCCGGTGAATTATTCGCCTTGCCACTGTTCGTGCCCAACGTTTGGTATTTCGCGATCTTGTTCTTGTCTTCATTGTACTTGTCACTCTCCGTCCGATGTTTCCGATGAATTCTGGTTGTTCATTATTCTGTGCGTTCGGGAATTGAGTATGTCTAATTTGGTGTTGTCATCCCTTGTTTGTTTTTTCTCCTTGCCTTTGTGCAAATGCTTTTTGTTTTTGCATAATTTATATTTCCTGGTCCTTATTTGACCAGCGCTTTGAGTTTGATTTTTGTCGGTACGTTTTTACGTTACCAGGTTAAACTTTTTGGACAGTGCGCCTGTCTCTGTCTGCTATCTTGGGATCCAGCTACTCACTTTGCTCCAAACAAAGCGAGATTTCTCTTCTTTTTGTTTGGGACGTGACTGACTAATTGATGTTGAGCATTTTCACATACCGTAATTTCTGGACTATAAGCCACGACTTTTGTCACAAAATACAAGCACATACTCATGCAAAACAAAAGTATGTAAGTATGCTTCTGGCTGTGAGGAAACAACTGTACTGATACCATGCACCATCGGCATAATTTTGGTGTGAGATGCGCCTGGCCAGGCTACGCCTAAAAGTGGCAATGTGACTTCCCTTCATTATGGGCTCACTGCATGTGGCAAGGGAACAAAGTGGTCAAGAGAATAGTGAGCTGGATGGCGGTTGAAGGCCTGTTCCTTGGCAGTCCGATTCCTCGGCTATTCAAGCTGATTCTATTGACGTGAAATATCACCTCTCTGACATAAAAGGATCCTGAACTGTTATTTCAGGGAGCGAGATTCATGCTAGATAGAGTTAGGCTTGCCTCAACACACGGCTGGGTTCTGGGACTGTTTCCCTAAAGGAGTTTTTGGACACTTTTCCTTGCAAGAGTTGCCAGTGGTGTTAGGCACCAAGCAGGTGTGTGCATACTGATTACATACTTGAATGGATGGACGATGTGACAACAGGACGGTGTCGCCACATCAAAGTGAATAATTCTTCTTCACATGCATTCTCAAAGGACGATGGGGAAATGGCAGAAGGTCCATTAATGCACAGCCGCTGCACAACACTTGTAAAGTTTTATTACTCTGCAAAGATGCATTGACGTTTCTGTTCCAGTCCAACAGTTGTTCTTTTATTTTATTTTTTCCTTCAGACCATGATATAGACTTGGGGATTCTCATAATGTTTTAAAGGCCATCATTTCAATTGGATTAGAAGCCTCTCCTCTTGGATTTACTCTGGCAAACTCATCTTGACCGCAAGGTTCTTGTCCAACTTGGATGCTCACTGAAAGGACAACCGACAACTCCGGACAAGTTGTGTCCATAATTTGTAAAATCACTTCAAATGACTTGAGCGTATTTTACATATAGCTATATTTTACATTTTAAGACTTGCGCTGAAAATTCAGGAAGTCTTGTTTTTGAGTTTGTGACGATACCTACCGTGACGTCACGGTAGGTATCGTCACTGACCGAGAAAGCGACACACAATGCATTTTGGGTACTTTGTTTGTTCTGAAAACTTCGTGTTGATGGCGAAATTAGAAGGAAAACACATAAATAACGCGATGGTGAATCGTTGTGTCTTGCACCAAGACTACTATTTGATATTCGCTGACAAATTCCCAGCAGACAAATCAGCCCATTTCCAACGGAGCTTGCGCGCCATCTTGTGCATTTTCCGGGCCGCTACATTGGTGTCATTGACGGCTCAAATTGATATGGGAGGACTCCTTTAATCAATTACAAACATTTGTGCTTTCCTCTTCAGAACTATTTCAATCATATTCATAACTGGATGAGTAACAAGAAAGCATCTCCGAATCTGAATTCAGTGAGCCCATTGTTTTTTTTTTCTTGAGCAAGGCAAGCCGACCTGGCGTGACATCACGAACTGGGGGCGGGACTTTCTGAAAATCCCCAGTTTCGAGCTTATTTGTGGCAGTTTTTGGACACTTTCAGTCATTTTTATTGGTGTTTTGCATTTGACTAAAAATATCAGCCTGCATGTTTTGGGTATTTTAGATGCTATAAAACGTTTTTCTGATGTATGGTGTCGGTTGTTTTACTGCACTCAATTATTCTCTGCATGTGGCTTCAGACAGTCTTTGTATAGCCACATTTTTACTTAAACCGTTATATTTCATGAAGGCACCTTGGCACAGGGCTGACATGCCTGGACGAATACACACTAGTTCACACTATGAAAGAGAAGTTTGTCTTTAAGGTTTCCTCTCATACCTTAGTGCAGGGGTGTCAAAGTAATTTTTTGCAGCGGGTTACATTGTAGTTAGCTTTCTCTCGAGAGCCGTTATGAATTTGGGGAAACCATTTGAATGTTTCATCTCCTCAACATCTTACATACAGAACGCACACTAACTAGTTTTCAAATCGGAAGTCAAGAATAATGACTGTTATTGTGGTTGACATACGACAATTTTAATTTTTGTTTCGGACTTTAGAAAGCATCAAGACACTTGACATGCTTAACGTGATGTCGCGGGCCGATAAAATGACGTGGCAGGCCAGATTTTGCCACAAGGCCTTGACTTTGACACCTGTGCCTTTGTGAGCGTGTTGGCTCTTTCAGTTTCAATGTCGCATAGGATTTCTTCAATGCAGATGAGTATATTCAGCCGCTGTAAATCTCTATTCCTTGAATGTACATTTTGTTGCGATGAAAGGTCACTGATCAATTTATCTTTGATGTCCTTAACAATGGGAACACTTTTTGACAATGAAATATTTCAGCACCTGTGATGCCAATTCGGAGAGGTTGTGGACCAGACCCTTCAAAGACCAAAATGCCTTCTCTTACCACCTTCTTCCAGCCCGCTACTACTTTGCTCGCTGCTGCTTGCTCACTAACATGCAGTTTCCAATAGCAACCAACTGAACCAAAGCAGCTTTCTCATTTGACAGATCATTACAAGAGATACTCTTTCTCCCTTCTTCTGTAGTTTCCAGTGTTAGATGGTCGGGCGTGTGTGTGCACTCTTTCCTCCATCGGCAAAGGACTCTTGAGGTGGTTAGGAGACCAGAAGGGAGGGTTCACCGTTGCACATTATTGTTGCCATGGGGACAGTGGCACTATTAAAAAAAAGAACCAAGTGTGCATGAGCTGTACAGCTTCACTCACTCATCAATTATATGAGGGTGGGAACTTATTTTGGAAAGAGAATAAGTACATCTTTACTTGGTCCAAAAGAGACATTCTGGGACCTTCCATACAAGATTTAGATTGAATTCAGGATCAACCACCTCACAAATGCTTAGGGAAAAACAGGGAAATAGGGAAAAATCCATTAAAATAAGGGGAAGACAATGAAAAGCTAATGGAGGCTTCATAATTGCATATACCCAAGATAAAGGTGTTAATCAAATCCAGCGACTGCTAATAAAAACAATCCTTTATTTTTCCACAAAGACAGCGATCAGCACCCACTCATTTTAATCACTTTTGAATTATGTTATCCCCTGAGACGTTTGTTTTTTCCTCCCTGTAGTTTAGTGTGTTTTATTTATGTATGGGTTGATAACACTCACTTTAATTTATTTTGGAGAATGTTAAACGGTGTCTCATAGTCATGCCTTTTATTGTAACATACAAGGTATTTGTTTACTCGTGAAATATTAAGATGATCCCAAACAAAGAACTAATCTGAATTGATTAAATACTGTACATGATAAAGATATGGGGCATGTGGAATCATCACTTAAAAAATGACACGTACCAGAAAAAAACATTGTGAAGCACAAAGCACATCTTTGACAGATTTGACACAGCGAATATATTAGAAAGATTAAAATATGAATTTTGGGTGTAAGTGACAGAGCGGCCATGCTTGTCCGCTGTTATTTGTTCTGATGATTTCAGTGTGCAGTTCTTTGAAATAGCTGCAAAGGCGGGTTGGGTGGGGCGATCTGATAAAGATTGTGCTTAGAGTGAAATTATCCACTTTTATAGTCACCTCTTGGTTCCTTTAGAGTTCAAGTCCTTAAGAGTTTCCACTGCCCATTTTTGGTCTTTTTTCCATTTCAGACTGATGGATGAACCCAGAACTTATTTCGGTGACTGTCATATATAGGGCTGCCAAGGAAAAAAGGTATATTGTCTGGGATCGAATGGCTGATGCAAAATCAGTTCTTTCCCTTCTGGAACTACTAGACGGGGGGATCCATAGCAAATAAAGTAGGATAAGCAGGACAGTATAAAGGCAACCATGTCACGTTTAAGCTCTCTTTCTATTTTGTGACAGAAGTGATAGATGCACTGATTGACTGCGAGTAGGCTTCATTAAATCATTCATTATCCGAAGCTCTTTATCCTCACTAGGGCCACGGGTTATACTGGAGCATAGCCCAGGCGGGGGTCACCCTGTACTGGTTGTCATCACAAAGAACACAGCAACAAACAACCATTCATGCTCACGCTCACAATAAGGGACAATTTAGAGTGTTCAATCAGCCTTCCATGCATGGTTTTGGGATGTGGGAGAAACCGGAGTACCCGGAGGAAACCCATGCAGAACATGCAAACTCCACACAGGAAGCCGGGAGTGGGGACTGAACCCATGACCACCCTGGGAGTAGGATGGTGCAGTCAATCTATACAGATAGATATCGGACACATTTCAGATACGCTTCGATGAGTTCTTTCTAAAGACTGAGCTTCAGTGTTATGACCCTGATCAGCCAGGAACGCCCCAGGAAAGTAATCTCAGCCTCATGTAAATGTCAGTATTGCAATACCATGAGTAGAAGTGTTGGTCCATCCAGTGCGAGATTCCATATTTCACCGAGGACAATCATTCAACATGGAAAAAATCGTGTCATCACGTCATCACATAGGTTGACACTGGTTATTCCATATCCAAGTCAAGTGTGCATATGAGAAATTAATCAGAAGGATCATCAACGACATAATGAGCAAATGAGCACAATGAAGACATGTATTTATTTATTTAGTACATCCATTTTACAAGGCTTAAAACAAAGTTGTCAAACAGTGCAAAAAATGTATCAGTCATGAAGTCACTGATCAAAGTCTTTTAGAGTCTTTAAAAGACACTCAGCAGTGAAATAAGCCGAAGGATTTGCAAGGATAAATACCGGTCCTTGTTTGTGTGGTTTTGATCCAAAGAGAACACACACATTCATTTTGCCATCAACTAAGCATCAAAAAATAAACATGTGTTATCCCTATGGAGGACATCCTATGGGACGCTCAAGCGTATTGCTTTTACACTGTTACATTTCTGGGACATGTGCAATAGACTAGGGACTGTCTGTGAAAGCCGTGTATGTGTTTGTTTGTTTGTGTGTGTGTGTGTGTGTGTGTGTGTGTGCACGTGTGCGCGTGTGCGTTGTGTGTGTGTGTGTGTGTGTGTGTGTGTGTGTGTGTGTGTTGTGTGTGCGTGTGTGTGTGTGATCATGGTGATAGAAATATGCTTGTGATTTACTTGAGAACGTCCAAATACTGTACATCATCTTTTCAGATATAAGCAATTTACTGCATCCTTTAGGGCTTCCTTTCAAATGAATCGAGCAAATCAATCATTTAGCGAACAATTTCGGTAATAGATAATATTTTAGGTGCAAGTCCATATAGATTGCCCAAAAATAAGTACAAATAAAGTGTTAGCCTAGTCAGAGTTGTCATGAATTGATTGAAGTTATGGGTCACAGTTACTAATTGTCATGATCTGGTTGGCGACCAACGGGTGACCGCTTTCGGCCCCGCCTGCACTGCACAGGTGCTGGTCGTCTCGATCAGTGGCAGACTGCCACGTTGTGATTGGCGACCGACGGGTAGCGCTATCGGCCTGCCTTCAGCCGCGCCGGTGTTGGTCGTTCCAATCAGTGGCAGTCAAAAGGACTCCCGGCACGACAATTCGGTGTCGGGTCATTGCATTGTGCAGTGCATTCATTGCATTGTATGCTGAGCATGTGTTTTCTGCATCCTGTCAAGTTTGTTTCATCTTGGCAGACTTTTATTCTTTGTTTTCTTTGATACCTTGTGTTTTTCTGTTCAGAGGATTTTGATGTTTTAGATTTTGTTCCTGCTGACTTTATTTTAATACAATTTCTCAAATACAACCTGCTGCTCCCTCCTGCTGCTTTTTTTGGGATCCACAACCGCCATCACCACCTTGCAAACCGTGACACTAATTAGTTCTTCCAAAGAATAATTGTCTTCCTGAACTTAATTGCTGCTTTGGAAAAGTGAATAGTTACTCAGCAAAATGTCTGTCAGTAGTAAAGGAGTGATCCATCAACTAAAAGGTTTCTTCAGCCGTCATCTGTACTTCTTTGAAGATGTCGGAAGCTTCGCTCCTCATCTGAAGAGCTTTGTCAGCGAACTAAAATGTTGCTGGTAACACTGGCCCTATATCCCTAATGGACAGATTTGGCTGTTTCACACCTCTGCCCTTATAGGTCCTGGTTCTAAGGTTGGGGAAGCAATGGACCACTCATGAAGCCAGTCTGATTAACTCTATTGTTCTATCTCTGGCTCTGGTTTCAGCTCATTAGCCAATTTGATTACCTCTCCATTCCGATTACCTCTATTGTTCTATCCCTGGCTCTGGTTTCATATCATTAGTATAACTAAACCTACGTGGTATTAGCCGAAGAAGCCTGGTGTAAGCGCGGTCTAAATTAAACCTGAAACCACAATGGTAATTTAGTGAAGGGTGAAGCAAACTAATTGCATGATAATTCAATGTGCTGTATTTGTCATTGACAATTGCTGAATGAATACAAATTGTGAATCTCAGAACATGTATCATTCAAGTTCAACAGATTGCAACAGTCTTTGAAATAAAAATGCATCAACGTGACATATTGAATTTGAGTGAGATTAACCTGCTGCAGTTAAATATAAAAACAGTGAATCAGTGTCCTCCATCTTCAGAGGTTTGATTCGCATGTTTGATTTGGCCAAGCTTTTACGTTGGATGCCCTTCTTCCTGACACTAATATACACAAACATAAACTTTGATGTTGCATTAAATAAAAGGAATTCTGTCCATCAGCTAGTAGTCTCTGTATTTCTACCTTGCATAACAAGCTGAGATACAGTAAAGTCTCGTTATATCGATATCGGATATATCGATAGTCCCGGTTATATCGATACTATTTCTATGCACGCACTGAGAAAATTACATGCAAACAGGGTCGGATATATCGATAGTCCCGGTTATATCGATATTTTTTCGGACTCCCTTGAATATCGATATAACGAGACTTTACTGTATATCAAATATTAAAACATTGAGTCAGGTTTGCAACATGTACTCATTTTCTGCTAGATATTGGATTGGATTCACCTTTATTAGTCTAGCAGTGGAGATATATTCTTTGCGAACTTGTTCGCTCATGATGGTCTCTCGAATTTGACACTAAGTCATAGCTTGATTGCCCTTATGTTCACTATCAAGCGCTTGAAAAAACGTGCCTGAAGATTTGTGCTCATGCATGAGCTCATCATGACCATACGAGCACAAGTGTTCAGGATAGCATATATGGTCTCTTGCACGTGCATGGGGTCTTAGTGTTTTCCATAGCAAGGTATTCATTGTTCTATCAAACTAAATTCACAGATATCAAGAACAAACACACAGATCCATCAAAGACATACAGGAAGTTGTTGCAGAGCTTAATTAATGAGATCATCCCATTGACTTGTATGCCACATACAAATTTGGATTGAATGGCTAACAGCCAATCAAAGTGATTGTTACCGGCGGCACTTTGCATACCAAAATTGGTCGCTAATTCAACCATCCTCCCATTATCTGAAACCACTTAATCTTCAGGGAAGGAACTGCTTAATCTTTAGAGAATGAATTCCTGTTCTTTGAGCAAGATTGGTCCACTCAGGGTGTAGCTCAACCCACAGATGGGTGCGAGGGAGGTGATATTTTAAGATAAATTTCACTTTTGCACAGTCATAGAAGCATTCTGCTGAACTTTTTGAACATGGCTGCGTGATCACGCATTTCATGCAGAGTCCCTCAGATGGCACTCCAACAACAACAACCTACTTCAGTCTACCAAGGCCTTTTGGACTCAGAAGTGCTCTGGAAAATTGTTGATGAATCAATGCAACTGCACATGTGATTGTAAATTTCCCCATCGTGGGACTAAAAAGACTTTATGATTCTGATTCAGAATGGGTGGGTATGACATTCAATCAATTAAGATTCTATGTGAAATTAACAGTAGAAATAGCCCATCCAACTCAAGTGCAATTGTTGGGTGAAGGCAGGCAGGAATCGAACCCTCAACCTCTCTACTGTGAGGTTGACTTGCTAACCGGTCAATTAATTTGCAGTTAAATAAACACACGCATGTGTGCGCGCACACACTCTGGCAGTGATCAAAGCTGCAATAGCTTGTCAACGAGCATTGATTCAATAAAAAATATGTGCAAGAGGAAGTTCAGTGACATCTGCAAATCTTTGCTTGAGTCTGAGTATCAAATATTTTGTAAAACCGTCACTTCTTATTGCACATCAGACATAATCTCTCAACTTTAAATTGAAGTCATCCCTTTCAATTGAATTAAGGACGTGTGAAAGACATAAATCCCTCGCCAAACTTCTGAATGACAACTACAGTGATACCTCAGCTTACGAATGCTTTAGCTGATGATGTTTTCACCTTACGAACATTAAATTTGCGAGAATATAACCTTGGCAGATGAACTAGTTTTCAGGAAACACACAGAGTGGAAGAACACCAAACCACACGGTCGAACAGCGCCACTGTGGCTGGCGGACTAGTTTTCCACACCAACTTTCTTTGCGTGCATTCAGTGCAGACGTGATTTGTTATGAGTGGAGTATTTTTGCTTTCTTTTGGGACCGAAAAAGAGCCGACCACAGGCTAGTATAAAATCAATGAGGACACAAAAGAAAATTACGGTTGAGCCGAAAAAGGAGATCATTGAAAAACATAAAGGATGTGTACGTTTGTGTGACTTCCCAGTACTAGTATGCTAAGTCGACCATTGCTACGTTGCTAAGGGTGTTTCTGTGTTGTATAAGCAACGGTCTCAGATAATAACAATAATAATAATAATACATTTAATTTCAAGCGCCTTTCAAAACACCCAAGGACACCTTACAATAAAAACAATAAAACAAAGCACATAACAATAAAACCATATGTAAAATGATAAATAATAAAATTGAAGATTGAACTAGACATTGAAAGCAATTTTAAACGGATGGGTTTTGAGGTGGGACTTGAAAATAGGGAGGGAGTCAATATTACGGATGTTGGGTGGAAGTGAATTCCAGAGTTTGGGAGCAGAGCGGCTGAAAGCTCTGCATCCCATCGTGGTGAGACGGGCAGAGGGCACATAGAGGAATCTCTTTTCGTCAATGGATGCTACAGCTGCGTGTTTGCTTTCAACATTTAGCTTGTAGTTGACATGCACATTCCACCATGATGTCCCTGATCCACTGGTGGAAAGACGCTTTGATCCTCTCCTCTTTCATCTAGAACTGCTTCATGTCATCACAAAGAGGGTACAGCAAGTCCTGAAGAATGAATGTCTCTCTGTGTCTTTGTTTTGTCATATTGTCTCTATGCTGTCATATTATTTGTTATTGAGGTTTTTTTTTTGTTCTTTTGACTTCAAGACGGCGCCGCGAGAGTGACTGCCTTTCCAGCAGCTCATGTATTTCATTTTTCTACTTTCATTCCTTTCATCACTTTGCTGCTGTGAAATGTAAATTTCTCCACTGTGAGACTAATAAAGGCATATCCAATCCAATCCAATCCAATCTGAGGGACCGAGAGGGAACAGAGATTTGAAGCAGGTCAGAAAGATAGGGAGGGGCAAGGTTATGGATTTGAATGGGTTATGGGCTTTGAATGTAAACAGAAGTATTTATTTCCCATAAGAAACCACTAAACATGAGAATCATCCGTTTCCAGGTCCCCATAAAACATAATTTTCTACTAACTAAGCCTTAAAACTACACAAAACATACCTTATTTTATGTAGAATAAATGTGCTATTGTATTGTAATTAATAAAATAAACTGTACTGTATAATAAAGTCGTTTTCTTTACTTTAGAAGAGGTTGAAAAACTTTGGATTAACTTCTGATGGGAAATAAACTTTTCGCCTTACACACACTTTCTGGGAACCAATTAAGTTCGTAAGCTGGGGTATTACTGTATATTGAAACCATGCAGAAAGGACGTCATATATTGCAACAAGGTATCACCGCCATACTTAGCATCCTTAACTGGATTGCTTCATCACACAGACCCTCTGTCTGTTAGATAAGCAAGCTTCTTAAACAACACATTAATAACATTTGTTTTTGTCCACAAGCGATTTTGCTGCCTGCTCTAATTATGAAATTATCATGATGTTTATGTTGGCGGCTATCGATTATACTCTTTCAAGAATTTAGCATTCTGACTCCCAGATGGGATTTTTTATGTGTCTCTTCCTTTCCAAGTGATGACAGTGTAGCCACGAGGTGAATGAAGGGAAATCATTAATTGCTATGGAGGAGAGTTGCAAACCTCATAGGTCCCGTTTGGTTTTTCTGGGAGTAGCCTGCACAGGGCTACTTTTATAGCTGCATTGGACATGTCGCCGTTGTCTCATTAACTATTAAATGTCGGTGTGGCAATGAGCTTGGTGGCCAAGGCTATTTAACTTAATCTAAATGACCACTTGCGCAAATTCTGGCTAAAAAAATTATAAATACATTAGACGAGACTCATTTGTGTTCTGTGGGATGATTGGCCATCTCTTACCTGCCAGCAAGCATTGTTATTTGAATATTGCATAAAAACGACTTTCTTAATTAAGTTACAGTAAAGTCTCGTTATATCGATATCGGATATATCGATAGTCCCGGTTATATCGATACTATTTCTATGCACGCACGGAGAAAATTACATGCAAACAGGGTCGGATATATCGATAGTCCCGGTTATATCGATATTTTTTCCGACTCCCTTGAATATCGATATAACGAGACTGTATATCCTTAATGGGAATGTCAAATCAAAACAGATTAAAAGAGCATGCATCATCATAAAAATTTACAGGAATTATGCTCTTTTATTTAATTAGATTCTTATTTTCCTGCGAGACCTTCTTAAATATCAAAATAAAAGTACATTTAGGTTATTTTGGAAAGTAGGTTCCACACACCTCCCTAAATCATTTTTGTGCCTCATTATTTTTAATGAGATCCGCCTTTTCATTCTCTTATAACCAAATTTAGCTCTACTGCTGCTGAACTAGTTTTCAGGAAAACACAGAGCGGAAGAACACCAAACCACACGGTCGAACAGCGCCACGGTGGCTGGCGGACTAGTTTTCCACACCAACTTTCTTTGCGTGCATTCAGTGCAGACGTGATTTGTTATGAGTGGAGTATT
This sequence comes from Hippocampus bargibanti, assembly GCF_051943395.1. Taxonomy (NCBI): domain Eukaryota; kingdom Metazoa; phylum Chordata; class Actinopteri; order Syngnathiformes; family Syngnathidae; genus Hippocampus; species Hippocampus bargibanti. The sequence continues at coordinate 3,500,037 of NC_142735.1, forward strand.
TTTGCTTTCTTTTGGGACCGAAAAAGAGCCGACCACAGGCTAGTATAAAATCAATGAGGACACAAAAGAAAATTACGGTTGAGCCGAAAAAGGAGATCATTGAAAAACATAAAGGATGTGTACGTTTGTGTGACTTCCCAGTACTAGTATGCTAAGTCGACCATTGCTACGTTGCTAAGGGTGTTTCTGTGTTGTATAAGCAACGGTCTCAGATAATAACAATAATAATAATAATACATTTAATTTCAAGCGCCTTTCAAAACACCCAAGGACACCTTACAATAAAAACAATAAAACAAAGCACATAACAATAAAACCATATGTAAAATGATAAATAATAAAATTGAAGATTGAACTAGACATTGAAAGCAATTTTAAACGGATGGGTTTTGAGGTGGGACTTGAAAATAGGGAGGGAGTCAATATTACGGATGTTGGGTGGAAGTGAATTCCAGAGTTTGGGAGCAGAGCGGCTGAAAGCTCTGCATCCCATCGTGGTGAGACGGGCAGAGGGCACATAGAGGAATCTCTTTTCGTCAATGGATGCTACAGCTGCGTGTTTGCTTTCAACATTTAGCTTGTAGTTGACATGCACATTCCACCATGATGTCCCTGATCCACTGGTGGAAAGACGCTTTGATCCTCTCCTCTTTCATCTAGAACTGCTTCATGTCATCACAAAGAGGGTACAGCAAGTCCTGAAGAATGAATGTCTCTCTGTGTCTTTGTTTTGTCATATTGTCTCTATGCTGTCATATTATTTGTTATTGAGGTTTTTTTTTTGTTCTTTTGACTTCAAGACGGCGCCGCGAGAGTGACTGCCTTTCCAGCAGCTCATGTATTTCATTTTTCTACTTTCATTCCTTTCATCACTTTGCTGCTGTGAAATGTAAATTTCTCCACTGTGAGACTAATAAAGGCATATCCAATCCAATCCAATCCAATCTGAGGGACCGAGAGGGAACAGAGATTTGAAGCAGGTCAGAAAGATAGGGAGGGGCAAGGTTATGGATTTGAATGGGTTATGGGCTTTGAATGTAAACAGAAGTATTTATTTCCCATAAGAAACCACTAAACATGAGAATCATCCGTTTCCAGGTCCCCATAAAACATAATTTTCTACTAACTAAGCCTTAAAACTACACAAAACATACCTTATTTTATGTAGAATAAATGTGCTATTGTATTGTAATTAATAAAATAAACTGTACTGTATAATAAAGTCGTTTTCTTTACTTTAGAAGAGGTTGAAAAACTTTGGATTAACTTCTGATGGGAAATAAACTTTTCGCCTTACACACACTTTCTGGGAACCAATTAAGTTCGTAAGCTGGGGTATTACTGTATATTGAAACCATGCAGAAAGGATGTCATATATTGCAACAAGGTATCACCGCCATACTTAGCATCCTTAACTGGATTGCTTCATCACACAGACCCTCTGTCTGTTAGATAAGCAAGCTTCTTAAACAACACATTAATAACATTTGTTTTTGTCCACAAGCGATTTTGCTGCCTGCTCTAATTATGAAATTATCATGATGTTTATGTTGGCGGCTATCGATTATACTCTTTCAAGAATTTAGCATTCTGACTCCCAGATGGGATTTTTTATGTGTCTCTTCCTTTCCAAGTGATGACAGTGTAGCCACGAGGTGAATGAAGGGAAATCATTAATTGCTATGGAGGAGAGTTGCAAACCTCATAGGTCCCGTTTGGTTTTTCTGGGAGTAGCCTGCACAGGGCTACTTTTATAGCTGCATTGGACATGTCGCCGTTGTCTCATTAACTATTAAATGTCGGTCTGGCAATGAGCTTGGTGGCCAAGGCTATTTAACTTAATCTAAATGACCACTTGCGCAAATTCTGGCTAAAAAAATTATAAATACATTAGACGAGACTCATTTGTGTTCTGTGGGATGATTGGCCATCTCTTACCTGCCAGCAAGCATTGTTATTTGAATATTGCATAAAAACGACTTTCTTAATTAAGTTACAGTAAAGTCTCGTTATATCGATATCGGATATATCGATAGTCCCGGTTATATCGATACTATTTCTATGCACGCACGGAGAAAATTACATGCAAACAGGGTCGGATATATCGATAGTCCCGGTTATATCGATATTTTTTCGGACTCCCTTGAATATCGATATAACGAGACTTTACTGTATATCCTTAATGGGAATGTCAAATCAAAACAGATTAAAAGAGCATGCATCATCATAAAAATTTACAGGAATTATGCTCTTTTATTTAATTAGATTCTTATTTTCCTGCGAGACCTTCTTAAATATCAAAATAAAAGTACATTTAGGTTATTTTGGAAAGTAGGTTCCACACACCTCCCTAAATCATTTTTGTGCCTCATTATTTTTAATGAGATCCGCCTTTTCATTCTCTTATAACCAAATTTAGCTCTACTGCTGCTGCAACTGCTTCAACTGGCGACCACCTTCCCCATCTCGGAAACACGAGTCAATTTCATATCAGGACAATTACTTTGTATCTGTCCTGAATTTGGCGGTGGCTTTGTGAATGTGTTAACAGCGCAAAGACGAATAGGGTACTGAAACATAACGATATCCACTTTTGAAATCCCTGCATCGCAATTTGGCAAAATAGATGCACAAAATTAAAACCCAACTAGCATTCCAAGGAAGGATGCTTTTTAGCCCTTCTTGTTGATATGTCAATATCCCGTGACAAACACATCAATAAAAGGTGTTCTGTGCATAATAAATATCTGAACGCCTTCTCCGGGTGTTATACAAGAGGATACCCAAATATACACAGCATATTAGAAAAGGAGAATTCCAAAACACTTCATTCATTTTCCAAACCACTTTATCTTCACTAGGGTAGCGGGGGGGGGGGGGTGTACTGGAGCCTATCCCAGTTGTTTTTTGGCAGTAGGCGAGGGAAACCCTGAACCGGTTGCCAGCCAATCGCAGGGCATACAGAGACAAACAAGCATCCAGTTTTTTTTTTGTTCTTTTGACTTCAAGACGGCGCCGCGAGAGTGACTGCCTTTCCAGCAGCTCATGTATTTCATTTTTCTACTTTCATTCCTTTCATCACTTTGCTGCTGTGAAATGTAAATTTCTCCACTGTGAGACTAATAAAGGCATATCCAATCCAATCCAATCCAATCTGAGGGACCGAGAGGGAACAGAGATTTGAAGCAGGTCAGAAAGATAGGGAGGGGCAAGGTTATGGATTTGAATGGGTTATGGGCTTTGAATGTAAACAGAAGTATTTATTTCCCATAAGAAACCACTAAACATGAGAATCATCCGTTTCCAGGTCCCCATAAAACATAATTTTCTACTAACTAAGCCTTAAAACTACACAAAACATACCTTATTTTATGTAGAATAAATGTGCTATTGTATTGTAATTAATAAAATAAACTGTACTGTATAATAAAGTCGTTTTCTTTACTTTAGAAGAGGTTGAAAAACTTTGGATTAACTTCTGATGGGAAATAAACTTTTCGCCTTACACACACTTTCTGGGAACCAATTAAGTTCGTAAGCTGGGGTATTACTGTATATTGAAACCATGCAGAAAGGATGTCATATATTGCAACAAGGTATCACCGCCATACTTAGCATCCTTAACTGGATTGCTTCATCACACAGACCCTCTGTCTGTTAGATAAGCAAGCTTCTTAAACAACACATTAATAACATTTGTTTTTGTCCACAAGCGATTTTGCTGCCTGCTCTAATTATGAAATTATCATGATGTTTATGTTGGCGGCTATCGATTATACTCTTTCAAGAATTTAGCATTCTGACTCCCAGATGGGATTTTTTATGTGTCTCTTCCTTTCCAAGTGATGACAGTGTAGCCACGAGGTGAATGAAGGGAAATCATTAATTGCTATGGAGGAGAGTTGCAAACCTCATAGGTCCCGTTTGGTTTTTCTGGGAGTAGCCTGCACAGGGCTACTTTTATAGCTGCATTGGACATGTCGCCGTTGTCTCATTAACTATTAAATGTCGGTGTGGCAATGAGCTTGGTGGCCAAGGCTATTTAACTTAATCTAAATGACCACTTGCGCAAATTCTGGCTAAAAAAATTATAAATACATTAGACGAGACTCATTTGTGTTCTGTGGGATGATTGGCCATCTCTTACCTGCCAGCAAGCATTGTTATTTGAATATTGCATAAAAACGACTTTCTTAATTAAGTTACAGTAAAGTCTCGTTATATCGATATCGGATATATCGATAGTCCCGGTTATATCGATACTATTTCTATGCACGCACGGAGAAAATTACATGCAAACAGGGTCGGATATATCGATAGTCCCGGTTATATCGATATTTTTTCGGACTCCCTTGAATATCGATATAACGAGACTTTACTGTATATCCTTAATGGGAATGTCAAATCAAAACAGATTAAAAGAGCATGCATCATCATAAAAATTTACAGGAATTATGCTCTTTTATTTAATTAGATTCTTATTTTCCTGCGAGACCTTCTTAAATATCAAAATAAAAGTACATTTAGGTTATTTTGGAAAGTAGGTTCCACACACCTCCCTAAATCATTTTTGTGCCTCATTATTTTTAATGAGATCCGCCTTTTCATTCTCTTATAACCAAATTTAGCTCTACTGCTGCTGCAACTGCTTCAACTGGCGACCACCTTCCCCCATCTCGGAAACACGAGTCAATTTCATATCAGGACAATTACTTTGTATCTGTCCTGAATTTGGCGGTGGCTTTGTGAATGTGTTAACAGCGCAAAGACGAATAGGGTACTGAAACATAACGATATCCACTTTTGAAATCCCTGCATCGCAATTTGGCAAAATAGATGCACAAAATTAAAACCCAACTAGCATTCCAAGGAAGGATGCTTTTTAGCCCTTCTTGTTGATATGTCAATATCCCGTGACAAACACATCAATAAAAGGTGTTCTGTGCATAATAAATATCTGAACGCCTTCTCCGGGTGTTATACAAGAGGATACCCAAATATACACAGCATATTAGAAAAGGAGAATTCCAAAACACTTCATTCATTTTCCAAACCACTTTATCTTCACTAGGGTAGCGGGGGGGGGGGGGGTGTACTGGAGCCTATCCCAGTTGTTTTTTGGCAGTAGGCGAGGGAAACCCTGAACCGGTTGCCAGCCAATCGCAGGGCATACAGAGACAAACAAGCATCCATGCTCACACTATAACAACTAGGGTCAATTTGGAATTTTCAATCAACCTGCCAATCATGTTTTTTTGGAATGTGTGAGGAAAGCCGAATACCCGGAGAAAACCCACGCAGGCCCGGGAGAACATGGAAACTCCACACAATTGAAATTGAACCCAAGACTTCTGCACTAGTTGTAGTTGAAATTGTAGTGCTAACCACTGGACCACTGGGTCACCTACATCAAAATCAGAATCATTTTTATTACCAAGTAGAACACACAAGGAATTTGTCTCCGGTAGAACACGCTGCACTAGTATCATCATAAAAAAATTGCAAAGATGCACTATACAGTTGGATTACTGTTTATAAAGTTAATGGCTTGGGGGAAGAAGCTGTTTAAAGGGGAGTCGCTGGAAAAGGTGGTGGGCAGGGTGCGGAGGGTCCAGTAGGATTACATGGAGTTACTCAAAATAAATAAGTGAGATTATTGTAAACAGGAAAGTGACTGTGATTAAAAAAAGGTTTGTGGTAATAACAATGACTCATTGAGATATTCAGAATCACTAAGAGAATATTTGACTTGGAAGGATCATGAAAACAACCGAGAAATCCAAATGTTTGTATTTTACTCCTCAACACGGTGGTCCCATTTCAACAACAAACCATTGCTGCAATCAATTTAAATCAGAATAATGATTATCGTCAATCTACAGTAGATGCATTCAAATACAGAAAATTGCATGATTAAATGTTATTTCTGTTTACTCAATCGATCAAAGGTAGCAGAAAGTGGCAATCACCTTATTTATTATTCACAATTTATGTTCAACTCACTCCGCCTGTACTGTTTGCACTTGAGCAAACAGAAATGTGCCGGATAAATGAAGTGAAATTGCCTTCCAAAGAATAATGAATTCATGAGAAGTGGTGAAGTCGAAGCTGCCAGTCCATCAGAAGCGCTCCCCATGCTCCAGATGGCCAGTCCTTTCCCTGGCCTACTTTTCGGATTTTCCCCTCACTGTGACTCTGGCTGTGGTGTGGTACAACAATTAGCCACACCAAATAGCCTCAGTTGCTAGAGTTATCTGCGTGGGTTGGATGAAAATCAAAAGAAATAAACTGGATGAAGACTTCAAATTTGATGCATGCATCACAAGCCAAACCCATTTGAGATTAAAGAGTTTCTAGGTAGATGCATAAAATCTCTGAAGTAACGATAATCCACACCCAGCAAAGTAGTGCAGAATCATGTACATTTATCAAATTTGAGTAACTTCAAATAATATTCTGAAATACTTCATCCTTGCTCACATCTTACAAATCGAAAATATTACCGTATTTTCTGGTGTATAATGTGCACCCAAAAGCCTTCATGTGCGCCTTATATGTGAAGTAATATTGAGCCACAACAGGTCTCGCAACTACTGTCAGCTGCCATTAACTCAATATCCCCTTGTAGAGGTAGTGTGTAGTGCCTTATGATGTGATGTGCTTTATATTTGGAAAACGTTTATATACAGTGATACCTCGGCTTACAAACGCTTTAGCTAACGAACATTTCGCCTTACGAACATTAAATTCGCGAGAATACGCGATACATTTGCTATTGCTATTGCTATTTGCTATTATGGGACAGAAAAATACCCCACCACAGAGTAGTGTTCAGACGAAGAGGACACAAAACAAAATTACGGTCGAGCAGAAGAAGATCATTGAGAAACACGAACGAGGTGTACATTTGTGTGACTTAGCGTCCCAGTACCAGTATGCTAAGTCGACCATTGCTACGTGTGGCTAAGGCTGTTACTCTGTTGTCTAAGCAACGGTCTCAGGCAATAGAAGAATTTGAAAAACTTCTGTTGATTTGGATTAATGAAAAGCAGCTAACAGGGCACAGTGTGTGAGGGTATTATCCGCCGAGAAAGCACGGCAACTTCACTCGGATATCAAGAGGCAACTACATCAACGACCATCACAAAGATAAATAAAATGACTATTATACAGTACAGTTTATTTCTTTAATTACAATCCAATGGCACATTTATTATACATAAAATAAGGTATATTTTGTGTAGTTTTAAGGCTTATTTAGTAGAAAATTATGTTTTATGGGGACCTGGGAACTGATTATTCTCATTTTAATGGTTTCCTATGGGAAATTAATGTTTGGAATACTCACTTTTCACCTTACAATCCTTCTGGGAACCAATTACATTTGTAAGATGAGGTATCATTGTATTTATATGTTATATATGGACTTTTTTCATACATTAAAGGTTTGCCTTATAGTCTGGTGTGCTTTATATATGGAAAAAGTTATAAAATACCCCATTCATTGAGGGTGCACCTTATACTCAAGTTTGCCTTTTACACCAGAAAATACGTAATTTTCATGTCATGTTTCAATTCAAAATTTTCCAGATGAAATTAACATGTTCTTTTTTTCTGATTCTTTCGAAAAGGAATAATAAACATACAGCATAAGCAGCATACACCTTATTTACTTCTCAACTTCTCTTTTTCACATCTATTAATAATGCACCATAATCTCACGGTAATAAATCAGATTTATGCTTGTCAAATTAGCAGGTGTGCATGCTGGCATATGGAGTGCGGTAATGCGAGGGATTTTATTTTACGATGTAGGCAGAAAAAAAGTACAAAAGCATTATTAAAAAAATAATAAATAACATAATTAAAAATTATTGTCAAATATGGGAGGAATGACAGAAGAACATGACAAAACTTGACATATTTATGAAATATATATTTAATTTATGATTAGCTCTAATCAGGTATTGGTGGAAACAAATTTAAAGCATTTAAAATGTAGCTAATTCTAGTAAAACTCAGTTAAACTGCATTGTTCCACCATTGTCAAGGCCTCTGTGTTAGCAGGTCTCCCCCCTTACTGAGCTGCAGATGTTTGGTTTGCCTGTCGTGCAGTTTTTTTCCTTCGTCATGATAAGTTTTAAAGACGTTTACCAAACATACGCAAATAGCTTTTTCTTGACGCTATAAAATTATGATGATTGGTGATTGCTAGTCACAACTTCTACATTTTTTAAGTGTTTATCGGTTTGAAAAAACGATAAACACGTCGGTTCGGTTTGAACAACCGATAAACACTTTAAGGCAAAAATTAGTACATCCAAAAGATAGGCTGCCAAATGAAAACAAAGTAATGTAGTTTATTCAATACATTGTATGAATGAAAAATGTTAAGAGCAGTACATTGGAGAGACTAAACAAATTCTCAAATAAAGACTATCAACATCGCAGGGATAATACGAGTGGGCCTCAATCGGCAGTACATATGCACCTAAAAGCTAGCAACCACTCATTTGACGACAATGAGGTTAAAATCTTGAAAGGGGAGTAAAAGAAGTGATTTTCATAAAACAGCTGAATCCTTCTTTAAACCGATTATGGTGGGGTAAGATTCAATTTGGATAATTCGTACAACAGCCTACTTAGGCAAAATAGGATTAGGAATATTGATGAGGTGATACCGGTGGGAGTGGGCCATTCAGGCCAGTCGTTAGTCAGACAATAGGAACAATCAGTGGAGTGGCAGGGAGTAGTCCTCTGCTCCCCCCAACCTGAGAGCAGAGACCATTCATAGCAGAGTCCGGCACCGCCATGTCTGGACAGTAGGGATATATATATTGGGCCTAAACTACCAGCAAGACTTTAGTTTGCTGATTAAGCACTAGGCACTATACAGTTCCATTCAACAGTAGCCAAAATGGAACTGTATAGTGCCACTTAGCAGTTTTTTTGACAACGATACTAGTGCAGCGTGTTCTACCGGAAACAAATTCCTTGTGTGTCCTACATACTTGGCAATAAAGATGATTCTGATTCTGAAGTTTCTTGGATAAGAAGCGAAACGTCCGACACCTTCAAAGAAGTACAGATGACGGCTGAAGAAACTTTTTCATCGATAAAATTTGGCTGTAAATGCCTGACAGTTTTAACAGATGGACCAGAATGAAGAAAAATAACCTCAAACTCCCTCAATTAAGGCTCATCGGGGAAAAAAAGACTTCAAAACAAATTCTGCATTCCTGCCAGTGGAACTTATCCACTCCTCCTATTCAGCACCAAAGCTGTTTCAAAAACCTGCGTCTCATCAAAAATTCCTCTTCGTCATGAAATTCAAGGGGATTTAGCATCTTCAAGCTTCAAGAAATGTCATTATTTTTGCTCGAAAACAACGATGAAAAGGTTTCTTCAGCCGTCATCTGTACCTTTTCATCGATGGACTTCCTGTACGACTGAGACCTTACACAGACGCCTCGAGAACACAACCAAAAAAAAAATTGCAATCACAGTTTGAAGTGAAGTTCGGGTGCAACAGAATTTCAATGTCTTGTACTGCGGTTAGTACAGCGTGGCCAGCTAATCAGGATATCAGGTTACTAGGTGCTGTAAAGAACCATTTTTTAATCTCGTTTGGAAGTTAAACCTTGTTCATGCAATCTGCCTTGCATTCGATTGGATTGGATTTGCCTTTATTAGTCTCGCAGTGGAGAAATTTTCATTTCACAGCACAAAGTTATGAATGTTCTGAATTCCGATTTTGATGCAAGTGTTGTAAAGTGAGCATCTTATTGTGGATGGAAATATTCAGCAAACATCACTCATATCCACTTATCTAGCCACCAAGTGTTCTCGTTACGCCGGCGAGCTGCCAGTGTGTATTGTCGGCTACTGACAGTCAGTGAACGACTTTTTATAAAGGAAATGTCATGAGCAAGAGTGAATCCTACTCATTTATTTACTTTTGATGCTGACAAACTGACACTGTTGCAGCTCTGTAAGGCAATGAGCTATAGTAAATAGTGACATCACGTTGCCCATTTCCCTCTAATGACATATTTCCCCTAAATTATGATTAATTATTCCTTTATGAGCACAATGTTAATCAGAAGACAGTGATACATTGTCTTACAAACTTAATTGGTTCCCAGAAAGTGTGTGTAAGGCGAAAAGTGTGTATTCCAAACATTAATTTCCCATAAGAAACCATTAAAATGAGAATACTCCGTTCCCAGGTTCCCATAAAACATAATTTTCAACTAACAAAGCATTAAAACTACACACAATATACCTTGTTTTATTTTTATAATAAATGTGCTATGATATTTTAATTAAATAAATAAATTATACTATATAATAAAGTCATTTTATTTACCTTTGTGATGGTCGTTGATGACTTGATGGAATGGATACCCTTTTGCATAAAGTGGCTCAAGGAGCTCTGGGTTGTGCATCTTAGAAGTTGTCATATTGCAACAGCAACGGATGCAGGCAGACACACTAGAAACTTCATTAATAGCTGGTTCCCTTGCTTTTATGTTTTATTGAAATTGTACAGACGGCTTGTGCGTGTTATTTGTGGAGCCTGATTGATGGGATATTTTAACCTTGCAGTCTACACTCTGCCTTTGAACTATCAATAAAGTTGAAACAAGCTCAAATTTCACTGTGTTTTCTATCCATTTCCTCACCATTTCACTTTTGTTTTTTTTTTGTCTCAAGCTCTGTCGTGTGTGTGTGTGTGTGTGTTTCTGTTTCTGTAACCCCTCCCCCCGCTCACTCCTGCATGTGTCCCCTCCCTCCTCTACTGCGCATTTGACCAATCACGTGTGGCTTTAACCAGAGACTGGAGGTGGGGAATAGAGGGGAAAAAAAGCCTGCTGCCATTTTCAGCTTTGTTCACTTCAGAGATGCAGCTCCAAGAACCGGCTCGTTGGCGAACAACACATCACTCATTGTGGCGCTCCGTGTGTTCCCTGAAAAATAGTTTGTATGCCAAGATTATATTCTTGCAAATTTAACGTTTGTAAGGTGAAAAGTTTCTTAGCTAAAGCGTTCATAAGTCGAGGTATCACTGTACTGTCTTTAGACTGGTGTCGGCACATAGAACATCCTTATAACAAAGAACGTTTTTGTCTCGAGTTCCTCTTTCATAGGTACCATATACAGCTTGCACCGTAAAGTCAATATCATTATCAATTCAGAGTCTGCTTTTAATGTCTGTTAGGTAATAAGTTATAACATGACCAGGTCAACTGTGCCATTACTCATCCAGAGTGCTGAAAACCAAGGACGCCGTGGCGGGCTTCCTCATGGCTATCGTATTGATTAGTGCAAAAGTGTCAAATGAATCAAGAGCACCTTCGGTTTGTGTGTGCTGTACATTGGGCGTGATTTATTATTCAGTGTGTACCCTTTTTCTGCTCCTTGAGAAGAATTTTCAATCTCCTATTGTCCTAAAATCTTTTTTCACAGCACTTTACAGTAGACGCCGGGAGCATTAATGAAGGTGGTGTTTTGTTTTGACACTCCAGGTTGAAAATGTAGCTCATTTAATTATAACTCTAGTTGTCACGCGCATGGTTCACTGAGCACAATTGGTTGAGCTGAATTGTGAGATCAGAACCTTTGTATTTTATCTCATGCACAGTCACTCATTTTTGGGTTGGCCAACTTGTATAACCTCAAAACAACGTCACTTTTTTTGATTTAGTGGACCACCAGCAGGTATTTGAAGCAACAAGTTTCACGGGATCCTAGAGGACTCATCTTTTGTCCTACTGAACAAAATATGAGAATGCACATTATTTCGGTTTCACAACACTGCAGCACAATGCACATGTACTCACAAGGACAAAAAAAAAGTGTTCATTATGATTTTGTTCTCCAGTTGACACATTTTCTACTGGATTCCATTGTGCTTCTTTGACACAGTTTCCCCGTTAGTAGATTTTCAATGCCATTGACATTCTCGATTGTCAGTCAAAGGGCCTGCTTGCTTCCTCCTACTTGTATTCAGAAAACTGCCTGAAATACATGAGTCATTCCTGCTCTGCATTGTACAGAAAGCCTGGAAGGAAACAGTTTTAGAGTGCGTCTGAATATCATACAATGCTTTAAAATTTTATTCCAATACAGTTTTAAACGTGACCTGTTAATGAATATGGTCAGCGACATTATCCAATTACCATAATATGAAAGTAATGTCACTTGATTACCTTAAATTACTCGTATTAAAGTTATAGGTATGCAAGATTGAACACTGTGTGATCATAACATTCTGCTGAACAGGTTGGAAAATTGGGTAGTATGAAGTGGAGTAGTCCTTAAATGGGTCAAATCCTACTTGGACAGTATTGGATGGGTCAACCCCTACTTGGACAGTATTGGATGTATTCAAGTGTTCTATTGTCAATGTTTTTAGGATATCTGCTTTTGGCTGTCTGGAGTACTTTGAGCTGCCTATGAAATATGCTATATCATTGTCCTCTTCAGGAGGCAAAATACATACTCTATTGGGTTGAGGTCTGAAGATTGACTTGGTCAGTCCTAGCTCTGATGTGCAGTGTAATGAAACATCTCTTCATTAGATTCGATGCATTTTCTGTAAATTGCAAATCAATATGTTATTGTCGATTCCAGAACTCATTTTGTCATGACCATCATGAGTTCATCAACAATGATGAGCAATCCCATTCTCGAAGCAGTCTGTGTGTGTGCGTGTGTTTTGTGAAGCAGTGACATTATCTCCACCATGCTTCACAGATCAGCATGTGCATTTATGATCATAAGTATATTTTTTTCAGGGAGATTTATCTTGAAGGAAATTCCACATTTCCAGTACTGACGAGTTCAATGATATGTACAGTGTGTTAATGACAAGAATAAATTCATTGCATCTTAGCGACCAGCGCCATATCAAATTAAAACAAATTGTTCCACTTTTTTATTGTCCTGGTCCATCCTCCTTTTGCCATGTCCAGATAATCATTTGCATTGTGGTCAAGTGGAATCACATTTATTTGACATCTAATTCTTTACAGGGATGATTGATACGGCATAGCCACCCTCGTGACGCGCCGATCCCAAGGCTTGGCTCACTGCTCCTGTCATATTCTGTCATATCCCATTTAATGTGCATTGCGTTCCTTCCCTCGTGGTTCTAGCAAAGCCTTACGATTCCTAGTCCCTGTTCAATAAAATCCGACTCCTCTGGAAAGTTATTGTTGAGACCAATCGCGAAACCATCAGTAAATTTTGCAAGTGTCCCGCCGGCTACCCGGTCATCAACAGGCCATCATCATCATCTCAGGATGGCCCAGTACTTTAATTTCTAACATAACTGTCTTCTTTTCCTTTCGGCTTTTCCATTTATGGGTTGCCACAGCGGTGTGTTTTGTGCATCCTCTTCTCTCACACCAGCTACCTACGTCCTCTTTGACAACGTCCATAAACCTCCTCTTTGGTCTTCCTCTCGTTCTCCTTCCCGGCAGTTTAAGGCTCAGCATCCTTCTCACCAATATAATAATAATAATAATAATAATACATTTCATTTTTAAGCGCCTTTAAAACCTCAAGGTCACTTAACAGTCACTGTTAGATGTTTTTCTGTGGGTGAGCAGCGGAAGCCACACGCGCCAGCGTTCACTCAACCCGGATGTAACATAAATAGATAGAAAGCTAGCGAGCTAGCTAATACATAGCTAATATATAGCTAGCCAGAGAGCTAGCTAGATAGCCAGACAGCTAAGGGATAACTAGCTAGATAGCCAGCAAGATAGCTAGCGAGAGCCACTCAGATAGCTAATATATAGCAAATTGCTATCTAGGTAGCATATGAGCAAAATTGATAACGGCAGTTTAAGGCAAGAAAAAAACTATACAATTGTAATATCTGATATCCAGCCAGCTAATGGATAGCTAGCTAGATAGCTAGCTAGATAACTTACAAAAGAAATGGGGGGAAATGTGCTGAAAACATACATTTTGGCATTGGGTGTAGTATTAATATTGCAACTATGGTATGTCTACCCACTCCATCTCAGTCTGGCCTCTCTGACTTTCTCTCCAAAGCCCCTAACACCAGTTGTCCCTCTGATATATTCATTCCTTATCCTATCCAACCTGGTCGCTCCCAAAGAAAACCTCAACATCTTCATCTCTGCTACCTCCAGCTCTGCTTCCTGTCTTTTCTTTAATGGCACTGTCTCCAGTCCAAACATCATGGCTTTCATTTCTAACATAGCTATACCAGACGGAAATGAGTCGTCACATCGCTACGTTTAAATACCATAACGCCTTATAATGCCGCAGTGCGCCACACTCAGTCTCGTCGGTAGTTTCTCTGTCATTTAAATTTCAGAAAACGCTTTTCTAACACACTTTTCAAGGGGCCTGAAAATTGTACTTATGAGTTTGTTCAGATTTTAACGCCCACCTGACCTACTGACCAGTCCCTTTTAAGCTTCAGCCATGGGCTCTCCTTTAAAATCTGTAATTACTCCAATTAGTGTTGGAACTGATGCAGACTTGTCCAGCACACACTGCATTACTTGTTCCACCAGCATTCTCTCTCTTTCTCACTCACTCACATGCACACACAGACACGCCCGTCTTACCCCTCCAGTTCAGGGAGAGGTTCAGTGATGCATGATGACAGTAGCACAGTTTCATAGATTAGCCCCTTCAAGGACAGGCCAGACAGGTAACAAAGGAGCACAACGCTGCCCCCCAGAGAATCCACGGTTACCTGTATCACTGTTCAGATGTGCAGTTGCAACCATGAATGACACTGTTGCTACCGTACTTGAGTGATATGTCAAACGAGACATACCCCTCTGTGTGCTCTGATAGCAGTTTGACACATTTCTCCAGCATCTTGACGTTGGTTAAACGTTGCTGTTTCTGCTGCCTCTCGTCTTAATGCAGACTCTGTCACTTGTATTTCACAAGCTAGGAAGTGTTACTGCAGTTCGACCCTTAGAACCCCAGTAAAAACTTCAAGAAGTGACTTTCCCGTAAACGTTTTACGACATCAGCCTCTGTGGAGATTTTATACGGTGGGAGAGGGGGGGATGAAAATCTTAGGACCACAAATTGTCTCTTGTTTCATATAATGCCATGTCATAATAATTCCAGACGACACCAAAATCGGCTCCACATGTCAAGCATGTGATGCAATGACAGGCCGGCTTCTTCAGTCAAGCGCATGCATACAGTGAAAAGCTAGCCTGGCAGCCTTTTTCACTTCAGCGGGCATCTGTTTGCTGACCGCATATCTTCATCATGCTATTGTTGACACACACATATACAACTCACCTCTAAAAAGTGCAAGCTTTTATTTTGTATGTTTCATGCAAAAAGATTGAGAGTGAAGCCAGTTCAAGCAGTATCTATCTTGATTTGCCCACATATCTAAATAAACATGTTGATTGCCCATCTTAACTCATTCAATGCCAGATGATGTGCAAAAATGTGTCCACTCCAGTGCCAGGGTTTTTGTCATTTTCACTCAAATTGCAGGACATACAGAATATTGAGTTTTAGGATCAGAAAAATAGAGTTAATTCCTAAGCTATATGGGTCTGGAGTATTTCATATAGAACAAATTCATGTCACAAAGAGGGTACAGCAAGTGCAGAAGAATTAATGACACTGTGTCTTTGTGTTGTCATATTATTTGTTATTTAGTTTTTTTGTTTTTTTTTTTACTTCAAGATGGCACCGCGAGAGTGGCTGCCTTTCCAGCAGCTCCTGTATTTTGTTTGTCTACTTCTTTCTTTCCTTTCCTCTTCCTTTCATGAATTTGCTGCTGTGTTACTTCCGAGTAGAGTGAACGCTGGCGAGAATGACTGCCCCTGCTCACCCGCACAAAAAAAGTTCTGCAGTAACACTTCCTAGCTTGTTTGAAAGGTGCTTGGAAATTAAATGTATTATTATTATTTCGTCTGTGTAAGCTCTCAGTCGTACAGGAGTGGTCCATCGATGAGAAGGTTTCTTCAGCCGAGATAGGAGGCGAAACGTCCGAAACCTTCAAATTTTGTACAGATGACGGCTGAAGAAACCTTCTCATCGATATTATTATTATTATTAGTATTATTATTATTCAACATTATTATTATTAATAATAATTATGATTTATTATTATTATTATTATTATTATTATTTATGATTATATGAGCTTGAAATAAGGGTGGCCAGACAAAATACAGAACAATACATACATATTGATTTGTGCAGCACTTTACCAACAACTGAAGATGTAACCAAGCGCTAACATGGACAAAAGATAAATGCTGCTCTCTCGTGGAAGGGAAAAAATATTGCCAGAGGTCTGATCAGCGCATTATCAGCACCCCTCGCAACAAAAACCAAAACCAGAACAAATTCGGGAGAGGCGCTCCATGTTACATTTTTCAATTCCCGAATACATTCGGCAATGTTAGCGAATGAGTTAAAGAGGAGAACCTTTTTTTTAAGTTAAGGAGGAGAACCTCAAGGGCCGCTTTCCAACTTGTTTTCCATCTCTCCCTGCTGTAAAACACCTGATTGACCCCGCAGAGGCCAGATAATGGGCCTGGTCATTTCAATCAGGTTTGTTGCAGCTGGGAAATAGACTGGACTTTGAGACTCACACTTTCAAGCATTCTTTTATGACTTTCAAAGGAAAGTATTAGAGTGTTGCGACCTGCCTTGATGACTATATTTTGACTTGCAGACAAAAGAGGAGACATGTCGCTAATACCATTGCAAATTAATTTCTGGGAAATAACTTAACATGTCTCAAGCAATCGGAAACTTTGCATATCTAAATATTAACATAACCGAGGACTTAAGTAACATAATGTGCTTATGTAAATGTTTGGACAAAAGAAAATGAAAAGGTGAGAAAATGTAATTGGTGTTGATAGAAGGAACATTCACCGCCGTCACAGGAAGATAAGTCATTCTAACGATGCAAGAAATTTAAATTAAAATAACCTGGAAAAAGAAAAAAAATGAATTGTGACTGTGCTGGCGGAGATTCTATGAAGGACACGATATGGATGTTTAATGATGACGGTGATGAAAAATATATTATTATTGTATAATTATATACAGATATATAATTATATAATAATAATAATTATTATTACATTCATTTTTGTTTCCATACAATATAGAAATTAACTGTAATTTAAGAAGTAGCAATATAGGTCATTAAAGCTATTTAATACAGTTTGTACTATGGAATCACACAATTAAAATAAATAAATAGAGACAAAATTAATGCATTGATTCAAATTGTATCGTGTTGCATTGATCTTTGAAATCGCAATTGTTCCATATTGACTGTTGTTAGTACTCTACTAAAAGCCTTTTCAGAGTTTTCTCTCATGGTAACCACAGGTGGTCAGACCTTATTATCAATGATAACCTTTGAGGAAATAGACTCACCAACCCTCTCTGTCTATCCATTATGATCTTAGCCAGTTAGTTTCCTGGTGTGCAATACAAGAAATAGAATGACATTTGCCTTGTGACAGCTAATAACCAGTCTGACTGCTATTCTTGTGTTCATGTGTTGACCTTAATGACCCCATCCTCACATTGTTT
The DNA here is from genome assembly GCF_051943395.1 of Hippocampus bargibanti. Taxonomy (NCBI): domain Eukaryota; kingdom Metazoa; phylum Chordata; class Actinopteri; order Syngnathiformes; family Syngnathidae; genus Hippocampus; species Hippocampus bargibanti. The sequence goes on from NC_142735.1 coordinate 3,517,626, forward strand.
GCTGTGCGTTTGATTTATTAGCTGCTGCTATCCCTTGCTTGAATTTGATACAGTCAAGCCATTCTGATAAAATATTTAACTTACACAGACACACACGCATACACACAGGCATACACAAACAAACACACACACACACACACACACACACACACACACACACACACACACACACACACAGTAAAAGACAACATGAAAACTCTGCGTCAGCACAAACAGTAGGTTTCAACTGAGAGGTTAATAAAAGGTGACATAAATTGAGACATCGATGAAAAGGTTTCTTCAGCCGTCATCTGTACTTTTTTTGAAGGTGTCGGACGTTTCGCTTCTTATCCAAGATGCTTCTTTAGCGAACTAAAGTCTTATTAGTAGTATCGGCCCTATATATATATCCCTACTGTCCAGACATGGCGGTGCCGGACACTGCTATGATAGGTCCCTGTTCCCAGGTTGGGGGGGAGCAGATGACTACTCCCTGCGGCTCCAGTGATTGTTCCTATTGTCCTGACTAACGACTGGCCAACTGGCCCTGGTATCACCTCATCAGCATGACTAATCCTATGCTGCCTACACTTTTCAGTCGTGGCTTCTGATTGGCTGCCGGTGCAGAGTATGCAAATTGCCAAACATTTGGCTGCTGCTGCCGAGAATGCAAATTGCCAAACGTCACACGGCACAGGCAGCCAGTCAGAAGCCTGTTTCGTGCTTCGGACTACACCGTGACAGAAAAGTGTACTTCAGTTTTGAAAGCCGCTTAGAAAGAGGAGTCCACGTGGCTTGTAGCTGTTTGCTTGACGCTTTTGCTTTATTGAATAAAACAAACGTTTCATTTGAAAAAAAAAAAAAATCATTGAAGAAGTTGCCCGACGTAAAAGTTGTATGCCCGGGCCTCCGGGCAGACGTTATTTCAAACACTGGTACATACAAACGTTTTTGTAGTAACATGTAGTATTCTCTCCAGTTGTACATGTACAAATCTTTATAGAGTATATATTTTATTAAATGTTTATTTTAAGGTACCCAACCAATACAGGTTATTATACAAGCCTTAATCAGAATCAGAAAACCTTTAATAGTCCTACAATGGGGAAATTTGCATTCCACAGCAGCAATTTGAAAGGGGATGGGGTGGGGGGTGAAAGGATAGAAAAACAAGATATTCTAAGCATAGTAAAAATGTCAGCAGACTGAGATGTTGTCAGAGATATGACAGACAGACACCGTGGACAGAGACTCAGAACCAGAAAGATTGTCCCCACTGCCGGCAGGAGACGCAGTCATCAGATGACATACGTCTGAATTCTGCGCCCCTCTGCCAAGCTATTTATTGAGAGTATATGTAAATTACAATGATATATTAGTAAAACACAGTTTTCTTGATTATAATGCCACGCCTGTGGGCGTTCTGGGCACCAACAGCTGCAAGCAGTAAAACATAAGACATTTTAATTGGTTGTCTTTTCCAAGAACTGATAAATTTGTAATCTGGCGCTTGTGCAGGATGTTTAAGCCGTAAATAACTTTGGTGGAAAAGGAGTATCTCAAGCCCTAAATTCTGTGCAAGGCCGGACCTTCTAGAATCTTGATGGAGACGACAGTTCACCTTGCCGTGTCTGTTTCACTCAGATTTACTGTGGCCATCTGCGCTTTGACTGTAGGCCCATTGTTTAGTTGGTGAGCAAAGCACGGCACTTTTAAACATGATAAATTATTATTCTCCATCAGATGTATACTGTAAATGTGCAAAACCGTTTCATAAAAAACTGTACATAGTGCAAGTATCAAGAAAGGTATATTGATAGATGTAGCTGTATTGCATCAACACATAAACATACTTATAAAACAATTAATTATTAACAAACATTCCATACAAAATATAGCACTGAAGCAACTTACGAACAAATTCACCTTACAAACTACAGTTCGGAACGTATCTCGTTCGTAAGTTGGGGAGCGTCTGTACAGAATCCATACATAGGAACAAAAATGGACGTGGCCTGATTAAAATCGCCACAATACTCATTTGGTTAAGGAGAAAGCCCCACTTGTAGGTTTCAAGGCTAAAAGTGTATGAACAGTACTTGGGATGGATGGTTAGACTAGACATTTTCTATCCGCACTGATGTTGACCCTTTGGCAGCATATTCAAAATGACCCAATGACCGAGGGGCAGGTCATTTGCCTCACTTTGAAAAAGTCTGAGTCTCCCCTCCTGTCATCAGAAACAAAAAACAAACACAAGGTTATTTTCTGCAGGCAACAGCAAAGTCATCAGATCCGCGTCAATGTCCTCTGCCTAACAATGACGATTCATCATGATTTGATAATCACTTGGCCTTCTCAAAATTAGGGGAACGGATGCGTATCACCACCGTGTCTCATCGCCTGTGGAGGATGACGAAAGGATATTTACAATAACTTCTCTTATTGCTGTCAATAACTGGAAAGGCATCGTGTCTGACAACACTATACACACACTATACACACACAATTCTATGTCATATTTGCAAAGCTTATACAGTGATACCTCGGTTTACGAACTTTTCGGTTTACGAACGTTAAATTTATGAACATTTTACCTTGGCATACAACCTTTACCTTGGCATACGAACTTTTTTTCGTACACGGAGCTGCCTCAATGAGTGATGTGTCTTTCGCAAACGAGCCCGTTCTTCTATTCTCCGCTCCCAGTCTTCGGTTAAAGCCACGTGATTGGTCAAGAACGCAGCAGTGAAGGGGGGTGGTTTAAACATGAAAGAGACAGGCAGACGACAGTGAGAGGGGTTCAACTTTGATAGTTCAAAGGCAGAGGATAGACTGCAAGGTTAAAATATCCCATCAATCAGGCCCCACAAACCATCTATACACTTGATGCAAAAAGCTATCAACCCAGCTAAACAGAACACAATTGGATTGGATTGGATTTGCCTTCATTACTCTCGCAGTGGAGAAATTTACATTTCACAGTTGATGAGGAACTAGATAAAATTATCACAGAGAAAGCACCTACAAGGGATCATTCCTCAAGATGGTGAAAGAAGAAGGTTACGTTCCTCATCAATGTTCAATGCTGATGAAACCAGCCACTCCATTCCATCAAGCCATCAACGACCATCACAAAGGTAAATAAAACGACTTTATTATGCAGTCCAGTTTATTTCTTTAATTATAATACCATATCACATTTATTATACATAAAATAAGGTCTATTTTGTGTAGGCTTAGAAAATTAGAAAGTATAAAATTATGTTATATGGGGACCTGGGAATGCATTATTCTCATTTTTATTGTTTTTTATGGGAAATTAATGTTTGGGATACACACTTTTCACCTTACACACTCTGTCTGGGAACCAATTAAGTGCGTAAGCCAAGGTATCAGTGTATTTGGAAAGTCTGGTGCACCTTATATATGGAAATTGTTTGAAAATACACTATTCATTGGCGTGCCTTATACTCCTTATCCACTGTAAAACACGATACTCAAAAAATATTTGGCGTTTCGAGCAACCGTTTATCATTGCAGTCATGCATAAGCAATGGTGAGGAGTAAGTTGTATGATAAATACGCAGCTTTTATTGCAGTTTTTCATAATACGCCTCAGTTTCTTTGATTTCCTTCCTTTCCCTGCAGTTTTTGAATATGTCAGCTTTGTAGAGAAAGCTAAAAACTACTCCTTGAGCTGTAGGTTAAGCTCTGTGGCTTAGTGGGCTACATCCACTCCTCTATGAAGTAAAAAGGAACAGATTTCTGGTTTAGATTGCTGGTCACTTGAAGAAGGATGATAGTGTCTTAGAGAACGGTGATCAGTGAAGTGCAGGTGAACACGGGTGTATGTATCTCAAAACACAACAGAAAATCCTGGTCAGAGGCCTTTGAGCACAACCACAATCACAGCATGTGCACTTCTCGTGGTAAAAGGTCAGATTTCAATTTTGTTAAGGAATGCAGACGCCCGACTTCGATCCATGTCTGACCTTAATATATGAAAGTGTTTCTTTGTGATTATTCCAATCTGACTTTCAAATCTTAGTGTCATGTTTTATGAAGAGAGAGACAATGAAAAGGGTGCTGTCTTCTCCACTGTGCGCTGAGAATCAAACAGGAAAATATTCTACTTGGTTCTATTATTGGCCTGTGCATGCTCACAAGAATACAAAGTGAGCCAAACATATCCTCGAGGCACAGTTTCTTTGCTATGTATGTATGTATTTTATTTATTTTATAAATCGCTGGATGATGCTAGCTTTTATTTTAATGATGGAGGAGACTGATGTCATTTATTCAAAATCTCAGTAATATAAGCTAAGAACCCACGCACATCCAACCCATTCTGACTTGACTCCATTTCAATAATTCATTCCATTCAGGTAAGGCAGTGGCAATTCCCAGTTGATCAGTCTCTCGTCATGCTCAGTCTCTGAAATCTTTTCATTAAGACACTGAAGATGAGGTGTCTGTTCACACCTCTAGCAGGCAAGCTACAGGCACCAGCCTGAGGATCAGGAAGCAATCTATAGGCTGATTCCTGTAGTATCAGCCTAAAAAACAATACACATACTAGTCCCGCTTAGACAGTAGTGTCACCTCTTTCCGAGACCATTTTTCTTGATACGATCTGCACAAAAAATGATAATAATAAATCACAGTGCTTTCTTGTGGTGGCTTTATACAACTTTGTGTAGGTGCTAGCTATAAACTACCGATCAGGTCACCATCGCGGAGGAAGTTGGGCTCCTATTGGAAACATAATTTAAAAAAACACCAGAAATAATCCATCCATTTTCATTACCGCTTATCCTTGTCTGGTCCCCGATAAGCCTGTCAAATATGACTTTAAATGAGAGGTGAGTAACAAAAAGGGGCTGAAATTTAACTCGGAATATGATTGGATTGGATTGGATTGGATTTGCCTTTATTAGTCTCGCAGTGGAGAAATTTACATTTCACAGCAGCAAAGTTATGAAAGAAATGAAAGTAGAAAAAGCAAAATACATGATGTTGCTTGAAATAGCAAATATTTGATATTTTTTCATATTCTTTAAAAATTATCTTGTCAATGTCCAAATTAGGGTTGACTAGTAGAGTAGTTGATGTAATTTCATGTTTAGGCCCTAGAGTGGTTATGAAGAATAACATTTATTGCAAAGTTCTCCATTGCGAGACTATTAAATGATTTCTGATTCTGAATCTGATTTATAATATAGCTCCCCTATCATACTAACCTGTAGTATATTGGTATCAGAGCAATCTAAAATAGCTGTTGTTCTGCTGTGTTTTGACCTACAGAGTATGAATGGTACTATACACATATGTAATCCGATGCAGATAATTCCCAGGGGTGAGGGTGTTGAGGGACTACTTAAACATACATCTGTGGTGACTCACAAGGGATAGATATTCACCAGGGAGTTGTACCCTGAAAGGACAACCGACGTCTCCGGACAAGTTCTGTCCATAATTTGTAAAATGGCTTCAAATGACTTCTACTGAGCGTATTTTAATAAGATTCCACCGCATATAGCTATAGTTCACGTTTTAAGACTCACGCTGAATATTCAGGAAGTCTGTAGGGAGTAAAATATTTGCCTGGGTTCCCTCGTCTGGTCTACATGTCATGTGGGAGCCAACCCATGTCCTGACTTCTCTCCTGAGGCCTGGCCAGGCAAACATGGCTCCAAGTAGCTTATTTGAATCTTTGGAAAAGATCACCCCTAAATGAAAGAACCTTTTTGGAAAGAAAACCCTGTCTGCCTCCATAAGAAGCCCACAGTCGGTTTTGGTGGAGCAGAAATATATGGATAAACAGGGATCAGCCGAGACCAGTATTGTTAGCATATTTTCCATTAAATTGGATAGTTTAAAAGTCGCTGAGGCTATTAAGTAACAACACACAGTCTGCCTTCCCTTGCTCTGATGGCCCAGAGGCTCTGGGTTTAGTTGCAAAAAGTCAATCAAGTTGACAGTTGAGGCATCCATGATTGCATTTTTGCATCATCTCACATTCACCAATTGTAGAGATGTAGTATAAATGACCAGATAAGGAGATGCAAATTAGTGATGTCTGTTTCACCGTCCACACAAAAACAAACTGGCTGTTTACAGTGCAGGCAAGATGCAACTTCCCTTAAAACCTTTCGTCTACGTCATCACTTTGATACGAGAAACTTTATTCCTCCACCTGTCTCTTAAGGGTATAGGTATATGTTGAATGTCAATCCCTTGTAAATCACAGAACCTCTACTCTTATCATGCTACAAGGTTTCAATGGTGGTTTGTCATTTTGATGCAGTTTCAGGCTTGTGATAGGGATCCCAACAGGCAAGATTCGTGTGTTGGTCATAAACTTAGTTCAGGCACTGAAAAGTACTAGTTTCTTGATGAAATTTCGGTCTTACTATCCATTTGAATTCATAAGTTTTGTAGTGTAGGTGGCGTATCGCCCTGTTTTCAAAATATTCTTTTTTGTGGTGGGAATGGAACAAATCAAAGAGACTGTGCAGCACGGTGCCCAAACACTCTGCAAAGTGATGTGTGTGTTGTGAAACAACAATATACGCGGCCATTACGGTAAACAGAAGCAATACTACAAGTATAAGTATTACTTTCCATGAAAACCTTTCGTCATGATGTGGTTGACAGCAACCGCACAGACTCCCTGTAAAATAAAAGCAGTTGCAGGGATTAAACATTTCGCAACCCCTGTGTTACTTACAGTATATATGGCTGTCCGCCACCGTCGTAATGTCTTTTGAAAATTCACCAACCGAGCCAACGCACACCAGGTACATCACCTGGGATAACATATGTTGAAGGAACTATCAACATTTTGACTATGCAAGTTGCTGAAAGGAAAAATATTGATCATAAAGCGCTACACCGAGCAGCTCTCACCTCGGAAAAGAATGTACCCGCTGGATAGATGCCCTATTCATAAAACAGTGCAGTTCACATAGTGGAGAGTGAAAATAATTAGGTTTGAAAGTGGTACTTCAGTGTTGAGGAGCTGCAGGATTTTCCCTTGGCTGAAAGACCGTTTTAAAGCATTGATAAACAAGATTGCATCGCTGTGGCAATGCAAGGCCATTTTTTTTTTTTACCAATGACGGTGCAAGACCATGAAATGGTTTTGCTTTTTTGAATGTTGCTGTGCTGATGACCATTTTGTGTTTGGGAGCCTTTTACTGAGCATCTTCATCTTTATTAAGTTCATAGAGTTGCTTTTTCTGTAGCCACAAGGGGAGATAAGGCACTTATTGTGCCGGTCCCAAGCCCAGACAAATGCAGAGGGTTGTGTTAGGAAGGGCATCCGACGTAAAATCTTGGCCAAAACAAACACGCGAATCAAACCTATGAAGGAGAACACTGATTCGCTGTGGCGACCAAATGAAGTGAAAAGCCGAAAGGAAAAGAAGAAGAAGACGGTGCAAGACCGAGCAGTCAAACCTCTGTCATTTCAAGCACAACAAATGAAATACATTTTGAACACTTGACAAAATCTGGAAGATCGTACTGTGACATTGTCGGACTCAAGCAGTCTTCAAATAAGTGTTCATTCTATGTGTGATTTGCTTTTGCAATGATTTTACATGAAGAAATTTGGAGTCAACCAATCATCCATGAAGCATCTCTTGCTGGTCCAGAATTCTGTTGCTTGCCTCTTAACTGGTACTTGTAAGAGGGAGCACACAACTCCTACTCTGGCATCTATTCACTGGCTCCCTATGCATTTTAGAGTTCTTTTCAAGATCTTATTGTTTTCAAATCTTTAAATAGTCTCATCCACCTCTGCACACCTTCCCTCTGCCTCAGGTCTGCTGACCCGACATTATTAGGTGTTCCAAAAACTAATCAGAGGCTCAAAGAGGATCGAGCCTTGTCCCACTCTCTGGAATGACCGACCACTGAACATTCGGCAATCCCCCTCACTGCCCATCTTTAAAACCCGTCTCAAAACTCACTTGTACTGTTTGCCATTCGACAGCATGATTCAGACTTGATCTTGGTTTCACTCCCAGGTGCTTTCTACTATCTTTGTGACTGTTTTATTTCCTGTATATGATACCTGTCCATGTCAAGTGCTTTGTTACAGCTTTAGCTGTTGTTAAGGCACTATATAAATCAATATGTATTGTACTGTATTGTACTGTAAGAAAAGGATATGGAACCAGAGTGATCATGAAAAGTTAGCTCATACTTTTATCACTCGGTGTCTTGGATAATATAGGTAGCCAAGTGGATGACTTAGAAGAGTTCTTTAGCAAAATTCAAATCCTGTTGTTGTATTTAACCCTCATTTATCTTGACTTGTATCTAAAAGTGGAGCACTGACGGCTGAAGCTGGGTCGCTGACTTGGGAGCAAAGCCGCAGTGGCTGCATGCAAAGAATCTTCAACTCTCACTTGGTATAGCCAACTTTGTTGTGGCAAAGGGGGACTTTAATTTTGATCTTCTGTGACTGGTGTTCTGCATTCGAGTCCCATTTGCTTATGCTGTTGACATGAGGGAGCACTGAGTCAACATGGGGACCGCAACGCTCACTTCACACTTGCTGCTGACTGGCTTGACGATGATATGCTTGTCACTTGTTATTAAATAACACAGATGTTTTAGTCTTAAAGTTTTATATTATACTTGTTTAATTTGTTTTATACCTGTCTGGAAATGCATGTTCAAAATTAGCATTTTCTACAAGCTACGCACATTCATCCTTTATGTTGAGACCGTAAAAGGTGATCTACACCAGTGTTTTATTTCTTTTTAAATTGTTCTCAATTTATATAAGCCAACCGCAACGGGTGTATGTTTGTCCTGTGTGTCTTTCAAAATCCCTTAATTAAATGCTGACTCACGCATCTGGATAACACAATGCAGTAAAGGGCAGTCAAGTTCGTCCTCCAGACGTCCCTTCTACATCCCGGGTGATCCGTTTCCATAGCAGATTGAAGCCATCATACCTGTTTGTTCCTCTATTTAGCACTAACAGGGATGAATGAACGTACCATGTCATCTTTTTTGAGGACAAGTTCAGTAACACTCCAAACTGCGAACAGTTATTGTACGGGAGTGTAGTGAATGGGTGACCTGCGCTCCCATCAATTGCCCGTTCTTGACCTTGAGTTTTTTTTTCAGAATCTTTATTTTCTTTTACATGCTGTACGATAATGCTCCCTCTTATATGGGCCATTTATTGAAAATGTGATTTGGCAATGCGGACACACAAAGCCATGTTTTCCTTTTGTTAACTTGTTGCAACTTTAGAATTATATACATAAATCACATGCTCCGGGAGGACGCGGTGCATCACAAAAAGTAATAGCTGCGGGCACGTCATTCAGTAATGACGTGCCAGCAGCTTCAGTAATGGCTTACTGAAGACCCAAGGATATAGGTCGTCAAAGTACAGTAGGTGTGAATTCATTTTACAACTGTTAGAGCGTCTGTGTTTTATACTTCCTCATTCAGTGTTTGACTTAAACATACATTCCATACAAACTATAGCACTGAAGCAACTTACGAACAACTTCACCTTACGAACGACCGCTCGGACCGTATCTCGTTCGTAAGCTGGGGAGCGTCTGTATCATATTTCTTGCCCATAGATATTTTTTTTTTTACAGATTGGGTTCTATTTTACTTTCCATATTGAAATTATGCAAAAAATAAAAATAAATAATTGAAAACAAAAATGTATGTCATTACATAAATTAACTCATTCACTGTCAGACGTGCAAAAATGTGTCCATTCCAGTGCCAGGATTTTTGTCATTGTCACTCGAATTTCAGGACCAACAGAATATTGAGTTTTTAGGACGACGTAAACATTCAGTACAGCGTTATAAACCGGTGACTCTCTTCTTTCATCAGAAAAAAAGAGCTAATTCCGAAATGATATGGGTCTGGAGTTATATGAGCTTGAAATGGGAGCAGCCGTACAAAAGGTAAATGCTGCCCCCTTGTGGAAGGGAAAAAACGGCATCGCCCCTGCAAGAAAAAATAAAAACCCGAACAAATTTGGGATGGTGCTAATTCCGAAATGATATGGGTCTGGAGTTATATGGGCTAGAAATGAGGGCCGATGTCCAAAATGCAATGCAATACAGTGACGTGCAGTCAGTGGAGGCAGGTGAGGCACTGCCTCACCTGTCATCATGGAAAGCTGTCATGGAAATATCAAATGAAAAAATAAATTAAACAGTAAAATGTATTTAGTGATTTGTACTTTAAAGTTCTTGTCCATTTAACTTCACCGTTTTAGGATTTTTTTCAAAATCGCTGAATTTTCACATTTACCGTTCAAGTAGAGACGAGCGGTGACGTCATAGATGACGTCAGTGCCTCACCAGCCATGAACCTCACCGCACGTCACTGATGCAATACATACATATTGGTCTACATCCGTTCATGGCAATGAATGAGTTAAAATGAGAAAAGGATGGGATGCTAATGGGTGAGCGGTTGGCAATAAAGGGCCAATATTCTGAAATGTGCAGTCAGCCATGTCACCCGTTGTGTGTACACAAGCCTGCCTGCATTCCGGTCGATTGTCTTTAACGGGTTGTCGGAGCACAAAAGTGACAATATGTAATTATTGTCTCACAGGCTGATGAAAACTGTAAATAATTGCTGCAGCTTTCGTTAAAAACAAGTAGATGAGCATTGATTTCATTTTTGTGGTGTTACATTGCCAAGGTCAACAAGGAAATGTATTCTGTAGTGACGATGAACTTAGTACCTGTCGATGTGTTGTCTGTGGGATGGCAAAGGTTGTTGTTGTGGTTGTTCAAAACATTGCATTATGTCTTTCAGCTTATGTTAAATGGAGTGCACATTGATGAGGCATGCCGTCGCCTTTTGTTCGGGCCAGACGACCACTTCGGTGTCATGACATTTTATATATTGCACACATTTTGGCGATGAAGTAAGTACGGTGAACCACATTGTTGCTGCCATTATTTGATGATCATTCAGTTGACCACCGCGTGCCCGGGTTGACCTTCAGGAGAAATATAAATTGGAAAGCCTTTTAAGATCATTCAGGCAAAGCGACTCTGGAATGAAGCAGTGTACAGTGATACCTTGGCTTACAAATTTAATTGGTTCCCAGAAAGAGTGTTTAAGGCGAAAAGTGAGTATTCCAAACATTAATTTCCCATAGGAAACCATTAAAATGAGAATAATCAGTTCCCAGGTCCCAATAAAACATAATTTTCAACTAAATAAGCCTTAAAACTACACACAATATACCTTATTTTATGTATAATAAATGTGCTATGGTATTTTTATGTTATTATTATATATATATATATATATTTTTTTTATTTACCTTTGTGATTGTCGTTGATGGCTTGATGGAATGGGTAGCTTTTTGCATAAAGTGTCTCAAGGAGCCCTGGGTTGTACATCTTAGAAGTTGTGATATTGCAACAGCAGCGGATGCAGGCAGACACACTAGAAACTTCATTAATAGCTGATTCCCTTGCTTGTAGGTTCGCTTCAAATTATACAAATGGCTTGTGCGGGTTATTTATGGAGCCTGATTGATGGGATATTTTAAACTTGCAGTCTACACTGTGCCTTTGAACTATCAATAAAGTTGAAACGAGTCCAGATTTCAGTTTTCTATCCATGTTCTCACCTTTTCACTTTTGTTTTTTTGTTTTTTTTTCACTTTTTTTTTTTTTTTGTTTCAAGCTCTGTCGTCTCCCTTTCGTGTGTGTGTGTTTGCGTGTGTGTGTGTTTCTGTAACCCCTCGCCCCGCTAACTGCTGCGTGTGTTCTGCTGCGTGTGTCTCCTCCCTCCTCTACCTATCTTGACCAATTACGTGCGGCTTTAACCGAAGACCGGGGGTGGCGAATTTAACGTTCGTAAGGCGAAAAGTTCGTTAGCTAAAGCGTTCGTAAGCCGAGGTATCACTGTATTTAGTAAACCTCGGAATCTTTCTGAACAAAGTTGAAAGACACAAAATATGAAAGTAGGCCATGCAAATCAGCTCAAGTTTGGTCTGAGGGCAAAATAAAATATATTTCTGTTTTAATTACAACTGAAACAAAGGTATCAGCAGCTTTTCCATCTGTTTAACATGATGTGCGTTTTAGAGTCCTGACTTTAAAATCTGGTAATTCCACTTTAATCGTAACAGCAATATTTACTTTCCAATTTCCCGGCGTGCAATGGGGGTCAAACGTGAATCAGAGCAGCTCTTTAATATCCAAAACATTGCCTCAAAGCATCCGGCAGCTGAAGCAGTTGCAGATATGGTTGCGTGCCGAAAGCAGTGGTAGCAGCATTGCCGTCGGCAGTCAGTGGCTTCTGTGGCATAGAAGGGTATTATTAATAAATACGTTGTCAGTGCGATCACCATCACCCCCTGAAAAATCCCACTTTTCAAACAGAGCCACAGGTGTTCAGCTTTTGCAGGAGATCCATTACAATGTCCCGCTATGCGGCCGTGTATCACGTCCTGTTTCTTCGGTACGGATGCTCTGTTTTGTCACTATGAATGAGAATATGTTCTTAGTGAACTCAGCCAGTAAATTAAGGATTTGGGAAACTATCCATCATGTTCATTTGGTGAGAACAGGTTGTTCTACACAAGCGATTTATGTCTCCCTCAAGAATCAGTGCCACTTTTGCACCACCATTTTTTCATACAGAGAATCTGAGGCGGAACACCAGTAAGTGGCATATTGTTTCAGCCAGCTGACTCTTGGAGGTTTGTCTGTGGACTCACTCTTCCCACCTGTACGTTGTCAGGATGGAGACAGATGCATCAAGACAGCCGCTGCATACTAATCTGCTTTTAAAACACCTTTAATACCACAGTCTGAATGGACCACGTCCCCCGTGTTACACTGTGCCACAAAAGATAACAAGAGCTCCACAAATATGCCTGGGTGTTAAAACCATGATCAAGTGACATTTCAATTCTTAACTCGTTGACTGCCAGACGTGCAAAAATGTGTCCACTACAGTGCCAGGGTTTTTGTCATTGTTACTCGAATTCCAGGACCCACAGAATATTGAGTTTTAGGAATACACAAGGAATTGTCTGTCTTTGGTAGATCACCCTGCACTAGTATCGTCCTCAAAAAAATTTAAATGAGAAACTATACAGTTCTATCTGGGTTACTGTTTAGAGAGTTAATGGCAACGGGGGAAGAAGCTGTTGAAATGTCTGCTGGATTTTGTGCGCGTGGATCGGTAGCGCCTGCCTGAGGGGTGTAGCTGAAAAAGGTGGTAGGCAGGGTGCGCAGGGTCCAGTAGGATTTTCAGCGCCCTTGTTTTGATTCTTGCAGTGTGCAAGTCTTCGAGAGTGGGAAGGGCGGTGCCAGTGATTTTTCCCGCCGTCCTAACTGTCCGTTGAAGTCGGAATATTAATTACAAATATAGACTACAACTGTTTTGATACATTGGGGAAATGTCCTTGAAAAACTGGTATTTGACCATCAAAAATGAAAACAGCAATGGTTATTCCGATCTATAAAAGTGGAGATGAACATTGATTTACAGATCACAGACTAATACAACTGCCATAGTTTTTGAACATTTTTGAAATACATCCGTCACAGAGACCCAACAACTTTATCGACAGCTGAGATTGAGAAAAAGACATAGGAAACCAGTGGGGTGGGTGGGGGGTGTACTCATGTAGGTAAAGAAAAATTGGCTTTTTGAATGTAGATTGACTGATTTCTCCAAAATAAATTTATAAAATATGAAAAAGAGGCAGGCCACCATGGTCAGATGGTCCCTTCACCACAGTGAATCCCCCCATGACTGTTCTCTTTGTAAAATCGCTTTTCAATATACTTCTGAAACAAGAAAATAACACATCAGTGACTCTTGAAATGACACATGAATCAGTAATTCATCAACGGTGAGTACTTTGCGGGATGCGTGGGGCTGTGTGTTAAAAGGGGACTGCTGTTTTATGTAGCATTCCCAGACATCCAAAAGAGCCCGCTGGCATAAAAGCATGTGTCATTATTCTGCTCGCACGGGGTGAAAAAAAAATCACATCCATCAGCCCTGAAATGTGTTTCAGTGATGGCGGCGAGTCCATGTCCCTTTACACTTTGATAAATATTTACCCCCCACCCCCTGTAAATATTTAAGGGCAGAGCATGTTATACTTCCAATCATGTTTCTATGGAAGAGGATTAGACCCACTGAAGAAAAAAATATAAATACTGACTTCAAAGTGAGAATTCTGAGTATAAAGTCAGAATTCTCACTTTAAAGTCAGAATTCTGAGAATAAAGTCCAAATTCTCACTTTAAAGGACAAATGACACCATTTTTTTGTTTCCTAACTGACATCAGAAAAATATTTCATAGCATCTAAAATACCCAAAACACACATTTGTAGGCAAATGAAAAACAACAATAAAAATGACCCAAAATGACCTCAGAAAGTTTCAGTTTCAGAAGGTCCCGCCCTCTTGTTCGTGACGTCACGCCAAGACGTCTTGCCTTGCTCAAGAATCAAAACAATGGCTTCAGATTCGGAGAAGATTCTTTCTTGCCACTCATCCAGTAATGAATATGATTCAAATAGTTCTGAAGAGGAAAACATAAATGTTATCAATCGATTAAAGAAGTCCTTCCGTGTCATTTTGAGGCGTCTGAACTCCAGTGTAGCGTCCCAGCAAATGCACAAGATGGCGTCCAAGCTCCGTTGGAAGTTGGATGATTTGTCTGCTGGTAATTTGTGTCAACTAGTATCAAATACAGTAAAGTCTCATTATATCGATATCGGATATATCGATAGTCCCGGTTATATCGATACTATTTCTATGCACGCACGGAGAAAATTACATGCAAACAGGGTCGGATATATCGATAGTCCCGGTTATATCGATATTTTTTCGGACTCCCTTGAGTATCGATATAACGAGACTTTACTGTAGTAGTCTTGGTGCAACACACAACGATTCACCAAATTTCAACAAATTTACCTTACAAACGACTGTTCGGAAAGTGTCTCGTTCGTAAGTTAGGGGAGCGTCTGTATTACCACATTCTCAAGGATGATTCAACCTTCTCTATGGGCATATGAAGATTGCCGAAAACAAATCCCAAATCAAAACTATAAAATAATTCTCATTTTTTTTAAGTCCACGGTTTTATTTTACTTTATTGATGATACATTTATTTCTTTTCGGCTTTTGTGAACTGTAATAGCTTCGTAGAGTCAACAAAATCTTATAAAACAACAGAAGTGTAGCACGTTCATAATAAATACGCTGTGACATTACTTTTGAGGGATTGTGGATTCAGCGATTGCCTATTAATTGAATTGAAAGAGCTGCCTCATTTCATGTTTTGAAAGGATCAAATACACCTATAAGACGCTTCCCCACCGAAGGCAAATACATCAATTAAATACTGCGCTAACTTATTCATTTCCAGTGATGCAGTTTATTCATCTGCACACAACGCAATTAAGACGTCATTTCAAATAAGCAGATCCACCCTTTGAGAAATGACACAGAGGCAAAGGCTTACTTTTTTCCCCATCCCCTCAGAGGATAGCCATTCATTTGACCTTCAAATGGTTTTAAAAGGAATTGCATTGAGCCATGTTAAGAGAAATGGCTTGTGTTCATGCAGAGCGATGATGCTTGAATACTGAACAGACCCCAAAAATGTTTGGCTTATGATTTTCTTACTAATAATGAAATCCTGTTCACTCAATCTAACCCCAGCATATTTTTTTTCTACCACCGCCCACAACGGGCACAAATTCCGGGAAAAAAAAACTTGATGGAGGGGGGGAAAAATGAAATGCATGACTTTTAATAAGGAGAGGTGTAATTTGAAAAGTCTTAGGATGTGTTTGGGAATTTATCAATAAAAGCCAGCTGGGATTTCACGCATGAGAGAATTTGGTGTAATTGCCTGCACATCCCTGATAGAGCTTGCTTGCTCTTCAACAACAAAAATATGCTCTTAATATAAAAAAGGGGCTGACATGACTTATCAATTCCTTCTTTTTTTAGGTCTCTTCAAAGAGCTTTGAAGAAAAAGTGTGCTTTTTTTGACCTGTTAAAAATGCCCATGGATTTGTTTACGCTGTTATTTCTTGAAGTCTGTTGTTTATTTAAATTGGTTTTTTTATGTACTGTTTCACCCATGTGTCGACAGCAAAAAGCACCATCCTTATGGTTGTTTATTTACAAACCACCGTTTTATGTATAAGGTGTTAATTCAGTATTGGACTTCATTTGTACAAGGTAATTTTAATGATGATTTTTTTTTCTCCAAAATGCAACATTATGGTAAGTTATAACCATAACTGTTGTGCGTGTTTGATGATGTATGTTTAGTGGCCAGTCAACATAAAAAACTGCACTGCAAGCAAAACGATAACTCGAATGTAAATCCGCAAGAATTCCACATAAAGTCGGTAAACTGAGGTAATTTAAGTCCCTTTAGGTCTTTGCTTTTACAATAAAGCAAAAAAATGAGGCTTATAGAATATATAGGGAGACCAGCCACAATATAAGAATCATTTTTATTGCCAAGTATGTAGAAAACACAAGAAATTTGACTCAAGTAGAACACGCTGCACTAGTATCATCATGAAACAATTGTAAAGAGGCATCATTCAGCTATATTTGGGTTACTATTTATAGAGTTAATTGCTTGGGGTGAAAAAGCTGTTTAAATGTCTGCTGTATTTGGTGCGCATGGATCGGTAGCGCCTGCCTGAAGGGAGTTGCTGGAAAAGGTGATTGGCAGGGTGTGGAGGGTCCAGTCGGATTTTCCGCACCCTTGTTTTGATTCTTGCAGTGTGCAAGTCCTCGGGAGTGGGTGGGGCGGTGCCAATGATTTTTTTTTTCCGCCGTCCTAACTGTCAATTTTTGTGGCGGCCCCGAACCATTCCGTGACGGAAAAAGACAGGATCGATTCGATGACAGTCGTGTAGAAATGTAGCGTCTCCTGTGGCAGACCATGCTTCTTGAGCAGCCTCAGGAAGTACATCCTCTGTTGGGCCTTTCTCAGGACGGAGTTGGTGTTGACCTACCACTTCATGTCCTGAGAGACTGTGATTCCCAGGAACTTGAAGGTCTCGACAGTTGACACGAGGCAGTTGGATAGTGTGAGGGGCAGCTATGGTGATGGATGTTCATCTCTACCGTCAATCATAATGTTAAACCCAACACAAGTGTGCTTTTGTGATGAATAGACTCGAACGCACCCTTGAATAAGGGAAAGTTCGAGAACAACGAAATAGACAGAAACCATCCTCAAAAGAATTGCTGCCTTTAAAACTCTCATAACACTGGTCAACAGATGAATCGCTTTTTATGTCACCAATTAAAAAAAATAAATGCAGTATTGCTTTTACATGTGCTCTAAATGGAAAACTACCAATTTGCTAAAAAAGGTACAATGTAAAGAATTTAGGTAGCACTAAATGGTCTGTCGCACGTTTGCAACTTTGTTCGTGGACATTTTGAGTTACATTAAAAGAAATATAGTTTATCAGCATAAGCTAAACCGGTCCAAACAAGCAAAAATGAGAGTTTTGAAAGGTGCTTATAAATCAAATGTGTTATTACTATTATTGATTTATTAATACAGTAAAGTCTCGTTATATCGATATCGGATATATCGATAGTCCCGGTTATATCGATACTATTTCTATGCACGCACGGAGAAAATTACATGCAAACAGGGTCGGATATATCAATAGTCCCGGTTATATCGATATTTTTTCGGACTCCCTTGAATATCGATATAACGAGACTTTACTGTATTAATTTAATTAGTGACATTCAGTGCATTAGCTACCTAGCTATCTAGCTAGCTATCTTGTAGTTATATAGCTATCTACGTGGCTATCTATCTATCTTTTGGCTATCTATTAGCTGTCTATTAGCTGGCTAGCTAGCTTTTCATATATTTACTTCCGGGTTGAGTGAACGCTGGTGCGTGTGGCCGCTTCTGCTCACCCACAGAAAACGTATCCTGTGACTGTAAAGTGACCTTGAGAGTTTTGAAAGGCGCTTATAAATGAAATGTCAAAGTCATAAGTCAAAGTCAAAGTCAGCTTTATTGTCAAATATGCTAATATGCATGACATACAGCACAGATGAAATTACTGTCCTCTCGGACCCAGCATGCAAGGCACTGTACTACTACTGTTATATTCCTTCATATGTCGTCATCCGTAAAGCTGTTTCTTGAAACTTTTCCAAGAACAACACTACAATTAAATTCCTTGTGTAGAGTACATAAAACTAAATGATCACCAGCAGTTGTCCAAGCTGTTTGTCTCGTCCTTGTTGACACAGACTATAAGCTCAGACTGAGTTTGCGCCACCATAAAATGCTGGATTCATTCTCTTGTATGAATTGTACTCCAAAGCGAAGTCATGGTCAACAGTGGCGTAATCATCTCAAACCGTAGATTGGATGTCTTTTTGTATGCTTGTCAAGCCGAGAGAGGTGAATGCTCTCCGCTGTAACAAAAAAAACAGAACAAGCTCAGATTCTCATCGCGTATGACTGAAAGAATAACCCACGCCGCCACCGCTGCTATCAAAATTGCTTGAGAGGAGATTGCTGGGGGAGGTTGCGTCTGTCTAAGCGTCCCAGTTCTATATTTTGTTCTCTGCCCAAGGTGCTTCGCTGATGTCGGGCCAAGAGCTGTGTGAAAAATTCTGCCAACTCATAGAGGATGATTACTAGAGGAGGAGAAATACACTCATTCCATTCCACCAGAGAACTGGTGAATAAGAGAGAGTAGTGAAAGACACGGAGGCTGCGTATATGAGAACGGAAGTCAGAGCCTCTTATCTGCGCCTGTCTCTTTCCCCTCTTTTCCCTAGATAAGTACCTCATAAATGTCTGCTGCAACAAATTACTGCCCCAACCTCACGTTCTCTTGAGGTCTTGCGGTACTGCTGCTCGATTGGCCTCTGAACCCTACACACCCTCCCTCCCCCTCGAGCCCGAAAACGTCTCCACCGATGCCTGAAAAGATGTTGTGGTGTGGAGTCCGAGTAACTCGGTAAGCGGGCTTTCATCTTAAAGGTCACGCATTCGGCAATTATGCATCCATCAGTAAACAAGCGTGCCATCAAAGGGGGCTCACGTGACTGAATAGTTACCAGCTCACTCAGCAAAAGCCACTCTACATACACCGTCAGCTGCTAAATTTTAAATAATAGATGTGTGCAGTGCTTAGACCTCTACCCTATATGTGGTTTATGCCATTTCCATAATTCCCCAGATTATTCTTATTTTCTTTTTTTGTGTGTAAAAACGAAACAATCTTTCATGGATTCATATCCACTTTTTTCTGGTGGATTTTAAGTACTTGGCGTCAACTGTCCAGAGCGATGAAGAGTGTGGAAAGAGGTGAAGAAGCATGTCCAGGCAGGCTGGAACGGCCGGAGAAAAATGTCAGGTGTGATGTGTGATAGAAGGGTTTCCGATAGAATGAAAGGAAAAGTGTATAAAACGGTGGTGAGATGAGCCATGATGTTTGGACTGGAGACAGTGCCACTGAATAAAAGACAAGAAGCAGAGCTGGAGGTAGCAGAGCTGAAGATCTTGAGGTTTTCTTTGGGAGTGACCAGGTTGGATAGGATCAGGAATTAGTATATCAGAGGGAAAATTCCTATTAGAGGCTTTGGAGACAAAGTCAGAGAGGCCAGACTGAGATGGGTTGGACATGTCCAGAGGAGAAAGAGTGACTATATCGAGCGATGGATGCTGAGCCTTGAACTGCCAGGCAGGAGACCGAAAGGAAGACCTAATAGGAGATGTATTAATTTGGTCAAAGAGGACATGAAGGTAGCTGGTGTGAAAGATGAGGATGCACAAAACGTGAGATGGAGATCAATCAGTGATCGCTGTTGTGACCCCTGAATGCAAAAGCCGAAAGGAAAAGAAGATAGCCACTCTTTTTGGACTCAAAAATCTCAAACACTGAATCTTGAATTCCAAGCTTATTTTTGTTCAGGCAATTCACTATAACATTGTAAACATTGTTTAATTTTCTTACACATCGTTTTATTTTCTCGAACCTCTGTTTTTATTGATGAAAATGTTTCTTCAGCTGTCATCTGTACTTCTTTGAAGGTGTCGGATGTTTCGCTCCTCATCCGAAAAGCTTTGTTAGCGAACTAAAGCAAACTTATCGTATCTCCTCTATGACTGAGAGCTTACACAGACATAATGCTCGGTTTTTATTAAACATCCGGTCAATGACGTCACGTCCTGCCGGTCTGATCAAAAGCTCTCCCAAAGAAATAGGCCGTTCTCTTCTCGCACCCAGATCATCTGCACGAGCTGCCTGCACTAGTTGGTGTTAGCAGGTCCATTATCTGCTTTCCCAAAGATTAAAGAATCTTTGTGTTCTTACTATGGATTCCTGCTTCATTAATACATGACCCTATCACTTTTTCTGTGACACATGGATAACTTTTTGATGGTGCAATTTGAATCTATCCTGGCTCTTTTTTGAGTCTCTGTGTACTGCAAATGACAAATGCAGCTGGCATCACAAACACTTTGAAAGGGAATGCTATCCTACTCACATCATGCTGAACAAATAGTGCTGCCCTAGTGCGATAAAGATAGGCCTGACCAGCAGGTGGTCTATCTTGCAACGGGATAATCACCTAAAGTTCGCTAGTGACTCAGAATGTATTTAGGGAGTGACTAAGAACACCAAATCAGACTATTCCAAAGGGACCTGACCTAAATCCTATCGAAGAAGCTGGAAAATGTGTGAGACAAGCTGAAGTCATTTGATCATTGTCAGGATTTTGTGAGGGGGTGGTGGACCCCATAAAAGCAGGCAGGAGGGAGTAGCATGATGTATTTGACAAATTGTATTCAATAAGTCAGCAGGAACAAAATCTCAAGCAACAAAATCATCAGAACAGAAAGGTACAAAGTAGCATACAAAACCATGAGTAAAGATGGTTCAAAGATGAAACAAACCTGACAGGGTGAAGCAACCAATGACCCGGCACTGAATGGTCATGCCGGGAGTACTTTTAACTGCCACTGATTAAAACGACCAACACCTGTGCAGCTGCAGGCGGGACCCTACAGTACCACCCCTGATCGCAAACTGAAACGGACAATCATGAGGACTTTACCTTTGATTTCACCTCCATCATTTGTCATTTGAATTTAGTTTTATTGCTTTCATCTTGGCAGCACAGCAGTCGACTGGCTAGCATGTTGGTGTGTGTGAGGTGCAGGATTTCCTGTATGGAGTTTGCATGTTTTCTCCGGGTCTTCCGGTTTCCTTTCACATTCCAAAAACATGCGTGGCAGTTCAATGGAACACTGAAAATGGTCCCTGAGGGTGAGTGTGAGCATGGATGGTTGTCCGTCTCTGTGTGCCCTGCTATTGACTTGCAAACGGTTCAAGGTGTCCTTACTTGCAGACAACTGGGATGGTGTGGTCATCTTCACATCTTAACAATAGCTAGCACATTTCTATGATTTTTAAGAGTACTTTCTCTGAGAAAAAAAAAACTTACTCTGACCGCAGACCTCTTAGGTAAAAACCTAATAACTGGATATTTACACAGTGGAAAGAACCTCTGAAAGAAAATAATCTTTGCTTTGAAGAGACCTTCCATTTTAGTTGTGTGGGCCTTGAAAACAAGTAATTGGGTCTTGGTAGATTGAATGCCATTAATTGAGTGAGCAAAGGTGGGAGTTAGCGTGTATAAAACTTCCATCAAGGTAACGTTGTACCTCGATGCACATCACATTTTTAAAGTTCTCATTTATTTTGAAGCACATCCTTGTGCAGTCAAGGTTTAATTTCAAAACACTTTTGTTGTTGTCTTGGAGAAAAGTGCTCAAATGTGGAGATTGAAATCGATTGATTTCAACCTCGAGAGATCATTTAGGCCACGGGTCGGCAAGACGCAGCTCCCGCATTGGGCTCTTTAGGGTCGCCCAGTAGTTCCCTGGCGCATTTTCACAAATGTTTGAAAATGGAAAAAGATTGGGGGAGAATATACAGTGTATATACCATATATATCCGTTGCACAAGAAAAAAATATATATATAGTACCTGGAGATGGCCTAGCTATGCTCAGCACACCCAAAACCATCATTAGAGTAAGCAGCGTGGATAATCAATGGATGGATGGATGGATAGGTTATGTTTAAAACCTGCCAGATCAATTTTAAACTTGTTTTTCATTCAACATGATTGACCAAAATTGATTTTACTCTCAATTCATTTTTATTTTATTTTTGATGTCGTGGTCTCCCTGTGTGGAGTTTGCTTGTTCTCCCTGGGAGTGCATGGTTTTTCTCCGGGTCCTCTGGTTTCCTCCCATATTCCAAAAACATGCATGGCAGGCTGATTGAACACTTTAAAGGACAACCGACACAATTTTTTTTTGTTTCCTGACATCGGAAAAACATTTTCGTAGCATTTAAAATACCCAAAACATGCAGGCTGATATTTTTAGTCAAATGCAAAACACCAATAAAAATGAAGTAAAGAGTCCAAAAACTGGCGAGTTTCAGCAGGTCCCGCCCCCTTTTTCGTGACGTCACGCCAAGACGTCTTTGCCTTGCTCTAGAATCAAAACAATGGCTTCAGATTCTGAGAAGGTGCTTTCTTGTTACTCATCCAGTTATTAATATGATTCAAATAGGTCGGAAGAGGAAAGCATAAATGTTTGCAATCGATTAAAGAAGTCCTCCCGTATCCATTCGAGCCATCAGGAATCCAATGTAGCGTCCCAGAAAATGCACAAGATGGTGCCCAAGCTCCGTTGGAAATGGGCTGATTTGTCTGCTGGGAATTTGTCAACTAGTATCAAATAGTAGTCTTGGTGCAACACACAACAATTCACCATTGCGTTATTTATGTTTTTTTCCTTCTAATTTCGGCATCAACACGAAGTTTTCAAACCCAACAAAGTACCCAAAATGCATTGTGTGTCCTTTTCTCGGTCAGGGGCGTTCCAGACGTGACATCATGTCAGGCATCGTCATCAACTCGAAAACAAAACTTCCTGAATATTCAGTGTGAGTCTTAAAACATTAAATATAGCTATATGTGGTGGAATCTTTGTAAAATATGCTCAGTAGAAGTCATTTGAAGTGATTTTACAAATTATGGACACAACTTCTCCGGAGGCGTCGGTTGTCCTTTAAATTGTCCCTAGGTGTGAGTGACAGATTGATTGTTTGTCTCTGTGTCCCTTGCAATTGGCTGGCAACCAATCCAGGGTGTCCTCTGCCTAGTGCCCGAATACGGCTGGGATAGGCTCCAGCACTCCCTGTGACCCTGGAGGATAAAGTGATCTGGAAAATGGATGGATGGATAAATTGTGTAGATTATTTTTGTAAGAAACCATTGCCATAAAATTATGTGACTAGGAATTTGCACCTCAACCAGAAACTTAATTGAGAGCCAATCTGATTCTTCCAAATGCACGTATGAATAAAAAAGCCCTTGAGTCAAACTGCCAAAGGACCACTCTTCTATTCTTCCCCAAACAGGAGTATAGACACATTTGAATTCCAAGAAGGAAGGACAGAGTAATACATCAGTCCTTGATCAAAGTGTTCTCCTGAAGTCAGCACTATTGGGCAGTATTTCTCAGCCATGACAGAGAAGCAAAGTGAAACATTTTGAAAACAAATTTGTCACAGGGGGATTATTTTTGTCTTTACGATGACCTTGCAGTAAACAAAACAAGCTGCAAAACATCTTAGCACCCCTTCACTTAGCTTTCCAGAACATGGGTGGATGCCACATCTCAGATGATGAACCGGATGCCGGATGACTGCTGATTCTGATTGGAATATTGAAATGATTTATACAGTGTGACCCAAAAAAATACGGGCCCCAACTCTTATTAGGCCCTGTTTCTTAGTGTTTTGTCCAAATGAAATGAAACTTTGGTCATAACTCAAAAAAAAGGAAAGGTCAGTGCCGTTGGACGGTCTGCGGCTGGATGGATGCATGGCTTGAGGAACCCGCAATAAGAAGAAAGGAGCGTCAGCGCAGAGCGCCGATGCGTATGTGGAACTGTTGCGGCTTGGAATTGAAGCAAATTTATGTGGAACAGGAGATGTGAGACAATCTCTTTTCGTCAATGGATGCTACAGCTGCGTGTTTGCTTTCAACATTTAGCTTGTAGTTGACATGCACACATGATGTCCCTGATCCACTGGTGGAAAGACGCTTTGATCCTCTCCTCTTTCATCTAGAACTGTTTCATGTCATCACAAAGAGGGTACAGCAAGTCCTGAAGAATGAATGTCTCTCTGTGTCTTTGTTTTGTCATATTGTCTCTATGCTGTCATATTATTTGTTATTTAGTTTTTTTTTGTTCTTTTGACTTCAAGACGGCGCCGCGAGAGTGGCTGCCTTTCCAGCAGCTCATGTATTTTGTTTTTCTACTTTCATTCCTTTCATCACTTTGCTGCTGTGAAATGTAAATTTCTCCACTGTGAGACTAATAAAGGCATATCCAATCCAATCCAATCCAACTAGTTTATTATATTCAAAACATCACATCAAAACAATAGAGCCTTTGGCCTATTCTCTCCCGTTCTACAGTATATGTACTAGATGGCCTCGATTTAGATAGCCCCACAGAAAAATCTGGGGGTCTTAGGTCCGGGCCATAGGGTGCCCACTCAAAATCAGTCTTGAGACTGATCACTTGGCCTCCAGAGTTCTCTTTCAGGCAATCTCGGGACAGGCCAGAACCATCACGGAATTCAAGAAAGTTGTCCATGACATTCTTACAGACTGATTTAATAATGGACCTCATGTTCTCCCTCATGGCGTTCTTTAGTTCCGTGATGTTTCTGGTTTTCCCTGCGTAGACTCTGTCCTTAAGATTGGCTGAAAGAGAACTTCGGAGGCCAAGTGATCAGTCTCAAGACTGATTTTGAGTGGGCACCCCATAGCCCAGACCTAAGACCCTCAGATTTTTTTCTTTGGGGCTATCTTAAGGACAGAGTCTACGCAGGGGAACTCAGCACCATCACGGAACTCAAGAAAGCCTTCAGAGAGGAGATGAGATCCATCACCAATTTAGTCTGTAAGAACGTCATGGACAACTACGTGCTGCGCCTCAAGAAATGCACGGAGTTAAATGGAGGCCATCTAGAACATATGCTGTAGAACGGAGAAAACAAAGCCAAAGACCCTAGTGTTTGATGTGATGTTTTGTACAGTATATGATCAACCAGGGGTCGGGAACCTTTTTGACTAAGACAGCCATAAAGGTAAACAATTTAGGAATGTTTTTCAGTGAGAGCCACACATGCACGTACGCAAACACGCATGCACGTGATTTCAACAAAATGTCAGAATATATTATTTAAAATGACTTTGTGATAATACTCACTATTAATACGAATGGTTTTCCGTTCCTCATGATTGGTAAAAATCCAGCCAAACGATCGGAATAAAAGTCAACTTGCCGGGTCCATAGGCTAAGCTACTGCTAGCTAGCCTGCACACTGCTCATTAGCTTGCTTTCTGCTGTCTCTCACAGAAGTACAGTAAAGTCTCGTTATATCGATACTCTCGGGAGTCGGAAAAAAATATCGATATAACCGGACTATCGATATATCCGATCCTGCGGCGTGTAAATTTTCTCCTTGTGTTCATAGAAATAGTATCGTAATAAGCAGTACTATCGATATAACCGATATCGATATAACGAGACTTTACTGTATATTGGCGTTAACGTTAGCATGGGCCTTGTCAAAGTGCCACTGATATTCAACTGTTTTGTTCATGGTATTGTTTCATTGCAAATTAGAATCACAGCAGAACTTTTTCTCTCCACAAAGGCGAATCCTTCAGTTCATTCCAAACTGAAGTGTACGATACTCGTCATTTTGTTTTACACGTCAGGCTTATTTAAAAGAGGGTGTTTACCTGTTTCGACATCAACGGCCATATCATCCAATCAAAATTGCGCTTTCCGCCTACTGCCGCCCAAACAGGAAATGAACAGCGAAAAAGCGAGAATATGTATCTAGTTTTATCGGCGAGCCAGATGCAATCATCAAAAGAGCCATATATGGCTTGCGAGCCATAGGTTCCCAACACCTGTAAGAAACTAATTATGAACTGTCATTTCATTCGGACAAAACACCAATTAGAGTTGGGGCCCATTTTATTGGGGGGGGGGGGGTCACCCTGTATCATCCTTACGTTTTTTTTTTATTTTTTAATGGCCTCATTAATGCCACTTGTGTTTTCATCCCAAAAGGCTACTATGTAAGCGCCGCAGCGTCTGTGTAAGCTCTCAATCATACAGGAGTGGTCCACCACTCATTTGATGACAATGAGGTTAAAATCTTAGAGAAAGAAAATAAATGGTTTGAAAGGGGAGTAAAAGAAGCTATTTTCATAAAACAGCAAAATCCTTCAATAAATCGCCATGGTGGGGTGAGGTTCAATTTGGATCGTTCGTACAACAGACTTCTTAGGAAACATAGGCTTAGTTATGTTGATGAGGTGATCAGGGGCAATGGGGCAATCAGGCCAGTCGTATACCTCATACTCATGCAGGACAATTGAAGTAATCAGTCAGGACAATAGAAGTAATCAGTGTAGCCACAGGGAATAGTCCTCTGCTCCCCCCAACCTGAGAACACGGACCAATCATAGCAGAGTCTGGCACCACCACACCTGGACAGTAGGGATATATATATGGCCGAAACTATCAGCAAAAGACTTTAGTTCGCTGTCGAAGCATCTTGGATAAGAAGCGAAACGTCCGACACCTTCAAAGAAGTACAGATGACGGCTGAAAAAACCTTTTCATCGATTACATGCTCATGTTATGTTTGTTCAACATTCTGCTGTAAACGATGCTTTAGAAGAGGCAAAATTGAATTTTATACACACTTGTCTTTGTTGGTGCCTACTGTTGCGCTCTTGCCTGATAGATTTGACTCTGGACCACAGTCTGAGTGTGATATATGATCAAACAACACCTGAACCCAGGATTTATTATCCATTACTCCTGTCCGTCAGGCAACATTACATTACACTCTTTTGCTCATCTCGCACAGTGACAGGCGAGAAATGTGCTGTTAGAACTCACACTTGCAAAACATCGGGTGTCACCGCAATGTCAGAAGAAGCTTCTTTTATGAAACGACTTGCTTTGTAGTGTGTTCTTGGCATGGCGTTCACCTGAGTTTCTGCTCTGCGGTTGTTTTTACCCCCTGTGTTTGTGTGAGCTTGGTGCTTAAAATCAATATTGCACCTTTTTTTAATACCAGACGGTAGCGCTCAATAAAACAATTTTCTTATTGCACATTTAAAAGCCACGTGCTATTCCATTTGTGTAACAAACTTATTTTCTAACTTGAGTAAGACGCTCCTCAGAAACACAAAAACAGAAATGATTCACTGCGCCAAAAACACTGCAACTATTTACATGTCTGAAAGGTTCAGCGACTGAGCAGCACAAACAGATTCAGAATGCAGCTTCGCTTTTGAGCTATGCTCCATTGTGCTATTTTAGTCCTGCTGCATTGCATTGACATTCAGAGCATTCTTTCAATTCCGGTATTTTATTTCTCTTGACAATTTAAAAGAAACTAATGCTACAGGATTATTTAAAAGGCTGTCATTTATTTTTTTATTGATTATTTTAACAACTATGCGTTTTACATGCCCCGGTAAGTCGAAACACAGCATTCAGAATAATGCGGATGAAGTATGGATTAGGAAGCAAACCACCCCCCACCCACCGCCTTCTCAGCGGGGGGCAATGTTGCACTTGCTGAAAATGACATTTCCGTGACTATGGGGTTACCAATGGCGAATCGCAGCTCACATGTTTTCTTAGTTTGGTCGAGGTGAGACATTGGTCATTCTGTGAGTGCTATTCAATTTTAATGTCATTTTCGATTGACAGCAAGTGCTAAAATGGCTGTCTGTGACATGGAAGAAAATGGTGGCATTTTACTGCTTTATTCCTATTCCATGAACACATTCCGATAGTTATTATAATGCTTTATTTACATTAGTGGGGCTTTAAAGGACAACCGACACCATTTTTTTGTTTCCTAACTGACATCTGAAAAATGTTTTATAGCATCTAAAATACCCAAAACATGCAGGCTGATATGTTTAGTGAAATGAAAAACACCAACAAAAATACCTTTGTGTCTCAAAACAACTTCAAAATGACCTCGGAGATGGCGAGTTTCAGAAGGTCCCGCCCCCTTGTTTGTGATGTCACGCCAAGACGTCTTGCCTTTCTCGCGAATCAAAACAATGGCCTAAGATTCTGAGAAGGTGCTTTCTTGTTACTCATCCAGTTATGAATATGATTCAAATAGTTCTGAAGAGGAAAGCGTAAATGTTTGCAATTGATTAAAGAAGTCCTTCCGTGTCATTTTGAGGTGTCTGGACTCTAATGTAGCGTCCCAGAAAATGCACAAGATGGCCTCCAAGCTCTGTTGGAAATGGGCGGATATGTCTGCTGGGAATTTGTGTCAACTAGTATCAAATAGTAGTCTTGGTGCAACACAAAACGATTCACCATCGCGTTATTTATGTGTTTTCCTTCAGTACCCAACAAAGTACTGCCAAAGTATGCATTGTGTGTCTCTTTCTTGGTCAGGGGCGTTCCAGAAGTGATGTCACGTTAGGCATCGTCATCAACTCAAAAACAAGACTTCCTGATGATTCAGCGCGAGTCTTAAAATGTAAAATATAGCTATATGCGGTGGAATCTTTGTAAAATATGCTCAGTAGAAGTCATTTGAAGAGATTTTGCAAATTATGGACACAACTTGTCCGGAGGCGTCGGTTGTCCGTTAAGGAATATATTATTATAAAGAAAAAGGATTTGCCATCTCCTTTAAAATGAGACTTTATATTTTCTTCACAACTAGTAGGTTTTTTTTTTGTTTACAATGACCACTAAAGTACATTGTATCCTTATTATTTTTAAAATGGAACTGTTCCAGCGTAATAACAGATGCAGAAGTGAGCTTTTTTTTTTCTTTTCATTGACCGTATGGACCTGTGACACCATAATAAACTGTAAATTGCAAAAATTAAATTAAGAAAATTGTTTCCTTGGCAGAATTAATCCACTTTTGGAGATTTCAGCAAAATATGTGCAGTTTATAGAAACAGCTGCTGTGGATTAACGATTTTGGCAGAATTAGCACACATTGTGAGAATAATGTCAAGTATGTCACACTCACTCTCAACCGT
Organism: Hippocampus bargibanti; assembly: GCF_051943395.1. NCBI lineage: Eukaryota > Metazoa > Chordata > Actinopteri > Syngnathiformes > Syngnathidae > Hippocampus > Hippocampus bargibanti. The sequence goes on from NC_142735.1 coordinate 3,546,849, forward strand.
AATGAGGATAATAGTTCTTTTAAAATGAGTGGATTGATGATAACCTTGCTACAACTGCATTTACATAACACACGTTTCAATTTTATATCCCTGGCTTAACTTGGACTGTTTTACCTTTGCCGAGTAATACCTCAGTTGTATGACCAGTTACATGGGTGAAATGTGGACACACCTGACGCTGCATTATGAAATTGTGAAATACAATACAATACATATACAGTGATACCTCGATTCATGAACACCTTGGCTTACGAACTTTTTGGTTTACGAACGTTACATTTATGAAAATTTTACCTTGGCGTATGAACTATTTTTCGGGATACACACGGAGCTGCCACAGTGAGTGATGTGTCGTTCGCGAACGAGCCCGTTCTCCTAACAAGAAAATGGTGGCTGACTGTTTTGTCTTCTATTCCCTGCCCCCAGTCTTCGGTTAAAGCCACGTGATTGGTCAAGAACGCAGCAGTGAGGGGACTGGGGTTACAGACAGAGAGAGAGTGAGGCTGGTCTCCCAAAAACAAAATGCCGTCATCGGTTAAAGCCACGTGATTGGTCAAGAACGCAGCAGTGATGGGGGTGGGGGGGTTAAACACTAAAGAGGCAGGCAGACGACAGAGAGAGAGTGAGAAAACACACGTACACACGAAAGGGCGAAAACAGAGCTTGAAGCAAAAAAAAAAAACAACAAGTGAAATGGGGAGAAATGGATAGAAAACAGTGAAATTTGGACTTGTTTCAAATTTGATACCTCAACTTTGACTTTGAAGCAGAGTGTTGACTGGGTTAAAACAACCTATCAATCAGGCTCCACAAATAACCCGCACAAGCCATCTGAACACTTGATGCAAAAAGCTATCAACCCAGCTAAACAGAACACAAGTGATGAGGAAAAAGGTAAAATTATCGCAGAGAAAGCACCTCCAAGGCATCATTCCTCAAGAAAGAAGAAGGCTACGTTCCTCATCAAGTGTTTAATGCCATCAGCATCAAGCCATCAACGACCATCACAAAGATGAAAAGGTTTCTTCAGCCGTCATCTGTACTGCTGAAGAAACCTTTTCATCGATGGACCACTCCTGTACGACTGAGAGCTTACACAGACAGACCATCACAAAGGTAAATAAAACGACTTTATTATACTGTCCGATTATACAACCGACATCACTTTTTTGTTTTTTAACTGACATCAGAAAAACATTTTATAGCATATAAAATATCCAAAACACGCAGTATGATATTTTTATTCAAATGCAAAACACCAATAAAAATGACTTAAAAGTGTCCAAAATCTGCAAAAAAATTGAGCTGCGAATTAGGCGTTTTCAAAAAGTCCCGCCCCCAGTTCGTGACGTCACGCCAAGACGTCTTGCATTGCGAGTGAATCAGAACAATGGCTTCAGATTCGGAGAATAAGCTTTCTTGTTACACATCCAGTTATGAATATGATTCAAGTAGTTCTGAAGAGGAAAGCATACATGTTTGCAATCGATTAAATAATTTATTTGTGCCATTTTGAGGCAGCATTGGGGGGAAATCTCTCACCCAAAAAAAGAGGCACAAAATGGCCACCTCTGTTTCCATAGGCTGATAAATTCCTTATATGGTGCTTGGATGCCCTCTTCTGGCCTTCTGGCGGCTTTTGGGTGCAACACGAGGTCCCCAGACCAAACAAGTACAGCAAAATACATTGACGTTATGGAAGGACCGCTACAATGAGTCTTTTTTACGGTCAGGGGCGGTCCTTTCGTGACGTCACGTACGGACTCGTCACCAACTCAAAAACAAGACTTCCTGAATATTCAGCGTGAGTCTTAAAACGTAAAATATAGCTATATGTGGTGGAATCATATTAAAATACGCTCAGTAGAAGTCATTGGAAGTCATTTTACAAATTATGGACACAACTTGTCCGGAGACGTCGGTTGTCCTTTAAGCTTGTGTCTTACTCGACACATATATTCACCCTGTGTCACTCTTACCTTTAGTGCTCGAGCGCCCCACGTCGGCCGTTAGAAAAAATCCATACATTTGCCGCGTCGTTGCCTAAACCGCAGGGTTGAACGCTTGTGACAAAAGTCGCGGTTTATCGTCCGGGAATTACGGTAAACTGTTCCCCCATACATATCTGACCTTCTTCAAATTTCTATTCCCTCTCGGTCCCTCAGATCCTCTTCCTCCCTCCACCTCTGTGTGCCCCCCCTGCCCGTCTCAGCATGATGGGGGACAGAGCTTTCAGTTGCTCCGCCCCCAGACTCTGGAACTCACTTCCTCCCAAAATTCGTAACATCGATTCTCTTCCCACCTTTAAATCCCATCTCAAAATCCACCTATTTAAAATTGCATTTTCTGTGTAGCTCTTGCTCTTGTTTCTATTCGTAATTGTATTTTATGTATTACTGTATATATGCTTGTCTGACTGTAAAGTGTCCTTGAAAGCTTTGAAAGGAGCTTGAAATAAAATGTATTATTATTATTATTATTTGTCAGATGGCATAATTTAGTCACGGAATGGAATTTCCGCTTCCGACTGTTGTTTTTTTTTTTTTTTTTTTTTTTTTTTTTGAGAGGGGCGGGCGCCAGGGATACTTGGTAAAGCGTTTGGTATTTCAGACCCCCACCCCCACTTGTTCACAAGACAACCATCTTCTCAACTATTGAGAATATGGGGGCGGGGGTAACATTTTCAAAATCGTTCGAATAATTCCAAGTAGTGAAAGGTCAGTTTCTGCCCCTTCTCAAACAGTGTGTTGGACCATTAGCAAATATTCCATGGATGCCTGGAATGGCGCCGGATCAGTATTTCCAAGAGGCAGCGTGTAATAGGCTCATGGGGAAACTGCATGCATTGTCTGCCAAGACCGTGGGGACTTTTGAGTGTCTGTTTTAGCCTGTGATCAGTCATGCATAACCGGCCACCTCCAAAGCAAAGACAATATGTGAGTGCAACATGCTGGCAAAGACAGACAGAGGATCAGTGTACCCAGATGAAACACACACACACACACACACACACACACACCGTTTCACACTATATGACAGTGCAGTTACCCTTATCCCTCTACAGCAAAGGTGGGCAAACTTTTTGGCTCTGGGGCCACATTGATTTTTAAAATTTGACAGGAGGGCCAGGTCAGCACAAGATACGGTCGATATGCTAACACTGTATACCAAATATCAACAGAAAAAAATACATTTAAAAGCATTGTGGAACAGGTGAGTTTTAAGCGCATATTTGAAGGATTGGAGGTCGGTACAATTGCGGATGTGTTGTGGTAGACTCTACCACAACACACTCAAACCAGGTAGAGCGTTCCAGAGGGTCTGACAACACAAGCAACAATACTGTATATTTATCATAAATTGCAGCATACTGCACAGGTATCTTCAAAAAATAAAAATAAAATGTAAAGAATACACAAAATAATACTAAGTTAGTATTATGTTCTAGAAAACACTGCAAGAACCAATACAAGAGTGCGGAAAATCCTACTGGACCCTATGCACTCTGCTCACCACCTTTTCCAGCGACTCCCCTCAGGCAGGCAGTATCGATCCATGTACACAAAATCCAGCATACATTTAAACAGCTAGCCATTAACTCTCTAAACAGTAACCCAAATCTAACTGTCTAGTGCCTCTTCCTGCAATCCTGCAAAAGGGCGTCCCGTTATTGGATTGGATTGGATATGCCTTTATTAGTCTCACAGTGGAGAAATTTACATTTCACAGCAGCAAAGTGATATAATCATTGTAGCTCCAGCTCTGTACTCACTTCAACCAATGTCTGCTTGATACTTAGCACATTGTTTCACAGTAGTTCCTGAGAGGTACCGCTTACATGAAGGAATTTGATTTGATTAGATTAGATTAGTGTCCTCCATACTTATTTGTCATGTCTTTTTTATGATGATACTAGACCCAGCGTGTTCTACCAGAGACAAATTCTTTGTGTGTTCTACATACTTGGCCAATAAAGATGATTCTGTTTCTTATTCTGATTCTGAAAATGAGACAACTAAGAAACCTGGTAACTTTTCTTTGCACTCACTAACGGTCTGTAACTTTACCTCCCTTCGATCAGCACACATGACAACATTGCTCAACTGATGTCGTGCAATTAATACAATAACAATTTGAATTTAAAACTGATTCCTTACTTACAGACAGTGTATTCAGAATCAGAATACCTTTATTCGTCCTGCAATGCAGTCCACAGCAGCAATTGAAGAGGGATGGGGTTGGGGTGGGAGTGAAAGGATAGAAAACAAGATATTCTAAACATGGTGTTTCAAATACCTAACATGTTTCGGTGTCTACTTCCGCCTTCGTCAGAGTGTCAAGGAACGAATACAATAACAGACGAACCATTCTGAGAAACGTCCATTTACTGTCCGTCGAACAAGCGTGGTAATTGCCAGAATCGGACTGAGCAAGAATCTTTTCCTCCCATCAATCGCATCCACAATTTTAACATTGTTGGAATTGGATGAGAGGTGTATTTTGATAAACACCGTGTTTACTAAGAAAGGTGAGCAGGTTGCAACAAAGCAACAGCTGTGTCTTGAAAGTGCTTCAAGCTTGAAATATCTTCTAAACCAGACAGGAATAATCATGTGTACACATCCCCAGTGGAGGCCAGCTTCCCTCCGGCAACGTTGCCTGCGGTCTACACATTTGTCAAAGCACGATTACACCTGTACGTCGTGACTTGACAGACTCTGTTTTCATTCTGTGAGTTAAGTCCAGTTGTGCTCATTGCTTCAAAGCACTATTGCCAGTGGGGGACGTCTGTTATTGGAATTAAAATGACAGTACATCAACCAGCCTACTTCATGAAGAGTGGTTAGCCTGGTAGCTTTGGCTATTACAATTGCTGCTAGTCTTAAAGGGACAGGTTGTGTCCATAATTTGTAAAATCACTTCAAATGACTTCTACTGAGGGTATTTTACAAAGATTCCACCGCATATAGTTATATTTTACGTTTTAAGACTCGCGCTGAATATTCAATAAGTCTTGTTTTTGAGTTGGTGACGATGCCTTATGTGATGTCACTGAAGGAAGGCCCCTGACCAAGAAAGGACACACAATGCATTTTGGGTAGTTTGTTTGGTCTGAAAACTTCGTGTTGATCCGTGTTGATGGCGAAATTAGAAGGAAAACACATAAATAACGCAATGGTGAATCGTTGTGTGTGGCACCAAGACTACTATTCGATACTAGCTGACACAAATTCCCAGCAGACAAATCAGCCCATTTCCAACGAAGCTTGGGCGCCATCTTGTGCGTTTTCTGGGACGCCACATTGGAGTCCATATGCCTCAAAATGACACAGAAGGACTTCTTTAATCAATTGCAAACATTTATCCTTTCCTCTTCTGAACTATTTCAATCATATTCATAACTGGATGAGTAACAAGAAAGCATCTTCTCCGAATCTGAAGCCATTGTTTTGATTCTCGAGCAAGGCAAGACGTCCTGGCGTGACGTCACGAACAAAGGGGCGGGACCTTCTGAAACTGACACTTTCTGACGGCATTTTGAATTAGTTTTGGGACACTAAGTCATTTTTATTGGTGTTTTTCATTTTACTAAAAATATCAGCCTGTGTGTTTTGGGTATTTTAGACGCTCATCTCATTTTCCGTACCGCTTATTCCTCATTAGGGTCGCGGGGGTTGCAGTTGTCCTTTAAACAATTTCTAACTTGCCAGTCTATGAGACAAAGGCCGGACAGTTGCTGTGTGTACGAAACAACTGATAATTTGTTATGTCACAACACCCACCAACATCATGTTGATGCCACACTGTGTCGTAACGCGTCATATGGCTACAAGCACAAGGAAATATTACCAGGTAGCACGTCTGTGTAAGTTCTCAGTCATACAGGAGTGGTCCATCGATGAAACGGTTTCTTCAGTCATCATCTGTACTTTGAAGGTGTTGGACATTTCACTCCTCATCCGAAAAGCTTAGTCAGCGAACTAAAGTTGTGCTGCTAGCACTGTGCCTTATCGTGCCGAAAACACGGTAATAACTGTTGGGGTATTTTTTATCGTTCGCCCTTGCTTCGACGGGTGTAGATGGAGATCGATGGTTAAATCATCAGGGAGCTAGGTCTTGAACAGAACGTTGATTTAATTGGGAGAGCACGGGCATTGCGGTGCGGACGGAGGAGCAAGCATGGAGAGAGAGAGACGACCGGGCTGCAGGAGTATTTATGCGGCGCATAGTAATGATGCGACAGGACGTGACGTAATGAAAATGCGACATCGTGTAGGCAAGATATGACGTATGAGGAAGTTCAAAATGTAAACAAAGACTACAGAGCGATGTTTAGAGATGTTTGTATGGTGAATTACCCTAACAATAACAACAACCGCTTTCGCAGGCAATGCTTAGCATGCTGCATATTTTGTCCATTTGTTTGTCTGTCGAAATGTTGTCTTTACATAAAACTGGTACATTGTCCCCCCAAAAAAATGATGACCCTGTCCTGGAAAAAAATCAATGACGTCATCCACACAACTTTCACCACATTATGATCGATTACATCTTGAATCGTTCAAAGGACAACCGACGCCTACGGACAAGTTGCGTCCATAATTTGTAAAATCGCTGTAAATGACTTCTACTGAGCATATAGCTATATTTTACGTTTTAAGACTCGCGCTGAATATTCCGGAAGTCTTGTTTTTGAGTTGGTGACGAGTCCTCACATCACGTCACTGAAGGAACGCCCCTGACCGAGAAAGGACACACTTTAGCAGTCCTTTGATCACGTCAATGCATTTTGCGGTACTTTGTTTGGTCCGAAAATTTCCTGTTGATCCGCGTTGATGGCGAAATTAGAAGGAAAATATAAATACACGCGAAACAAAATAGCGCAATGGTGAATCCTTGTATGTTGTGACAAAAATGTTGAGCCTATTTCCACATGGAGCTTTGTCGCCATGTTCTGCCTTTTTTTGCGTGTGATATTCCCCACAACCCCGATGCCTCAAAATGACACGGAATAAATTATTTAATTGATTGCAAACATGTATGCTTTCCTCTTCAGAACTATTTGAATCTGAACTAATATTCATAACTGGATTAGTAACAAGAAAGCATGTTCTCCGAATCTGAAGCCATTGTTTTGATTCTCGAGCAAGGCAAGACGTATTGGCGTGACGCCACAAACAAGGGGGCGGGAACATCTGAAACTGGCCACTTCCGGTTTAGATTTTTCGCAGTTTCAGCACACTTTAAGTCATTTTTATTGGTGTTTTGTATTTGACTAAAAATATCATACTGCATGTTTTGGGTATTTTAGACGTTATAAAACGTTTTTCTGATGTCAGTTAGGAAACAAAAAAGTCGGTTGTCCTTTAACCCTTCCTATGTCAAGAAACCTTTCCATCCATTTCACATTGCTTATCTGGATTCAATCTGTGTGAGAGACATTCAATCAGGCGTAGTTCTTCCTTGTCTTAATTCAACAAATGATGAATTTTCAAGGCAGGTGGCAACCGTTTCATGAGGGAACGCAATCATTAGTATGCGGTGTCTGTCTTTGCTGAGCTTGAATGGTGTATGGGTAGTATGGCTGTTTTTTTCCCTCCAGCCATCATCCACATTATCTTAATTAGGGTCATGAAAAGTGTGTTAAGCATTCCGTGCTTAAGTGCATCTGAAGTTTGCCGATTTTCCACGGCTTTCATTTCGGGTTGCACTTTCAGAGTCCCCCAAGAGAAGAGAAAGCTCTGGTTGCCATGGTGAGAAGACTTGATAAAGCAGCACGTACTGGTCAGTTCAAATTGAGACATGTTCAAAAAAAACATTGTATTTGTGGTGCATGGATGAAAAGATGAAAATGACTGATTCTGTTATTACTGGATGTTGCATACAGTAATGTACAGTTCAGTTCAAACCGCATGACTTCTAAATACTGTCGCACACCGCAACGACAGTGTCTACCTACGAAGCCGTATTTATCAGTTACTGTGATTTATCATCCCAGCTGCGGTATATTAACTCATTCACTGCCAGATGATGTGCAAAAATGTTTCCACTCCAGTGCCAGGGTTTTTGTCATTGTCACCTGAATTCCAGAGCCCACAGAATATTGAGTTTTAGCACTACATAAACATTCAATTCAGCGTTAGAAACCTTAGACTCTCCTCTTTCATCAGAAACAAGTTAATTCCTAATTTATCTGGGTCTGGAGTTATATAAGTTTGAAATGGGGGCAGCTGTCCAAAATACAATGCAATCCATACATATTGGTTGAAATAGGGGTTCAACAAACAGTTGAAGCTGGAATCCAATTTGCCAACACACAAGGAATTTGTCTCAGGTAGAACACGCTGCACAAGTATCATCATAGAAAAAATGCAGAGGCACTATACAGTTACAGAAGCTGTTTAAATGTGTGCTGGATCTTGTATGCATGGATCGGTAGCGCCTCCCTGAAGGGAGTCGCTGGAAAAGGTGGCGGGCATGGTGCAGAGAGTCCAGTAAGATTTTCTGCGCCATTGTTTTGATTCAAAGCGCTAACATGGAAAAAAGGGAAGTGCTGCCTCCTTATGGAAAGGAAAAAAACATTGCCAGAGGCCATGGCCAGTGTCTATCGGTACCCAAGCATGAAAAACAAAACAAATTTGGGAATGGCGCTCTACGTCATATTTTCAGTTCCCGAATAAATTGGTGAATGGCAGTGAATGGGTTAAGCATATATTACAAGGTAAAACAATGAGCACATAATTTATTTAGATGACGATCAATATTTCATCAAAATCACAGTAGAATACATCGAGAGATCCCTTGCGAATTGAATACAGTCCCGAGAAACAAATTGTATATATCAGCAAAGCTAACAGTTTCTCTCTCACTATTAACAATTCGACAGTTTCTCCCTCCCACCAGGTGAAAAGCCTAGGTGTCATTCTTTACAGCAAACTATCTTTCCACTCCCATATAAATAACTTAACCCGGTCTGCATACTTCCACCTTCGCAATATCAATCGCCTTTGCCCGTCTCTCACTCCTCACACCACTGCTATCCTCGTTCATAGTCTTGTCACCTCCCGGATTAACTATTGCAATTCACTTCTCTTTGGTGTCCCTCAGAAACTTCTCCACAAACTTCAACTTGTCCAGAATTCTTCAGCTCGGATCATCACCAGAACCTCATCCTTTCATAAAATGTAATGTATTATTATTATATGGACGGATTAGTATGTCCACTTTGAGAGACTTTAAATGGTCTGAGTCGTCAACTTTCGAACGTGCCTCGGTGATGTTTTGCTGTGGTCAATATTTTCAAAGTTTTAGCAATTTATCATGACACCAGGTGAGCAAGCATTCAGTGTTTGTTTGTGTTACGAATGAGGTAAGGGTTCACCGGCGGAGTCCAGGCATTGCTAATTCAATTCCCACTCACTCATGGTGACAGTGTAGAAGTTTGTCCATCTCTCTATCTTTCTGTGTGACTGACAGGGCATCAGTCAAGGGTAGCATGTGGTTTCCGCACAAAATCAGCAGGGATAGGTTTCAGATCCCCGTGACCTTAAAGAAGAGTTTGGAAAATGGATGGGTGCTTCGTATTGACTCAAACAGTCAAACCGACCAACCAGTTTCCTCCACTTACCAAACAATTACCCCCCCCCCCCCCAGCAATCTGCTGAGAAAACATGTTGATTCCATAGAAAACAATCATGATTTTGCAGAGAGCAATTCTTCATTCTCATCCGCTTACCCTCACGAGGATCGCAGGATTACCGGCCACCAATCATCTTGAAGTCAAAATAAAAATACCAAATATTACACAACACAAAAGCACTTTCTCTTTGTTGTATAAAGCAGTCATAGATGAAAGAGGAGGGGATCAAAGTGTCCTTTTCACCAGTGGATCAGGGACGTCATGCTGAAAATAGGCTACAAGCTAAATTTTGAAAGCAAACACAAAGCTATAGCATCCATTGATGAAAAGAGACCTCACATCTCCTTTCCCACGTAATCCGCTTCAATCACAAATTGCAATTCACAGTTCCACATACGCATCGGCGCTCCTTTCTGCTCATTTTCGGCTCCTCAAGCCATGTATCAATCCAGCCGCAGACCTTCCAACAGCACCGACCTTTCCGCTGAGCAAACCGGGGCTGTGAAAATGCTGCCCATTACGGGTGCAAAAATAACACAAGCGACCAGGAGATGTCCAGCAATGTCGATCAACTGGCACCGACATTCATCCTAGGAAAATATGAAATAACTTACTCAACTCAATTGGATTAGCCTTTATTAGTCTCGCAGTGGAGAAATTTAAATAGTTAATTGTCACTTGTTACACATTTTCATTTAGTAAAAATTAACTACTGTAATTAGGTACTCAATGTTAAGTAAACCTTCAATGATAAGTACTAATTGCTGTAATCGGGTAACAAATATGAAATACAGTGATACCTTGGCTTATGAACCTAATTGGTTCCCAGAAAGTGTGTGTAAGGCGAAAAGTGTGTATTCCAAACATTAATTTTCCATAGCAAACCATTAAAATGAGAATAATCCGTTCCCAGGTCCCCGTAGCATAAAGCATAATTTTCAACTAAATAATTTTAAAACTACACACAATATATATCATATTATGTATAATAAATGTGCTATGGTATTGTAATTGAAGAAATAAACTGTACTGTATAATAAAGTCATTTTATTTACCTTTGTGATGGTCATTTATGGCTTGATGGAATGCTTTTCGCATAAAGAGTACGCATAAAGTGTCTCAAGGAGCTCTGGGTTGGACATCTTAGAAGTTGTGATATTGCTACAGAAACAGATGCAGGCAGACACACTAGAAACTTCATTAATAGCTGATTCCCTTGCTTGTAGGTTCGCTTCAAATTATACAGACGGCTTGTGCGGGTTATTTGTGGAGCCTGATTGCTGGGATATTTTAACACTGCAGTCTACACTCTGCCTTTGAACTATCAATAAAGTTGAAACGAGTCCAAATTTCACTGTTTTCTAACCATGTTCTCACCAATTGTGTGTTTTTTTTTTGTTTCAAGCTCTGTCGTCTCCCTTTCGTGCGTGTGTGTGTGTGTGTGTGTGTGTGTGTGTGTGTGTGTGCGTGCGTGCGTGTGTGTGTGTGTGTGTGTGTGTGTGTGTGTGTGTGTGTGTGTGTGTTTCTGTTTCTGTAACCCCTCGCCCCCACTCACTGCTGCATGTGTCTCCTCCCTCCTCTACGACGGATCTAGACCATTCACGTGCTTCGTTCACTTGAGAGATACAGCTCCAAGAACCGTCGCATTCGCGAACGACACATCACTCATTGTGGCGCTCCGTGTGTTTTCCGAAAAATAGTTCGTATGCAAATATTATATTGTCGTGAATTTTACATTCGCAAGGCAAAAAGTTTGTTAGCTAAAGCATTCGGAAGCCGAGGTATCACTGTAATTAAATAATTCTTAAATTAATTGGTTACCAATATGTAGCAAATATTTGTAACTTATTTATACATCACCCTTAACCCATTACAGCCAAGTGCCTTTTCCTGTTTCAGAAAATATGCCACTAAATATTCAATTTTCCAAAGCAATGGTTTATGCACAATGCCCATGCTTGGCAGGCATAAATTTATATGGAAATAAAGGCATTTAAATGGAAATAAAACAAATGACAAACATGGGGTCTGGGTATCTCGCAAACACAATTATCTTGTAAATGTGACATAACTCTTGTGTGTAGAAATCCAATTATAATTTATAATTAATAAAAATTATATCTTGTGAATATAGTCATCTTTGCGAAAGAAGACACAAACATGTCATATTTACAAGATACCCACAAACTCAAGACATATCTGGCCCCATAAAAACATATTTAGCCCCGTATAAAAACATTCATTGATATACTGTCAAATGTTTGTTTTATCGTCAATCAAAATCTTGTTTATATTGTTTATTTTAAAACACTAATCCACCAAAATGCGTGCAATCATGTTTGAAGATAACTTACGGACTTTAGCAGACAACAGGGGAACACAAGCCAACAGGTTATAGGAGTGGAAGTTTAAAAGTTGAATAGTTGGGTCACTGTTTGGTAGTGTGTGATGTTGCTTCATGACAACAACATCACCCTCAGATTGTGAAGTTCAGACGAGAGCTTCACTGCAATCAGTTCTAGCAATGCCCGAAAGCTGTGTCGCCGTGGAGTGAGATAGGCCAGGTTGAGTGCACAGATCACCCCAGCCTGCAGACTTTCTGTACTATATCTCATCTCCTTCTAATCTAGAAGAATGAAGACCTGAACTGGATCATCTCCCCCATGAAGCATGATCTTGAGGGTGTGTTCAATTGCATCACTGATCAGCTACATGCCATTAATAAGACAAATATACTGTTTTGAATCATTTGAATTACAGTAGGTGACATCTTTCATCCTTGGCGCACAGTAAGAAACATGTTTACCATGTTAAATAACTGGACGCTCCCCAGCTTACAAACATTCAACTTACGAAAAACGGTACATACGAACATTTTTGCAGGAACTGTATGCCGAAAAGTGTTTGGACAGAGTATGTGGGCTGGGGAAAATCCCTCTTCCCAGTTGACGCTCTGAGGAGGAGACGGCAAGCTCACTTAGGATTGGGTGTGTAGAGTATGTGAGCGCGGAGGAAATCCCTCTTCCCAGTTGACGCTCCAGGAGGACGCAATGCATAGCAAAAAGTCATGGCGGTTGGCGCGTCATTCAGTAATGAGCAGCTTGACCAGCAGCTTCAGTAATGGTCTACTGAAGACCCAATGATGTATGTCATTGTACTACAGTAGGTGTGAATTTATTTTCCGACTGTTTGAGAGTCTGTGTTTTATACTTCCCCGTTCAGTGTTTGACTTAAACATACATTTCATACAAACTATAGCACTTAAGCAACTTATGAACAAATTCACTTTACGAACGACCACTCAGAACGTATCTCCTACGTAAGGGGGAGCGTCTGTCTTCCAATATAATTGTAATGTGCTTATTCAACACAAGTCACAATCATTGGTTCAATAAAAAGGCATTGCGAATGCACGTATTTGAGCTCCCCTACTTCCTGAGAAGATGTGGGATTTATTTTTTTTCCCTGTCACCCTGTTTTCTTGTCAGCAATCTTCAAAAAGGTTCTCCTCCTTCTCCCCAATATACAGTGCAGGAGCACTGATAACAGCTTCACATCTTTCTTCAGTGCTTAGGCTCGGTTAAGAGATTAACGTTGCGTCAATACAATGAACTGTCAGGGTGAGAACATGCAGCATGTGCCATGATTTGCCGAGCTATAAGTAGAATACAGTAACATATGTGCTCTTGAGAGTCTGATATCTGTCTTTAAATGCTTTGTTCCATTCAGTGGTATGCTTTGGTCATTGAAAGTGACAGCATTTGCTCCGAATGCATATTGCATATGTGAGGCAGTGTGTTTCCTGGATGACAATGTTGTCTATCTTGCAAAATTCTAACCAAGCACACCTACCTCAGTTTATCAAAGAGAGTGTTCATATTGATCCCTAGGGTACCTCCCCTTGGTCTTCACCATAGAAATGAGCTTTGGTGTGGAGAGTTCAAGCTTGGACAGGAATTTCCGCTCCAGGGGAATTGTAGTCATTCTCCTGAACACCTCCTTGACCTGAAATGATTTAGGATTTACAGAACATGAACGTTAGACATTATTTTCAGAACTGAAGAGAATATGATAATGAACTAGCCTAAATGAGGAAATGAAAATTCTGTAAGGCACTCCACCATACAGTTTTGTGTTAATGTGTTGGGATCGGTTGCCCGTAGTCAACTGTGATCATCTCCATATGACTACAGTTTTTTCAGTGCATGAATATATTGTGTATTATATACACCAGTATTTTGAGTTATAAAAACAAAAAACATATATAGAGATATTAAAATTTAGTATATGTAAATTACTACATCCAAAAGTTATTTTTAGTGTGGAATGCTGGATGTTTAAAATAATGGCATTGATATAGCAAGAAGCTCAAACAATGGCTAATAATAAGAATTAATTATTATTATTATTATTATTATTATTAATATTATTATTATTATTACACTATATAATTATATAATACTGTAATTAGGATTATTATTATGATGATAATATTCTTATAGTTTTAGTTCTATTATTATTATTATTATTTATAATTTAAATTATAATTAATATATTACTAGTATTATATAATAATAATAATTGGATTGGATTGGATGTACCTTTATTTGTCTCACAGTGGAGAAATTTACATTTCACAGCAGCAAAGTGATGACAGTGAAAGGAAAGAAAGAAGTAGAAGAACAAAAATACAAAATAAAATAAAAAATACAGGAGCTGCTGGAATAATAATAATAATAGTACAACTACAACAGTATAACTACAACAATAATGATGATAATAATAATAATAACATTGATAATAATAATAAAAATAAAAATAATGATCATAATAATTAATGATAATAATAATTAATGATAATAATACTAATACTAATATTACTACTACTACTAATAATAAAACTTTTAATAATAATAATAATAATAATAATAATTAATAGTATGGTTGCTGTTATTATTGTTATTTTTAAGCACATTTCAAAACACTCAAGCACACTTTAAAATCAACAACAAAATAATAAAACCACATATACGATTATAGATAATAAAAGACAAGATTATTTTAAATTGTGTACGTTATTTTGAATAGGAGGGTTTTGAGATGGATTTTAAATGTGGGAAGAGAATCAATATTACTGGTGTTGTGTGGATGTGCGTTCCAGAGTATGGGGGCAAAGCGGCTGAAAGGTCTGCCCCCCATTGTGCTGAGACAGGCAGAGTGTACACAGAGGTGGAGGGAGGATGAGGACCTAAGGGAATGAGAGGGTACGGAAATTTGAAGATCAGACAGATGGGGTTGGAGTGGGGAAAGCAATGGAAGGTTTTAAATGTATAGAGGAGTGTTTTGAAGTTGATTCTGGCAGGGAGCCAGAGGAGCTGTCAGGGGATCGGGGTGATCTGATGAAAGGAGGGGTGTTCTAATGATGATCTGGGCTGTAGAATTCTGGACCAGTTGAAATTTATGGAGGAATTTGAGGACACCGAAAAAAATGAATTGCAGTCATCAATACAGGAGGTGACGAAACTGAACAAGGATAGCAAGTGGCGTAAGGGGTGAGAGAGGAACAGAGACGATTGATCTTACGTCGGTGGAAATATCCCCAAAGGGTCATGTTATTGATGTGAGAGTGGAAATGTCGTGAGTTATGGAGGATGACACCCAGGCTCTTAACCTGAAGGGCGAGGGATACAGCAGAGCTATCAATTGTGAGGGAGAAATGTCGGATTTGTGTAGGGTGAATTTGGGTGTGTTTGAGGAAATTATGGGTGAACCAAAATTTAATGTCTGAGAGGCGGCGTGAGAGGGAGGAGCAAGGGAGAGAAGCGTCGAATTTGCTGGAGAGGTAGAGGCGAGTGTCATCTGTGAAGTGTATACCAAAATTATGGAAAATATTGTAAAGGGGGAGATGAAAGTAAGAAGGTAGGTAATGAAATGGCGGGATCCCAGGATAGAGCCCTGCGGCACACCCGAAAACACAGGGAAGGACTCGTTTAGCTCGATAAATATCCTGTGACTGTAAAGTGTCCTTGAGAGTTTTGAAAGGCGCTTATAAATGAAATGTATTATTATTATTACTATAATTGTCACAAAGAAGCACTAAGTTTTAGCCAAGTGTGTTTAGAATACAGCGTTTTGATTTGTCTGTGTAAGCTATCAGTACACTCGTACATGAGTGGTTCATCGGTGAAAAGGTTTCCTCAGCCATCATCTGTACTTTGGTGTCGGACGTTTCACTTCTCATCCAAGAGGCTTCTTCAGTCAACTAAAATTTGCTGGTAGCTCTGGCCCTGTGTGTGTGTATATATATATATATATATATATATATATATATATATATATATATATATATATATATATATATATATATATATATATATATATATATACCTGTGTACATACTGTACAGGGTTGGCGGTGCCAGACCTCTGCTTTGATAGGTTGGGGGAGCAGAGGACTATTCCCTGAGGCTACACTGATTACCACTATTGTCCTGGCTGATTATGGTCTATGACTGGCCTGATTGCCCCATTTACTCTGGTATCACCTCATCAGCATGACTAAGCTACGTGGTAACGATCTAAGAAGTCGCTTGTAAGCACGATCCTAATTAAACCTAACACCACTATAGTGATTTAGAGAAGGGTTTTGCTGTTTTGATTGCTTTAGTCGTCTGTAGGAAAATGTGAAATATTAACTTCAAGGTGGTGACTCAGCACATCATAGG
Source organism: Hippocampus bargibanti (assembly GCF_051943395.1). Lineage (NCBI taxonomy): Eukaryota > Metazoa > Chordata > Actinopteri > Syngnathiformes > Syngnathidae > Hippocampus > Hippocampus bargibanti. The sequence continues at coordinate 3,563,213 of NC_142735.1, forward strand.
ATGGATTAAATCGCCGTAGCATGAATGCAAAAGTAAACATTGAAATTAACTGCTGTTGCTTCCACAAATAATGAAATATGTTGATTTAATCTTGATTCAAACTTGGGAACAATTTTTATGAATACCAAGTGCAGTGCTCAGAGTACAAGTGCTAATTTATCATAATATGGAAATATTAGTCTGCCAATTTTACTGCCAACATTAAGGTTAGCATTTGGTGTTGTGCTTTTTTTTTAACTGTTCAACAAATAATCTTGGTTTAATCAGTGCAATTATTCTCTATGAATGGCAGATAACTCCACTCAACTATTTTAACTCATTCACTGCCATTCACAAATTTATTCGGGAATTGAAAATATGACATAGAGCGCCATACTCGAATATGCTGGGGTTTTTTTTTTTTTTTTTTTCATGCTCTGGTGCTGATAAAGTGCATGGCCTCTGGTAGTTTTCTTTTCCACAAAGATGCAGCATTTCCCTTTTTTCCATGTTAGCGCTTTGTTCCAGCCTCAGTTGTTGTTAAAGCGCTGTAGAACCCGATATGTACAGTAAAGTCTCGTTATATCGATATTCTCGGGAGTCGGAAAAAATATCGATATAACCGGACTATCAATATATCCGATCCTGCGCCAAACTGCATTAAAAGGGAGCAATAAATGGGGGATCTTTGATGTGGCATGTAATTTTCTCCTTGAGTTCATGAATTGCGGATCTTGCATGCTTTTGTACTGTAGTGAAGTGAAAAATAAACTTGTGCATTAAATAAAAATGTCATTTATTATTTTCATAACGCACTCTTGCAATAGTGACTCTGAGTACCACTCGACATTTTTCTCTACACACGAGAGAAACCACGAACGCCAACATGTACATACTGTATGAAAAACAGTGATTATTGCAAGCGATAAAGATATCTGAATACAACACAATTAAATACATGTATGGGAAAACAAAAACTGCAACGTATACATTACTTACATTGATAAAGTACTCTGCGGCACGTCGAACTCTTTCGCGATTTGCCTCTTGTTGGATTCTCCTCGACAGCCACTATTGCCTTGTACTTTGTTCCGAGGTCACAATTCTGACGTTTCCCCATGGTTGAAATTGGTGTTGAACAATTGTATACTGAATAAGAAGACTACAGTATGTTTCAGATGCTATAGCAGTTCTGTTACACTCGAAGACACGGAAGCTGGTCACGTGACCAACGGTGTGACCGATACAGATAGCACTATTGGTGGTACTGTATAGAAACCCTTAAGTAAATATCGATTCAGCTTAAGCTGCTTTTGTACCTATATAAGCAGAGCAAAATGGCCGGTGGGAGATGAAAAGGGCACCGTAGTAACCGGATTATCGTAATAACCCGGTATCGTACTAAACGGAACTAATTATACATCAAAGACTAGAAATTTGCCGGGAAATGAAAATAGTATCGTACTATGCAGTACTAACAATATAACCGATATCGATATAATGAGACTTTACTGTATTGTATTGCATTGTATTTTGGACAGCTGCCCTCATTTCAAGCTCAAATAACTCCAGACCCATATAATTTAGGAATTAACTTTTTTTCTGATGAAAGAAGAGAGTCTATGGTTTCTAACACTGTACTGAATGTTTATGTAGTTCTAAAACTCAATATTCTGTGGGTCCTGGAAATCAAGTGACAATGACAAAATCCCCGGCACTGGAGTGGACACATTTGTGCACATGTCTGGCAGTGAATGAGTTAAATATTTTTCATCAGAATGTCAGGGCCGGTTCCCTTGTTTTTTTAAAAAGGTCCCTCCTCGTCCTCACAGAAAAAAAAAACATGTCATTGAGCTAACACATTTAATCCTCAAGATAATTTACTAACGCCACTGTAGCTGTTCAGAGTTAGTGGATCAATAATCTTTTGAAGAGTGGATTTGTTTTAAAGTACCGTGACAATATGTATTGAAGAAAGTGCCTTGTAACTATACATAGAATGTGCAATCTGTGTTTTTGATGTTTTTGATGTAAAGAAAAGAAAATAGTAATGACAAAGTAGAAATCCTTAAATGTGGATCAAAAGTATTTAAGAAACAACCTGTATGCCACTGTTACCTCGAGGGAATGAAAGAACATGGACAGAAAGGCTAGGTTTGGCCGCGGCTTGTCACTCACTTTGATGGGTAGTTCAGACAGTGCTTAACCTTCGGTTAAAAATTGACAGGACTAGATAGACTGTCGTGCAAGAACACACAGACTGGCACACGTAAGAAAAATGTCTGTGCTAACTCGACTTTTGTGGAACAGAAAATGTAATTTAGTATATATTTTTTTCTCTTCTTTAATTAATTTGATTTCCTTCTAGTATAGTGAAAAATAGTTTTGCAAGCACAACTGTAATGAATGACTTGACATACTGACCGTAACCTGATTTAAAGCAAAAAAAAAAAAAAAAAATCCTTTACATGGAACTACAGTGATACCTCGGTTTACGAACCCCTTGGCTTACGAACATTTCGGTTTACGAACTTTACATTTATGAAAATTTTACCTTGGCATCCGAACTTTTTTCCTACACGGAGATGCCTCAATGAGTGATGTGTCCTTTGCGAACGAGCCCGTTCTTCTAACAACATAATGGCAGCCGACTGTTTTTGTCCTCTATTCCCCGCCCCCAGTCTTCGGTTAAAGGCATGTGATTGGTCAAGAACGCAGCAGTGGGGATGTTTTAAACATTAAAGAGACAGGCAGACGACAGTGAGAGAGTTTCAACTTTGATAGTTCAAAGGCAGAGTGTAGACTGCAAGGTTAAAATATCTCATCAATCAGGCTCCACAAACAACCCGCACAAGCCATATTTACACTTGATGCAAAAAAACTATCAACCCAGCTAAACAGAACACAATTGATGAGGAACTAGATCCTCAAGATGGTGAAAGAAGAAGGTTGCGTTCCTCATCAAGTGTTTATTGCTAATGAAACCGGCCACTCCATTCCATCAAGCCATCAACGACCATCACAAAGGTAAATAAAACGACTTTATTATACTGTACTGTTTTTTCTTTATTTATAATACCAAAGCAGATTTATTATACATAAAATAAGGTATATTTTGTGTAGTTTTAAGCCTTAGAAAATTAGAAAGTACAAAATTATGTCTTCTGGGGACCTGGGAACGGATTATTCTCATTTTAATGGTTTCGTATGGGAAATTAATTTTTGCAATACACACTTTTCACCTTACACATTCTGTCTGGGAACCAATTAAGTTTGCAAACCAAGGTATCACTGTACTCTTTGCTTATACCTCATGTGTTGGATTCAATACTAGCAAGAGGCAAAAAAAAACTCTCCAATGACAAAATGGAATTTTCTCTCGCAGTGCTGATTGCAAGATACAGTAATCTATTTACAGCTAGTCCTTCACACTCTGATACAGAAAACAACCTGGGCTCTTGTGTCTGTCTAGACAAGGTCAATACAGTCAATTAACGGGTAGCCGGAACTTTCATTTCCGAGTGTTTTTTTCAGCTTGCACTGCAATTTCTTGTCAAAATTGTAGTTAGACTGTGGGTTTCTCTGATTATCTTTGGGTTCTATCAGAATGTTCCAATTTGAGAAAAGAGAAAAAGGCCTAAATTGGGTACTTCACATTGTAGTTCCATGCAGTTCCGTTTATTTTGTGAACCGTTTCATCTTCATGAGGCTAGTCCTTGAACCAATGCTACGCATCTTCCGGCAGTAAGCGGGGCACACCCTAAACTGGTCTTCAGCCACACCCACTGGGGATAAACAACGATCCACGCTAGCACTCACACCTTGGGATAATTTAGAGAGAGATTTAGAGAGATAAATCCACTGTGCCAATCCGTCCATCCATTATCCGTACCGCTTATTCCTCACTCGGGTCACGGGGTGTGCTGGAGCCTATCCCAGTCATCTTTGTGCACCACACTGGATTGGTTGCTAGCCAATCGCAAATCCACTGTTCCATTCCTTGTATTGTATTTTGTTTTCCATTTATATTTACTTCATTTGATTGTGAATACAAAATGAGTATGGAACACCTTATCTTCCACATCATTAAAACTTGGGAGAATCCCCACGGCTAATAACCTTACATGAAATGACTGTATTGACTCAAAGTCCACTCAGTTTCTTGGTCTCTAGTTCTTGGGGTGACATTGAAGAGGATAAGTGCTTTAGAAAATTGATAGTTGGATGAGGCTCATCCCTAGGACCCTTCAAAATGCTTCAAAGCACACTAAATACTGTAAACTCCGGAACGATGGATACGGGTTATGGTGACAGCACAGTATACGTCACCGCAATGATGGGCAGGGTAAAAGAGAAAGGGATGTTGTGACTAAACTTGGCTACTATATCCAGAAGAACAAGACTGTCTGTATTCAGGATATTATCTGATATTGATACCTCATATTATCCTTCCACTTCCCATTGCACATCTTCAGTTTTTGGGTAGATGATGGACTGGATGGAGCCCATAGGAAGAACATGCCAATTAAAAAAAAAACATAGTCAGTTCAATTATCTCACTATGGAACAGAAGAAAACAACTGAAAATTCACAAACATATTGGTAGTACAAACCCCAATGAAGAAACTGCTTTGACATGCGAAGGAAATCAAATTTGAATCTACCATCATCAATTTCATTTTTAGTACCAAAATAATTGAAACCCAGACTAACACAATGAAATGAGATTTTGCATAATTTACATTGTGATACTACAGTTGATTCATAGATGATGGATATCAAAGTATTTTCACTTAAATTCCATTGTACCTAAAGTCGCTTTTCCAAGGTGAAATCTGGACAATCAAGAGGAGAATCTGTCAACTTCATACCTTCCCACTGCAAATCTGAGGTGGTGTGCGATACCGCCACAGTGATACTGATCTTTTGCCTCCAATTACACACTATGGAAAATGTCTACAAGGCTATTGGGGGAGAAGTGGAAATGTTGAGACAGCAGGATTGGATGAGTGAAGGCCAATCTCGTCTCATTCAGGAGGCTTAATTTGCTCCCAAGTAGAAGTCTTTATCATCACTAATACCAGTATGTCTTGTGAAGGTCATCCATTGACATCCATCTGGACATGTTAAGGTCTCAGAAACAACATGTACCCTTTAAGTGACCACAAATTTACATGAAATTACATGAATTTCAATCTAATCAACATTTTGCTTCAGCTGTCCTCGAAGGGCAAGTACGAGCAAACTATTGACCATAGCAACCAAAAAAAAACATGAACACATTTGGGTCACAAGTCATATGGAGCTGATCCCATCTGACTATGGGCAACTGACTCCATATGGGCCCATTGGTGTTATAATAATAATAATAATAATAATAATAATAATAGTAATAATAAATAATAATACATTTCATTTATAAACGCCTTTCAAAATTCTCAAGGACACTTTACATCAGAGGTCGGGAACCTTTTTGACTAAGAGAGCCATGAAAGTAAAATATTTAAAAATGTTTTGCAGTGAGAGCACTAGCGCACGCACGCAAACACGCACGTACGCGTGGCCACTTTTCAACGAAATGTCAGAATGTATTATTTAAAATAAGTTTGTGATAGTACTCACCATTAACATGAATGGTTTTCCGTTCCTCATGATTTGTAAAAATCCAGCCAAACGATCGGAATGAAAGTCAACTTGCCGGGTCCATAGACGAAGTTACTGCTAGCTAGCCTGCTCACGGATCATTAGCTTCCACACTTGCTATCTGCAATATACTTCTCGCAGAAGTATATTGTATAATATACTTCTCGCAGAAGTATATTGATGGTAACGTTAACATGGGGCATAAAATGTCACCTACATTCGACTGTTTCATTGATGGTATTGTTTCATTGCAAATCAGAATCAGAACCTTTTCTCTCCACAAAGGTGAATCCTCCGGTGCATTCAAGCTGAAGTGTACTCGTCGGGCTCATTTAAAGGGCCGTTTACCTGTTTCAAACTGACGGCCAGTATCATCCAATCAAAATTGCGCTTTCCGCCAACGTAACTCAGTGTCATCCAATCAAAATCGCGCTTTCCGCCAACTGCAGCCCCAACAGGAAATGAACAGCGAAAAGGCGAGAATATATATTTAGTTTTATCGGCGAGCCATATGTAATCATCAAAAGAGCCACCATATATGGCTCGCGAGCCATAGGTTCCCAACCCCTGCTTTACAGTCACATGACACACGCCAGCGTTCACTCAACCCGGAATTAACATAAAAACAACAACAATAATAATATATACAGTATATACACAGGTAACATCCGAGTCACGACCGGGTTCCGTTCCGACAAAACAGTCGTAAGTCAAACGGTCGTAAGTCGAGATCCATTCAAAATGGCCAATGCGACGTTTACACTACCGGATAGTAATAATAATAATAATAATAATACAGTAAAGTCTCGTTATAGCGATATTCAAGGGAGTCCGAAAAATATCGATATAACCGGGACTATCGATATATCCGACCCTGTTTGCATGTAATTTTCTCCGTGTGTGCATAGAAATAGTATCGATATAACCGGGACTATCGATATATCCGATATCGATATAACGAGACTTTACTGTAATAATAATAAAATACAGTTATCGACAACCCGAACAAGCAAACATACTGACGGGTTAAAAGTGATCGTTCGTTCCTGGTTCATTGCTCTTCAGGGTGTTGGAAGTCGTATAGCGAATTATCCCAACACATACAATCTGCACACAGGAATGTCTCAGTCCTAAAAGCAATAAAACATTGCCTTTTAATTTGAGGCCACTTCACATAACATTTGGTGAGTTTTTTCTGTTTTTATTGTCTTCATATTTTTTGTCTGAACTGCATCCAAAAATCCAAACAACCACAAATAAGCAGCATTGCATGGGAACATAACACCTCCCCATCCATCAATATTTCATCATATTGTTTGCACACAATATGTTAATTGACTCAATCGAATGAGGAACAGATGGTTCCTTATATCTGATACGTCTGTGTTCCTTTATATCTGATGTATTCGCAAAGTGAATCAAAGTGAATCTTCAGGCTGTGCAGTTCAGCCAATACCATTAACTCTTTGAACTCTTCAACAGTAGCCAAAATGGAACTGTATAGTGCTACTTAGCAGTTTTTTTGACGACGATACTAGTGCAGCGTGTTCTACCGGAAACAAATTCCTTGTGTGTTCTACATACTTGGCAATAAAGATGATTCTGATTCTGATTCTGATACTCAGTTTAGTAAATGCAGTTCAGGAAGATGTTGCAAGGTTTGCTTGCTACTTTGCAAAAATTGTGGTTTTACAATTACATTTATTTTTTTCGCAGGCGAATAGAATGTTGATAAAATTACAAAGTGTAGGATGCGAGTGATAGGTCATTTTTTTTTAGTTTTGTTCGACCAATCAGAATCAATACACCGACACTGCTCTTGGCGAGAAGCCCTACCTACTAGCATAGGCTCCACCATGGATGTTTTTGTTGTTGTTTTTTTTTACTATAAGGTGCTTGACAATGTGCAAAAGGAGGACCAAAGTACAGCAAAGCAGGGAGTTGAAGATCAACTCCAAATTTTTGGTCAACATATTGCCAATTTGTCACCACATACAATTCGGAAAACTCTTGTCAGGGTAATCGGATCATAAAATGGGATGGAAGGAAATAAATAGATAGATGGATAGATGGGCAGGGAAGGATAGGAAGTAAATATTTTTACTTCAGTGTCTTTCCAGAGGCACAATAATTTGAATCCTAGAATATATGCTTGTCGGTGCTTGCATTAGATATTTGATAAGTAATTTACCTCAGCAGTACATTTGATTTGAAATACTGTACTGACACTTCCCTTATTGGTCAGCGTCCAACAAATGTGTTGTCCTGTTGTGGAAAAGGCAGTTGGCCCAAATCACCCATAATTGTGATCAAATAATAGCATTTTTCAAATCATTTTGTCAGAACCCTGCCTGTATGTTTTAAGAATCCAAAGCTTTAATCTCATGTTTATCTTCGATTAAAAAAAAAATGAATCAATAATTTATCATCAATGGTGCTGTTATTTCCCACATTTGTATCTATCCACAGATAATACCGTGCACATTGACACTCAAGCATTTTGCATACTGTTCCATACATGTGTGTGCTTGTGTGAACCTGACACACATCCGGACATTCATATTCAGTTTGAGCGTTTCACAATCTGATTGCATAAAAATGCATTGCCAATCAGCTGAAGGAAAGGGTGGTACTTGCACGGCAGCCACAGTCACGTGCATATTTAATCATACAGAGAGGAAATAATTCTTAGATCTCTTTCATGCTGTTGAACAGTTCATTCCCGCAGCAGTCAATGACTTCAATTGTAAATGCCAGATGGTGATCTGTTTGGGATGTCAGGTCGTCAGGGTGGAGGTGACAGGACTGCTTTTCCGTGATAAGACCAGACCACTGTGTGCACACTTAAGCACTGTACATAGTCTGCATAGCACAATCAAAAGCAGTGTTTTATAAAGGTCAAACAAAGCTTGTGTGTGCGTGCGTGCGTGTGTGTGTGCGTTTTGTGTGACACATTAAAAAAGCATTCTTTGCATTCAATGTAATTTGAAATCATAGTGGGCTGTTCAAATGAGATATTGTTAGGATCTACTGTATTTCAGTCCTCCTGCATTGTTAAAATTAGCACTAACGATTCTATTCTGAAAAGCATTTCATAACAATACTATTCAAAAAAGCCTTTTGAAGTAGTCAAGTATGTCAGTGTCAGGTGAATGCAAGGCAATTGCAAATGATGTAGGGCCTCAAAGTACCATTTCTTAGATTAGATGAGCCTTTATTAGTCTTACACTGGAGACATTTACATCTCATTCAAGTATTGACCATGTGTTTCCTCTGTTTTACAAACTCAATTCCATTCAAATTGGGACATTGGGTTCAACATTAATTACAAAAAAAAAAGAAATTGATCATTTGCAAATCACGTTTAGCATATAATTCATTGAATATACTACAAAAACAGTATTTTTAATGTTCAAACCGATAGCATTTATTGCCTTTATGAAATAACCATTAAGTTTCACTTTCCAAAAACACTAGGAGAGCTGTCAAAAAAAGACACCGCCATTGCAAAATGTTTGGACACCACATATGGCAGATATGGGGTCAACAGCACTTCAGAAAACCATTGTCAGTAAATACAGCTCGGTTGTAGGCGCAACTTAAAACTCCACTATGCAAACAACATGCCGAGATGCTGTCGGCTGCTGCCCAAACTCATCCAAGATGGAGTGTTCTGTGGTCTGACGAGACTGCATTTCAAATAGCTTTTGGAGATTATTGATAGTGTGTCCTCTGGGCAGAAAAGGAAAAGAACCATCTGGACTGTTACAGACGCAAAACTCTAAAGCCAGCATCTCTGATGGTGTGAGGTTTGAGTTAGTGGCAATGACGTGGATAACTTGCACGTCACTGAGGGTCCCGTCAATGCTAAAATGTACAGACAGGGTTTTAGAAAAATGCATGCTGTCATTCAAGAAATGTCTTTTTCGTGATTGCCTCTGATTATTTTGGCAAGACAATGCCAAACCACATTTTGCATGTATTCCAACAGACCGCCTTTGTAGTAAAAGTGCGTCCTAGAATAGCCCGCCTGAAAATCCATCCATTTTCCAGACCACTCTATCCTCATTAGGGTCGTAGGGGGTGCTGGAGCCTATCCCAGCCGTCTTCGGGCACTAGGCGGGGGACACCCTGAATTGGTTGCCAGCCAATCGCAGGGTACACAGAAACAAACAATCCATCTGGACAGACCTAGGGACAATTTGGAGTGTTCAATCAGCATGCCATGCATGTTTTTTGAATGTGGGACGAAACCGGAGAAAACTCACGCAGGCCCGTGCAGAACATGCAAACTCCACACAGGGAGGCCGCACCGGGTCTTGAATTTACGACCTCTGAACTCGACTAGCGGGCCGCCCCATTGAAAATAGGTGTTGTATTTTGAAGCATAAAATACAACAATGGAGATCTAGTATAGTTGAACAGCTAAAGCTGTTCATCAAAGAATGGCAATTTTAACTATCTTGCCTTAAATTTAATGTAAATTAAATATAAATTCAACATGATTTGCAAATCATTGTAACCTGTTGTTATTAATCTGGAACGCAATGTCCCAACTTCAAGGAAATCGGGTTTGTACAAGAAATAAATGATAGCGACTCATGCCATGTCATTCGATTTTGTATGGTTCAGTAAACAGATGCATCAACCACCTCGATGCAAAATGATGTGTGAAGAGGTCTCACCTAGATGGAGGGCATGGTGTGAAGATGTGAGAGCACGATTGTGAAGCACAGAGACCATGTGTGACCTTCGAACTCTGCTTGATGGATTTTTTTCCCATCAAAAAACCTTCTGGCTCACTGCAATTGCAGATCCAACACATGAAGGGCTCCTGTTAGACTAATGTGTGGTGAAACCGAGGTCTCTGCTCAGGGAGCCAACAAAAAAAAGGCTTTCTTATAGGAAGTCAAAGAAATAACACGCCCCCCCAAAAGAAAAACTTGCCTGATATAAAAGAACCATCCATCTGTCCATATTCGAAATTGCTTATCCTCCCGAGGGTCTTGGGTATGCTGGAGCCTATCCCAACTGCCTTCGGGCTTTAGGCGAGGGAGACCCTGAACTGGTTGCTCGCCAACATAGGCAAACAACTGTTCACACCTAGGGACAATTTAGAGCATTCCATTAACCTGCCATGCATTTTTACGAACATAGGATGAATCTGAGCAATATATGTTTGTGAATGAGAGGGACCCAATTACAAGAGTGATGCTACAGGGAGAAGAGATAAAGAATGTGGAGGATTTGGAAGTACTTGGGGTCAACTGTCCAGAGCAATGGAGAGTTTGGAAAAGAGGTGAAGGTGTCCATGCAGGCTGGAACGGCTGGAGACAATTTTCAGGTGTGATGTGTGATAGAAGGGTTTCAGCTAGGATGAAAGCCATCATGTTTGGACTGGAGACAGTGCCACTGAAGAAAAGACCGGAAGCAGAGCTGAAGGTAGTAGAGATGAAGATGGTAAGGTTTTCTCTGGGAGTGACCAGGTTGGATAGGATCAAGAATGAGTACATTAGAGGGACAACTCATATTAGATGCTTTGGAGAGAAAGTCAGAGTGGCCAGACTGAGATGGTTTGGACATGTCCAGAAGAGAGAGAGTGACTATATCGGGAGAAGGATGCTGAGCCTTGAACTTCCAGGCAGGAGTCCGAGATGAAGACCAAAGAGGAGGTTTATGGATGTTGTGAAACAGGACATACATGTAGCTGGTGTGAGAGAAGAGGATTCACAAAACCGGGTTAGATGAAGGACACTGATTCGCTGTGGCGACTCCTGAAGGGAAAAGCCGAAAAGAAAAGAAATAGGATGAATCTGGTGTACCCGTAAAGAACCCTACGGCTACAGACAGCAAGGCCACAGCCGGGAATCAAACCCTGCACCATCGCGCTGTGAGGCGGACATGCTAATCAGTCGACAACCGTGCAGCCCTAAAAGAATCAACAATCTAAATTAAGTTCCAGTTGACCATTCAAACTCCTTTCGTGGAGCAGACTTTATTTTCTAACCCTTTTCAGTGAGTCTTCCGCTCATGTGCACAACAATCTCGCCTGTGCTCTGTGTCTTGCTTCAATGCACTCTAATGACATTTATATCGTTTTTTTTTGCGACCTACTCGTAATTCCGCACACTCAAAAAAAAAAGCCTAATAGTTTATGCTGTGTACTGGAGAAACATTGCGATGATTACAGACTGAATTGTAAATGGAAGTGAATCTTATAAATTGCCCATCACTGCCGTGCCCGGTAACTGTGTTCTGCTGCTCGGTTAGTTATCATTAATTTTCTCGTAGCGTATGCCTTTTCAATAGGAATGCTCCCACAAAACGTTTAATCAGCAGTGTCTGTGTGCGTGTGTGTGTGTGCCTGGAGTGCGCCTAAAAGGCCCACAAGGTGTTAAATGAATCATGGACTGCAGTCGCTCCTCTGCTTTAAGAACTCAGAAGGTCATATCAGACTGAAGGAGGACAGGGCCAACATCGTACTTGTCCAAATTACTTTCTCTGTTCGAGGAGGGCCCACATATTATCGCAGGATGACTTTTTTTATAGCCTCGGGTCCTGGAATTTGATTCCTGTTTTAATTAAGTTGCACTGGGCTTCTGGACTAACTGGAGAAATATTCATTTGCCAGCTGTCTCCCAGTTTGGTATTGGAAAGAGCTCGTGATTTAATGAGGAGAAGAATAGGGTTGCAAAATTTGGAAGCATTCCCAAGGAATAATAGGGACATCTAGACACTGACGGTGAGAACTAAGATAAAGTTCCAAAAACTTCGACCGCATCATAAGTCATAAACAATGAGAATCAGAAAACCTTTATTCATTCCACAATGGGGAAATTTGCAGTCCACAGCAGCAATTTGAAAGAAGATGGGGTGGGGTGAAAGGATAGAAAAACAAGATATTCTAAGCATAGTAAAATACACTAGCCAAAATGGAACTGTATAGTGCCACTTAGCAGTTTTTTTTGGACGACGATACTAGTGCAGCGTGTTCTACCGGAAACAAATTCCTTGTGTGTTCTACATACTTGGCAATAAAGATGATTCTGATTCTGAAAATGTCAACTGTATACTGTAAATGTGCAAAACCGTTTCATAAAAAAACTACTTAGGGCAAGTATCAAGAAAGGCATATTGATATGTGTAGGTGTATTGCATCAACACATATTTACAGTACAAGTGTCCATTTTTTTTTTTTTGTTTTCTTTTTCCACATGTGATTATTGAGAATTGCGAAGCCTGTCAGCAAGCAGTAGGAACGAGCAGTGGTACCTCTCTTTCTTGCAGCGCGGGTGTATCAGTCTCTGGCTGAAGGAGCTACCCAGAGAGTCCACCGAGCAGCCCAGGACAGAACTGGCCCTCTTGACAAGGCGCTCCAGTCTTTTCCTGTCCCGGGTGGTGATGCTGCCTGAGCAGCAAGTTAACCATTTTACATTTTAGCAAATAAAAAAAAATACACACAAAAAAAGCTAAACTAACAAATGAGAAGCACGGGAAAGCAGCATTAACAAAAGTTTAGGTCATTCACTGCCATTGTTGAATTTATTCGGGAATTGAAAATATGACGTGGAGCGCCATTCCCGAATTTTTTTTTTTTACTTGCAGGGGGATGCCGAGAAAGCGCTGCTCAGACCTAAGGCAATGTTTTTTCCCTTCCACGAGGAAGCAGCATTTGCCTTTTGTACAGCCGCCCCCACTTGCATCTCAAGTATTAGCTATATGGCGCCCCCATTTCAATCTCAGATAGCTTCACTCTCTCTGTCTGTGTACCCCCCTAGCTGCTGCGTTCTTGGCCAATCATGTGGTCTTAACCGACGACTGAGGGCGGGGAATGGACAGGACAAAAAACAGTCGGCTGCCATTTTTGTTGTTAGAAGAAATGGCTCGTTTGCGAACGACACATCACTCATTGTGGCAGCTCTGTGTGTATCCCGAAAAATAGTTTGTATGCCAAGGTAAAATTTTCATACATTTAAAGTTCGTAAACCAAAAAGTTCGTAAGCCAAAGGGGTTCATAAACCAAGGTATCACTGTACACCTTGATGGCCCCTCTTCTCTGCTTTTTCTGGGTCCACGACCATCATATGCCTCCCCTAAATATTATGAACAAAAATGAAACCTGGAGGACCAATAGCCCGATCCCATTGCTACCCTGTCCTGGCGGCTCCACCCGTTCACATCCAGGCGAGGCACATCCTGCGGTTGCCATCCGCTCCTGTTCCAGCTGCTCATGACCTGCGGCCGCCGTCCGCCCTTGTTCCAACGGCGCATGACATGCAGAAGCCATCCGCCGCTATTCTGGTCGCGCATATCCTGTGGCCTTGACTGAGTGACCGAGTGGTTAATATATTTTGTTCGGTACAACTAGCTTCCCTGCTTCTTTTGGGCATACGGCCATCACGCATCTCCCTGACAGCACACAGTGAAAAAAAAAAAAAAACTAGCTTACTTCATGAAGTGCTAAGCTACAAAAAATGCAAACAAAATGTATTAAAAATGGTCGTTAGCAAATCTAGTAAGTAAGAATGAGATGACTTTGGAGAAAGATACTGTAGTGGTTTTGAAAAAAAGTTGCTTTCAAAGGCGGCCTTCACTTTTTTGCATGTACTCTCATATTATTTGTATTTCGGCTAATTCAAAATTATCTCCCCATTTTTCTCATCAACTGTTGTAAACAAAACCAACTATTGTGGAGAATGCGGTTTCATTCATCTCACCATTGTTTTCATTATGATAAAACCTTACAGGAATTCTTGTCATTGTCAGTGAGTTAACATTGTACCGGATTTTCGAGTGTATAAGGCGCATCCAAAAGCCATGATTTTCTTCAAAAGATTACCCTGCGCCTTATACGCAGGTACGCCTTATATGTGAAGTAATATTAAGCCACAGCAGGTCTCACAATTACTGTCAGAAGACCAATTTCCCCCCTGTAGAAGTTGTGTGTAGCCGTAGCCTCTACTGTAGCGCTTTATAATGTTGTGTACCTTATACAGTAAAGTCTCGTTATATCGATATTCAAGGGAGTCCGAAAAAATATCGATATAACCGGGACTATCGATATATCCGACCCTGTTTGCATGTAATTTTCTCAGTGCGTGCATAGAAATAGTATCGATATAACCGGGACTATCGATATATCCGATTTCGATATAACGAGACTTTACTGTATTTAGAAAACTTTTATAGATGCATCTATTATATTTGGAAAGATTTTTCCAATCATTGATGATGTGCCGTATACTCCGGTGTGCCTAATATATGGTAAACGTTTCAAAATACACCATTCAGTGGGCGTGCACCTTATACTCTGGGGCGCCTTATACACCAGAAAATACAGTAATCACAATTGATTTCTCACTTAACGTGGACAATCCCCTCTCTTTTTGGTCAGAAGGATTTTTTTTTCTTTTATTTAAACCATATACAGTATTTAAAAGGTATTTAAAAATATGTGTCCGTCCCACATTGCATCTAGCACCAATGAGGTTATTAGGTGAAATGATGTGCACCCTGAGGCAAAATCTTGACTGTACACGCTCATTCCCTTCAAATGGCCCATTGAACCATGGCAGTCAGCTCTCAGCCTCCCGCAAGACCACTCACGAATTCCCTCGAGCAAATACAGTTTACAGAGTGTGCGTCTACGTGGACAGTAAGGGTCAGATGTAGAAGTCAAAAGAACACACATTCATCCTAATACAATCTAGAGCTGGATACTGCTTTTTTTCCAGAAAGGAACTGTGTAATTCCTTTCTGAAACTGGAAATAGCATGTACATCGAACCAAATGAAATCATTCTACTTTAAAAATACTGTACTGTATATTGAGGTACATATCTTTTTTTTTGTTTCCGACTTACGAACATTCCAGTTACGAACAACGGTACATACAAACATTTTTGCGGGTATGTCGACAAATGTTCGGGCAGAGATGCTGTAAGTTAGATTTTGTATTGCGCGCCTTTTTCCGGCCAAGCTCGCTTGCGGTTGGCTGCGCACACAGACACACTGGAGGTTTCAAGGGCTGGATGTTTATCAGTGAATCAGTCTTCTTTAAAACCTGAATGCCTTTGGATCCCATGTGAAATGTGCATGAATTGTCACTTACAGTAAAGTCTCGTTATATCGATATTCGAGGGAGTCCGAAAAAATATTGATATAACCGGGACTATCGATATATCCGACCCTGTTTGCATGTAATTTTCTCCGTGCGTGCATAGAAATAGTATCGATATAACCGGGACTATCGATATATCCGATATCGATATAACGAGACTTTACTGTATTTTATATCGAGGTGCATCCTTGATACACTCTTAATTAAAGTCCCATGAGGGATGTTTATATCTTGAGTGATACGTCTGTGTAATAGATGGTTTGAAAGGGGGGTAAAAGAAGCGATTCTTATAAAACAACAAAATCCTTCATTAAACCGGTCTGGTGGGGTGAGGTTCAATTTGGATCGTTCATACAATAGCCTGCTTAGGCAAAACAGGTTAGGCAACTTTCGTAATGCTGATGAGGGTCGTTATGGTGATGAGGTGATACCGGTGGGAGTGGGGGTAATAGGCCAGTCGTTAGTCAGGAATGTAGGAACAATCAGTGGGGCCACAGGGAGGGGTCCTCTGCCCCCCCAACCTGAGAGTAGGGACCTATCATAGCTGTGTCCGGCGCCACCATGCCTGGACATTAGGGATATATAAATAGGGCCGATACGACCAGTCAGACTTTAGTTCGCTGACGAAGCCTCTTGGATAGGAGGCGAAACGTCCGAAACCTTCACATTTGTACAGATGACGGCTGAAGAAACCTTCTCATCTTGAGTGATGTGGTGGCGGTTTGGTGACTTGAAATCCAAATGTGCCACCTTGGGCGTTCATCCTGAGAGGTTGAACTACTAGCGCAGTTTATTTTTACTTTATTCATCCAGCGTAAAATCCTGTATAATCATGTGATCGTCCGGAATCGCATAACTGCTGCGACAGCAAACACCCAGACCTCGAGGCAGTGTATTGTCGCGTTCCCGACTTGCCTGCTCCTCACCGAGCTCCACAGGGAAAGGAAGTGTGACAGTGTTGTGTTTGGTGCTTCGACCCACCTTACTGCTAATACCAGCTCCTTATGTGACTCCTGGGTGCTTCAGTCGGCTGTTTTAACTTTAGCAGACTTTATTTTACTTTAATTGCCCTGTCCCCGAGCACTGGGATACCATCTTTCTTCCCCTCAGATGCACTCTCTTGTTGGTTTTTCAATTGCTGCATCTGAACAAATGCGGCAGATTCCCTCTGCACCAGATGATTAAAGGGAACGCTGTGTCGAAATAATCTGTCAACCATATCAACGCCTTCTCAACAGCATTGTGGAATGGCACTAATTTAACCTCTTTTAAATCACGGACCTGCGTGCTTTACACAGACGCAAACTATAATGTATCCAGTGGGAGCTCACTTTGAAGATTCAAATAACAGAAAGATGCGCCATGTTCTGAAAAGTATCTCACAGGGTTTTCTAATCCTTGTAAATAAATGTGCTTGTGTGCAGAGGGGCATAAGAGTCACACTACAAGGGAACAGTAAAACGAATGTGAAAATATACTTGTACTATGAGATTAATGGCTAATTATTACCAGACATTACAAGAATGTCTTATTTTTAGATATCGGGTCCTCACGGAGGCTGCTGATACTCACCCCCAATACTTGACAAAGTCAAGGTCATTCTCATGGTTTGCCCAAAGTCATAACGGTGTCAAGAGGAAACCGTAACTACAATGTGGCCTGCGGCAAAAAATGACTTTGACACCCATGACTAAAGGCATACCATATCCGACATATATTGAATTCTCCGATCAAGTACTTGATTGTTATACCGTGACAGTCTGAAACTTTGACACTCGGCGAGTCAACGTCTCCGTCAGAAGATTTTGTTCACAATGTTTCCCAGGGTTTTATATTTCTGTTGTCATTTATGTTTTATATCATAAGTATTGGAGATACTGTATCAGTGCTTGATATTGGGGTTTGCTCAAAGTGTAAATTCTTGTCTTGGTAAATTATGTCTATTGGGGTCAGGGGCCACTCTTTAAGACCTTCTATGACTCAGTGGTTGCTTCAGCCATCCACTATGGAATTGTTTGCTGGTCCGGCAGCATCACCACCCAGGACAGAAAAAGACTGGAGCGCCTGGTCAAAAGGGCCAGTTCTGTCCTAGGCTGCTCCCTGGACTCTCTGTGGGAGGGAGGCAACAGACAGACGGACGCTAGCTAAACTAAAAGCTAAGATGGTGATAGAGATTAGACAGAATAAGAAGTTATCATATTTAAAAATTTCATGCTGTTATATGCTTAGTCAACACTTGTGACTCAATACACAATTGAAGCACAGAAAACCTGGGGTCAATCAGGTCAACAGCCACAACAAGTTAAAACTGTCAGGTTCATCTAGGAGATCTGGCCTGGCACAGAATTTAGGACTTGGCAAACTCCTTATCACACAAGTAATTTAGGAGTTTCTACTTTCATTTCTTTCATAACTTTGCTGCTGTGAAATGTAAATTTCTCCACTGCGAGACTAATAAAGGAAAACTCCTTCCAAACACAGAAGAGGTCATTAGCCAGGTTACAAATTTATCAGTTGATGGAAAACACAATGTTTTATTGCTTACAGCTGTTGGTACTCAGCACGTCCAGAGGCGTGGTATTATAATCAAGAAAACTATGTTTTACTAATGTATCACTTTAATTTGCATGTACTCTCAATAAATAGCTTGGCAGAGGGCCGCAGAACTCAGACGTCTGTCATGGATGACTGCGTTTTCTGCCGGCGGTAGGGACAATCTTTCTGGTTCTTCATCCACAGTGTCTGACTGTCATATCTCTGACAGATGGACAGCCCCTCCCACTACCTCCTGCCCACCCTGACAGCATTGGGTAGCTCTTTCAGCCAGAGACCGTTACACACGTTCTGCAAGAAGGAGAGATACCGTCGTCGAGTCAATACAGTTACTGTACATATATCAAATATGTTTTTATAGTGTATTTTTATTTTATACTAGCACTGTGTACAGTTCTATTTATGAAACTTATTTGCACAGTTATACATTTCAGTCTTCTCACATTTCTATTATA
Organism: Hippocampus bargibanti; assembly: GCF_051943395.1. Lineage (NCBI taxonomy): Eukaryota > Metazoa > Chordata > Actinopteri > Syngnathiformes > Syngnathidae > Hippocampus > Hippocampus bargibanti. The sequence continues at coordinate 3,581,962 of NC_142735.1, forward strand.
CTTATTTTTTATCTTTTCACAACCGACCTCTTTCAATTTTTCTGCTATAGATACCAAATTTCCCCACTGGCGGACTATTAAAAGCTTTCTGATTGTGATATGTTTTTAAAGATGAGTACCTAAACGGTTCCTTTGGTTTTGAATGTAGTTTAAAATCCACTCACAAATAGTCAAAATCTATTCACAAAAAAAGTCACACTGTGTGACAGCCGAAAGTGTTCTTCTTGTACCTTAAGGTGCCTGCAGGACTAAAGCAGAGTCCTCCAGGTGTTTACTTTCTCTCCCAAATATTCCAAAACCTGTGGGCAGTCTACCTGTTGTGATTTTCAGGCTCAGGAGTAGCTATCTGTTCCAGCAAGTCTTTCTCATCACCTAAATTGCCAGGGCGAACAATAAATTAATCTTTTCGAATATAGACTGCAATATGAAAAATGACAAACTGTGCCAATGGAAGAGCAAAGTTGATTTTTGCTGAGAAGAGATCAATCAAATGCCCATTCACACGGCCTACGTATGTATTTATTCTTCCCTAATTGCATTTAATAATAATAAATGTTCACAATATTGTCCACCAATTTCGCAAACAATTACAGTAAAGTCTCGTTATATCGATATTCAAGGGAGTCCAAAAAATATCGATATAACCGGGACTATCGATATATCCGACCCTGTTTGCATGTAATTTTCTCCGTGCGTGCATAGAAATAGTATCGATATAACCGGGACTATCGATATATCCGATATCGATATAACGAGACTTTACTGTATGTTAAAAGAGCCATAATTTAAAGACTGCCAATTTGCGGAGACTTGCCCCCATAAAAGTTGGGCTTTTGTGTGTGTTTCAATGAAAACGGGCCATTTTGTGCAGTCATTCAAAGCAACTAATTGGCACCACTTCCCAGAGTAATTTTTGTGGGTGACTAAGTACTTTATAGGTAATTATTCGATATTCGCCATTTGAAGAGGATGGCGTTGAAAGACAAAACGCAGCCTTTGGTACCTTCAATCCATTTGTCATTTTTATTTGTTATGCGATTGGATCATTCATACAATTCAAAATTGTGTTGTATTGTTCAATTCATTTGTGTAAAATAGAATTCTCCTACAAAAGATGAATTGTTCACATTTACTTTTTATCACCTTATAGCAGGGAGCAGCAAGTAAAGAGTTACTCTAGTCCTACAAAAGCTTATGAAATGCTTCAGGAGAAAAAATGGCAATCTTACCAAAATAAAGGCCAAATATTAGTGGATGTGAGAATACAATGTAGACAATATCGACACCAATCACCACTCTCTTTCTCGAAACGCTTGGTTCATCTAACATTAATGCTCATTGGCGATTTGTTGGAAACACTGTTTCCAAGGACGATGTCACTTACATTTATACATATTTTATGACAGATGAAGGTTTCTTCAGCCGTCATCTGTACAAAAGTAGTTTATATCTCTTGAAAAAGTCACGTACGGCCCCATTTATATATCCCTAATTCCAGATACAATGATACTCTTTACTGACAGATCTAAGGTGTAGGCCTTTATACATTTTTTTCAAATTCATATCCTTGTCATGTTTGAAAGAAGAGTTTCAGCTAGGATGAAAGGAAAGGTGTATAAAATGTTAGTGTGACCAGCCATGATGTTTGGATTGGAGACAGTTCCACTGAAGAAAAGACAGGAAGCATACTTGGAGGTAGCAGAGATGAAGATGTTGAGGTTTTCTCTAGGAGTGACCAGGTTGGATAGGATCAGGAATGAGTATATTAGAGGGACAACTCATATTAGAGGCTTTGGAGAGACATTCAGAGAGGCCAGACTGAGGTGGTTTGGACATGTCCAGAGGAGAGAGAGTGACTATATCGGGAGAAGGATGCTGAGCCTTGAACTGCCTGGCAAGAGACCGAGAGGAAGACGAAAGAGGAGGTTTATGGATGTTGTGGAAGAGGGCATGAAGGTAGCCGGTGTGAGAGAAGCGGATGGACAAAACAGGGTTACTGTATATGGAGGACACTGATTCGCTAAGGTGAAAAGCCTAAACGTAAAGAAGAAGAATATCCATGTGCTATTCCAGTTCTTTTTATTTCTCTACTTTACTTTTTATGTAGTCCTAAAACTCAATAATCCTGGAATTCGAGTGACAATGACAAAAACCATGGCACTGGAGTGGACACATTTTTGTCTGGTGAGTGAATGAGTTAATGAGAAGATTTATCGTGCCTGTTATCACAGATCCCCAGTGTTAATTACAGGTCAACAATTCTAAGGATAAAAAAGGATAAAGTAAAATGATTTACATTTTGACATTTTGAGTTAAAATTCTGCGGCATTTCCCTGCCGTTTGAAGACAGAGGTGTCAGGGGAAAAGCTAAGACGAGTCTGATCACCAGACAAGCACTAAGATGCACAAAGCAGAACATTTCCTGCGTGTCGTTGTCTTGTTCTCTCTCATTTTTTTTACTGGAAACAAGTAGCTAGAGAATTGTGACAGGCTTGCAGGGTGTACTATATACTATGTATTTAAAGGACAACCGACGCCTACGGACAAGTTGTGTCCATAATTTGTAAAATCACTTCAAATGACTTCTACTGGACAAAGATTCCACGGCATGTAGCTATATTTTACGTTATAAGACTCACGCTGAATATTCATGCAGTCTATTTTTTGAGTTGATGACGATGCCTGATGTGACGTCACGTCTGGGACACCCCTGACCGAGAAATTTAAGCGACACACAATGCATTTTGGGTACTTTGTTTGGTCTGAAAACTTCGTGTTGATCCGTGTTGATGGGGAAATTAGAAGGAAAACATAAATACCGCAATGGTGAATCATGTGTTGCACCAAGACTACTATTTGATACTAGTTGACACAAATTCCCAGCAGACAAATCAGCCCATTTCCAACAGAGCTTGGGCCCCATCTTGTGCATTTTCTGGGGCGCTACATTGGAGTCCTGATGGATCAAATTGATACAGGAGGACTTCTTTAATCGATTGCAAACATTTATGCTTTCCTCTTCAGAACTATTTGAATCATATTCATAACTGGATGAGTAACAAGAAAGCATCTTCTCCGAATCTGAAGCCATTGTTTTGATTCTAGAGCAAGGCAAGACGTCCTGGCGTGACATCACGAACAAGGGGGCGGGACCTTCTGAAACTCGGCATCTACGAGATCATTTTGAAGTGGTTTTGGGGACACTCCTTTTTATTGGTGTTTTGCATTTGACTAAAAATATCAGCCTGCGTGTTTTGGGTGGTTTAGATGCTATAAAACATTTTTCTGATGTCAGTTAGGAAACAAAAAAATGGTGTCGGTCATCCTTTAAGCTTGTAATATAAGTCGGGGTACCCTTCCATGCGCTTTTCGAATGACACTAAAGACATTTTTTCTGTGGCCAACAAAATGTCACTTGGCCTGAGTGGAGGTCAGAGCGATTGTTGTGACTGCGGTGAAGAACTTTGCTGGCGGACATATGAGCGTCCAGTGGCCAGAGGTTTCGAGGTCATGTGCTGACATGCCTCAAGGAAGGCGTGTAATGAAGCATTAGACACAGCTGGTGCTTGCCAGGGCTTGCCTACAGTGATGCCCGCAAGAAGAAGGTCATTTTGTGTTCAGGATTGTTTTAGAAGACAGTGTTGTTACTGTGTTATACCGACGCTAATTTTGGAGGGCGTAAAAAACACTGCACAAATGCGAATTGAGACGTTCAAGGCCTGCAAAGCCTTCTCTGCTAGCCTACAAATATCTGAATCACGGAATGATGTGAATTATATTTTGTCCATGAATTCTCATGAAATAATTCCAAATTGTTTTTCAGCTTCCTTTCATTACTTTTCCCCTGTTGCGCTGATTTCAGATGTGTGTTTTCGTATTTAAGCATTTAACCAATCACATTTCGGCCATCATTTGTTACCAGGGTCAGAAATCTACCTGGACGCCTTCACAATCCTTTCGGCGGGCCCTGTCGCATCAAATATGTCAATCAAACTGTTGCTCTAACATCTAACCACTCAGATTTTGAGTTGGCAACCCATCATCTGAAGGCGCTGGTCAATGTGATTTGCTAGTCACGAGCCAATCATAGTTTGCAAAAACTGCTCTGATCACAAGCCACTCGTGACAAGAGCATACTGGCCAGAGCTAGCACACTACATCGATAGCGAGCTGCATAAGCAAATATATTGCGTTGATTTAATAGCAGTTTTGTCAAACCGCCATGGCTGAAAGAGGAGAAGAAATTGATTTTGTTAGAGATTTACTGTTAACGGCATTTTCAAGAGGGACTTTTCAAGAAAAAAAATGACTTTCTTGGCTAACGGTACCCGTTAGTTGACTTGTAGTAAATCATCCCACACTTTGTTCTCTCTGATTCAGACATAGCACTACTGAAGGCCTAGCAATGAAATTCACGGCCTGCCACTGCATTCAGTATTGTCCTTCAAACTAACAGAATGAAGGAACTGATCTTGCTCATCGTTCTCCGCATTTATAGCGTGAAACACAGGGCTGCCTCTCCCAGTGTTGCAAAATGGAATTTCACCCTAAAGTCATACGACGTGACGTTTTTTAATCACACTTTCAACAACGACAACCCCTAGTCTGTGTATCCCGACACAGGTGCAAAGGGGAATGCAAAGCAAAGCACAGCAAGGCTCATCTCATCAAGTCAGTGGAAGGCGGCAGCACAATGAACGATGAAGGGTAACCCCCGGGCTAATCTATAATACGAACCACCAATCGGTTGCAGGTGCTTTATGATCTGACTGAGGTAATTATCACTAGATCAATAAAAGAGTTTGTTGTGCAGAAGAATTGCTGGGGGAGGAAAAATAGCTTTCCGCTGCTGAAAAAAAAAATATTTATGTATTTTCACAACCTGGGGATATGACATGAAAACGATACTTTCTCTAAAACGAAGAAAAGTCTTTCTCATCACTCTTGCCGTCAGAAGCAATAATGAGAGGTCCAAAGTTAGATATAGTTTTTTTTTTTTTTTTTTCATTTCAATCAATTTTCACAAAGACACAAATCCGAATGCGGGAGAAATGTGAATGATGAAAAAAAAAAAAACACAAAAAGCCACCCGTGATGTTCATTGCAGTAGGAAACAATGCATGCATTATTCATTTGAATATAAGTAATCTTTTATTTACATCTCGTGGAGGGGAATAAAATCGAACAGCCATTAAAAAAAAGGCTGTAAAAACATGCAAAATGGGAGCCGTTACTGTAATCCCCCTGCGGATCAAAGGAACAATTGTGATTGTTCCTGACTTTTGTCAGTCTAACCTTCAGCAAATATCAAAGCCATGGTAACCTAAACTTAGGGGCACAACGCTCTTTGTAAATATGCATGTGGTCTGTTTTTTTATTTTTATTTTGGGGTGTCTATGATATACAGTGATACCCCGGTTTACGAACCCCTTGGCTTACAAAGTTTTCGGTTTACGAACGTTACATTTATGAAAATGTTACCTTGGCATACAAACTATTTTTCGGGATACACACGGAGCTGCCACAATGAGTGATGTGTTGTTCGCGAACGAGCCCGTTATCCTAACAAGAAAATGGTGGCCGACTGTTTTGTCCTCTATTCCCCAACCCCAGTCTTCGGTTAAAGCCACATGATTGGTCAAGAACGCAGCAGTGAAGGGGTTATAGCAGGGGTGTCAAAGTCATTTTTTGCCGCGGGCCACATTGTAGTTATGGTTTCCTCTCGAGGGCCGTTATGAATTTGGGGAACCCATTAGAATGTTTAAATCCCTTCAAATATGACATATAGAGCACACAGCAAATTAATGAATAACTCATTTTCAAATCTGAAGTCAAGAATAATGACTTTTATTGTGGTTGACATCCAAAAATATGACATTTTGGCTCAGATTTTAGAAATCATCATGGAATTTAACAAGTTTGATTTGCTTTCGCGGGCCGAAAAAAATGATGTGGCGAGCCGGATTTGGCCCGCGGGTCTTGACTTTGACACCTGTGGGTTATAGACAGAGAGAGAGAGTGAAGCCGTTCTCCCAAAAACAAAATGGCATTTTCGATTAAAGCCACGTGATTGGTCAAGAACGTAGCATGGGGGTTAAACATTAGAGACAGGCAGACGACAGAGAGTGAGATAACACACACACATACACTCACGAAAGGGAGACGACAGAGCTTGAAACAAAAAACAAAAATTCGTGAAATAGTGAGAAAATGGATAGAAAACAGTGACATTTGGACTCATTTCAACTTTGATAGTTCGAAAGCAGTGGAGACTGGAAGGTTAAAATACCCCATCAATCAGGCTCCACAAATAACCCGCACAAGCCATCTGTACACTTAATGCAAAAAGCTATCAACCCAGCTAAACAATTGATGAGGAACTAGGTAAAATTATCGCAGAGAAAGCACCCATGAGGGATCTCCAGACCCATATAACTTAGGAATTAACTCGTTCTTTTCTGATGAAAGAACTGAGTCAGTCTAAGGTTTCTTACGCTGCATTGAATGTTTAAACTCAATATTCTGTGGGTCCTGGAATTCGAGTGAAAATAACAAAAACCCCATTGGAGTGGACACATTTTTCACATCGTCTGCACATAATGAGTTAACTGTTCAGGAAAATTTTGAACTATTTTACTGGTCATAGAAGTAAAAAAATGGACTGTTTTACTTGAAGCTTGAAAAAGGAGAATGTTCTTGTTTCTTATTCAGTTATTGAATTCCAGATGAAAACAGAAGTTACAAAGAAGGAATTGAAACGTTTTTGGCAACGTTCCCGGGATATAATATTGTAGTTTACGGCGCAGACAGCTTCACGTGTAAAGCAGAAACCATTTGCGCCAATGTGACCGTCACACAGATTACCCCATTGGGTAATTAGGGCAATCCCTGACTTTTTAATTGATTACTGTACACGTTTCAAAAAAATACATCCTTGAACTAGTAATATTTGACCTTCGCAGCGCTCCGTCATGAATAAGCCATGTCAACCATATACAGTACGTAGCTACCAGGCATGTGCGTTAGTGATGAACTGAGGGAGCGAAGCTAATCTGATTATTTCTTTTGTCTTGACTGATTATGTTCTATGACGGGCGCTGATTGCCCCATTCGCCCTGGCATCATCTCATCAGCATGATGAACCAGGAACAGAGAATAGTTGTCTGCTTCCTCCAACCTTAGAGCAGGGATCTGTCAAAGCAGAGGTCTGGTACCGCCACCTCTGGACATGAGTGGTATATTTATATAGGGCCAGAGGTACCAGCAAAAAAAATCTTAGTTCGCTGACGAAGCTTTTCGGATGAGGAATGAAACGTCCGACAGCTTCAAAGAAGTACAGATGACGGTGAAAGAAACCTTTTCATCGAAACACAAAAAGTTCTATTTTCTCTCGTCTTTTATTTCAAGACAGTGTGCGTTCTCTGACGTATTGTCTCTAACTAGCCTGCTTAGACGGATGACAGATTTAATGAGCGACCGTTTGGAGAGCAGGTTTTCACTCATTGCCACTTGCATATGAATTCTGTTTCGATGGACTGGCCTTTTGAACTCAATGCTAATCATCTAACCGACTGCCGTTTATTTTTCCTATCTCCTTTCAACACTTTTTTTCGATTCGAACAACTGGAGAATTAGCATTAGCATGTGTTCATGTGATATTGTAGGATCAACAATTAAAAGATATCGCGACCTAGGTTCTTCATATTTTTGCTCAGATGTCTGTCGAATTGCTTGTTGATAACATTGACAAAATATGAGATTGTTATATTTGCCTTAAGTTTTTAATAATCGGTCAAATAATATTATGGGGCCAATTTACCTCACATCCACCTAATAAAAATCACTGTGTAATTGACTGCTTGTGTTGGGGTTAGTACAATGTCATAAACATTTGTAGCAGCCCTCTAATTTGCAATAACGTTGATTGATGCCAACAAAACACTTTACGACAGGATTCCACTTTATGCTGGATTTATTATCCTTGGATTTCGCTATAATGTCATTGCAGCAACAAAAAGTTCATATGCAGACAAATAAGCAACAGTGTGTATGCTTCAACGTCCATTTTTACAATTATGGGCGGGCATTACGCTAAATGTACTTAATCGACTATAAAAATGATGGTCAGTTAACCGGTAAATTGTTTTTTTTTTTTTTTTCATGTGCACGCAAATACAGATCGGATTGAATGTGAGTGTGGCTTGAATTTTTATGTTTATTCTCAAGTTCATAAAATCCTGAGCTTTTCCACACTTTATCTGTCAATATGTCTCGCGAAATAAAATAGATGGTTTGAAAGGGGAGTAAAAGAAGCTATTTTCATAAAACAGCAAAACCCTTCACTACATTTGGATCATTCCTACAACCGACGTCTTAAACAACATAGGCTTAGTTATGCTGATGAGGTGATACCAGATCAAATGGGGCAATCAGGCCAGTCGTAGACCCCATACTCAGGCAGGACAACAGAAGTAATCATTCAGGACAATAGAAGTAATCAGTGTAGCCGCAGGGAGTAGTCCTCTGCTCCCGCCAACCTGAGAGCAAGGACCAATCATATCAGAGTCTGGCACCGCCACATCTGGACAGTAGGGATATATATAGGGCCAAAACTACCAGCAAAAGATTTTAGTTCGCTGACGAAGCCTCTGGGATAAGAAGCGAAACGTTCGACACCTTCAAAGAAGTACAGATGACGGCTGAAGAAACCTTCTCATCGATATATCTGTCAATATATTTTTCAATCTTAACAGCAATAGGATTGGATCTACCTTAATTAGTCTTACATTGGAGAAATTTACATTTCACAGCAGCAAAGTGATGAAGATAGATAGATAGATAGATAGATAGATAGATAGATAGATAGATAGATAGATAGATAGATAGATAGATAGATAGATAGATAGATAGATAGGGTCAGTGTTACAAGCAAATTTTAGTTAGCTGACAAAGCTTCTCGTATGAGACACGAAACGTCTGACACCTTCAAAGAAGTTCAGATGACGACTGAAGAAACCTTTTCATCGATAGTGCCTCTTTGCATTTTTTTAATGATGATACTAGTGCAGCGTCTTCTACCGGAGGCAAATTCCTTGTGTGTTTTACATACTTGGCCAATATACAGTAAAGTCTCGTTATATCGATATCGGATATATCGATAGTCCCGGTTATATCGATACTATTTCTATGCACGCACGGAGAAAATTACATGCAAACAGGGTCAGATATATCGATAGTCCCGGTTATATCGATATTTTTTTGGACTCCCTTGAATATCGATATAACGAGACTTTACTGTAGATGATTGTGATTACTGTCATATTTTGGTTTGGTAGCGTCCCATCTCATCTCTCGAATGGGTACCTTGGCTCAATAAAGAATGATAAGCACTGAATAAATTATTCGCAAACCTTGATTGAATTTGATTTCCAAGAACTAAGTTAGGAAAGAAGACCCCCCCTCCCCCATGTTGGAAAGTCAAAAGGCTTTTCCCCTTTTGTTGTTTGTGGATTCGGGTGCCAAACACACCATAACATTGTTGGCCTGGAACAAATACAGAAAGCAAATAGACCTCCACTGGCATGAAGCGAGTCCCCAGCAGAAGGTGTACGTTGGAGGTGCCTCAGCTCAACCGGAATGATCATAAAGAGGCTGCTCGCTCCACCGTGCTCAGATCTATCATCGGTGATGGCCGCCGTAGATGTTATTTCAAACAGTGATTTGGAGTAATCACAAAATGCCTACTGGTGCCACTAGCTTCACTAATTACTAATGGTGCTTTAATATAACACCATGATTATTTCCTCTCCCGCGCAGGCCCATTCCTTTCCTGTTGTCCCTGTAAATTAAGTGTGCACCACTGATTAATGGTTAATGGCCACAATTCCAAGTGAGGCATCATCAGCAAAGCATTTAATTAAATGGTCGTGTCAATTACTTAGCAGACTAATGTAGCTTGAACGCAGCTCCATTTTTATTAAACCATATGAAATGTCACTGCGAGATGAGGACCTGCAACAAAAAACAGTCAATTCACCTTTTGTAGGATGTGAAAAACTGGTTCTGTTAAAAAAGCTCAAATGTTACACATTGCAGAATCTTTTTCGTCTGTATATTTCCTTTGAATTAAAAAAAAAGAAAGAAAAACTCAAATTAATTGCGTTTATCAGCCGGTTCAATTCGTAGGCCGCACTGTGAAAGACAAAGTATGGAGCCAAATTCAATGCTCTGTGCCATCAATCACCACTCTACATTAACTAGCCCACCTCCCTTTGCAAAGAAAAACAATTCAAGTTAAACTTGTTGATTTGTTATGGTCCACCATAAATCACACTTGATATGTGAAAGCCAGCCTCTTCTCGTGATTTCCGATCTGTGAGCCAAAGCTCGGAAGAAATCATTTCAAACACTCCATTGACATTTATATACTGAATCTCTCTCTCTCTCTCTCTCTCTCTCTCTCTCTCTCCGTACCCTCATTCACACGGTCCCCTGCTAGCTGCTTTTCGTTAATCCAAAATATATATATATATATATATATATATATATAGTAAAGTCTTGTTATATCGATATTCAAGGGAGTCCGAAAAAATATCGATATAACCGGGACTATCGATATATCCGACCCTGTTTGCATGTAATTTTCTCAGTGCGTGCATAGAAATAGTATCGATATAACCGGGACTATCGATATATCCGATATCGATATAACGAGACTTTACTGTATATATATATATATATATATATATATATATATATATATATATATATATATATATATATATATATATATAGTTCGTCTGCTGAACATTTATTTCCCATAAGAAACGATTACAAATGAAAATAATCCGTTCCTAGGTCCCCATAAAACAGTTTTCAACTAAATAAGCCTTTAAACTACACAAAATATACCTTATTTTATGTATAATACATGTGCTATTGTCATTTAATTAAAGAAATAAACTGTACTAGATAATAAAGTCGTTTACAGTTCGTACAGTTTCATTACAGTTTCAGTTTACGTTTAAAGTTCATTTACCTTTGTGATGGTCGTTGATGTAGTTGCATGTTGATATCCGAGTGCCGTACCGTCATTCACACGGTCCCCTGTTAGCCGCTTTTCGTTAATCCAAATCAACAAGTTTTTCAACCTCTTCTATTGCCTGAGACTGTTGCTTAGACAACACAGAAATACCCATAGCCACACGTAGCAATGAACGACTTAGCATACGGGGACGCTAAGTCACACAAACGCACGCCTCGTTCGTGTTTTTCGATGATCTCCTTCTTCTGCTCGACCGTAATGTTCTTTTGTGTCCTCTTTGGCTTCACCCTAGCTTTTTTTGGTCTCATGATAGCAAAAGTACTTCACTTGATAACAAACAATGTCTGCACTCAAAGAAAGTGGGTGTGGAAAACTAGTCCGGCAGCCATCGTGGCGCTGTTCGACCGCTGCTCACCCACAGAAAAAATATCCTGTGTCTGTAAAGTGTCCTTGAGAGTTTTGAAAGGCACTTATAAATGAAATGTATTATATATATATCAATATATATACCGTATACTGAAAGGTTTAATTGCCCTTCGATGTAAAACGTGACTCTAAATTGTCTAACTCTGCCCTGCAGTTTCCCCGTGACTGCTGCTCCCTGGACACTCTGGAGCAGGTCGGCAACAAGAGGATGCTAGCACAGCTAACAGCTATGAAGGACAGACCTTCCCACAATTTCAGGCCACCCTGACAGCACTGGGCAGCACCTTCAGCCAAAGACTGATACACCTGCACTGCAAGAAGGAGAGGTACCGCCATTCTTTCTTGCTGACTCCTGTCAGGCTATTGAATAGACAGTCTTGAACACCTGGACTCACCCCCCCCAGTCACACATTTTTAACATGCCTATATTTTACATTTATATTCATTTATATACTTTTTATCATCTACTTTTACCAGACCAAGTGGTGTCGAAAATGGGCGGATACACATACAGCCTTGAAAGACACGTGTAAACTAAAATATCGGGTGACAAGGATGCAGAAGACAAGATTGAGTCACTCCCTCAGCATCGCCCACGTTCACTAGACAGCCTTGAGTTTGACTGATTCTGTATGTTTTAGTTAATCTGTTCCCCTTAAAGGACAAACGACGCCTCCCGACAAGTTGTGTCCATAATTTGAAAATTCACTTCAAATGACTTCTACTGAGTGTATTTAAACAAAGATTCCACCGCATTTAGCTATATTTTACGTTTTAAGACTAGCGCGGAATATTCAGGAAGTCATGTTTTCGAGTTGATGACGATGCCTGACATGACGTCACGGATGGAACGCCCCTGACCGAGAAAGTGACACACAATGCATTTTGGGTACTTTGTTTGGTCTGAAAACTTCGTGTTGATCCGTTTTAATGGCGAAATTAGAAGGAAAACACATAAATAACACGATGGTGAATCGTTGTGTGTTGCACCAAGACTACTATTTGATTCTAGTTGACACAAATTCCCAGTAGACAAATCAGCCCATTTCCAACGGAGCTTGGGCGCCATCTAGTGCATTTTCTGGGACACTACATGCTGTCCTTGACGGCTCGAATTGATTTGGGAGGACTCCTTTAATCGATTGCAAACATTTATGCTTCCCATTTCAGAACTTTTTGAATCATATTCATAACTGGATGAGTAACAAGAAAGCATCTTTTCCAAATCTGAAGCCATTGTTTTGATTCTAGAGCAAAGCAAAGACGTCCTGGCGTGACGTCACGAACAAGGGGCTGGACCTGCTGAAACTCGCAATTTCCGGGGTCATTTTGAAGTAGTTTTGGGCCCGTTTAAGTCATTTGTATTGGTGTTTTGCTACTGACAAAAAAATATCAGTTTTGGGTATTTTAGATGCTCTAAAACGTTTTTATGATGTCAGGAAACAAAAACATGGTATCGGTTGTCCTTTAAAAGTGCATATGGCCACCGTGATATAAGAGCTCGCCATTGGGACGCCGTCTGGGCTTTACCCAGCTGATTTGGCGTGAGTCATAGTTTACAGTTGCTTGACTTGGAAACACTCCCAGTCAAATGTGCAGTCGGAATTAGCGCCGTGTATGCATGTGGCCAGAGAGCAGGAACCGATCGATTGATGCAGCATAACTGACAGGCTCATCTCTCATTTTCAATGACATTGGGGATCATACGGAGACGACAGAATACCTCGGCATTATCGTCACAGCGGAGGCGAGGAAAGAGGAGAAAATTTGATAACGACACACGGAACAAAGACTCCTCGTCGCGTTTTCAAATTTGGTGGTATGAAAAGGCCTTTGTGCAGAGTTGGCCACAGGTCACACATTTCCTCTCTGGAAAGGGTAAAGATTAAGTCGCCTCAACATACACATACAAAAAAAGCATCGCATTGTTAACTCATTCTCTCCCATTCACCAATTTATTCGGGAATTGAAGAGCGCCATTCCCAATTTGGGGTGGGGGGGTTGTTTTTTCTTGTTTGGGTGCCGATAAAGCGCTATATATTGTCGATATATCAGTGCTATATATTGTATTGGATGTATGTTTAAGCCTTATATACTGTAAGTATGTTTTAGACCTCTAGCAATGTATTTTAACTTCCACGAGGGGGCAGCATTTGCCTTTTGTCCATATTAGCGCTTTATTTCAGCTTCAGCTGTTATTCAAGTGAGTAAACTTTGAAATTACTTCATGGTTAGGGTTCCTGTTACATCATAAATTATGACAGTCGAGGTTGCTATCAAGCTGCCTATTTGATCTATTAGCTAGAAATTAGCGATCTAGCTGGCTGACTAGCTATCGAGCTAGCTAGCTATTAGCAGTCTTGCTGGCTGGCTAGCTATCTAGCTAGCTATCTACTGTGTTAGCTATCTATCTATAGCTTGCTATCTATTTGAGTTACTTCCGGGTTGAGTGAACGCTAGCGCATGTGGCTGCCGCTGCTCACCTACAGAAAAACTTATCCTGTGACTGTAAAGTGACCTTGAGAGTTTTGCAAGGCGCTTATAAATATAATGTATTATTATATGGAGATAAGTATGGTTAAGGCATGCATAAGTAACCTGTATTGATTTGAACTGAAAAATAAACATTTAATAATATATATACTCTATAGAAGTATGTACATGTATAACTGAAGAGAATACTTCATATATTACAAAAAAAAATGTTGGTATGTACCGTTGTTCGTAACTCGAATGTTCGTATGTAGGGGAGTGTATGTATAAACCAATATGTATTGCATTACATTTTGGACAGCCGCCCTCATTTCAAGCTCGCATAATTCCAGAGCCATACAATTTAGGAATGAAAGTTTATTTCTGATGAAAGAAGAGAGTCTAAGGTTTCTTACGCTGCATTGAATGTTTACGTAGTCCTAAAATTCAATATTCTGTGGGTCCTGGAATTCGAGTAACAAAGACAAAATCCCTGACACTGGAGTAGACACATTTTTGCACGTCTGGCAGTGAATGAGTTAAATTGAAGCTAACATGAAGGAGCATCTGCACATTGTATTAATTGCGTAATTTCAAATAAATTATATTCCGTGCAGAAAAAAAATCTTCTTTTTCTTGCTTCCTTTCAACTCGCAAGTCATTCAACTAAGGCATACGGCTTTTGGACTGGTGTGATGTGTGTTTTGTCTCGCTGGCCCTGAAACCTGTAAAGTGATGTTCTCCCGCTTGGCTTTGGAATCTATTCACAATTCATCACACAGAACATCAAATGAAGAGTTGCTTTAAACGATGAACAAGAGAAAGACAATATAATGGAGATCAAACACATAGCATATACCCGGTAGCTTGAAATAAATTAGAATCCTGTCAAGAAAATAAACCCTTTCAGGAACAGTGGTGACTGCAGTGGACATGTTATCACATTATTAGGTTACAGATTATCACTAGTGGTGCATGAGATGGTTAAATAAGGAAGTTATTGCAGTGGTTTGTTGATGACAGAACTCCAAATGGCGTCCGAGTAGGCAGCCATTTTGGTGCTCTCATGAGCCTTGCATTGTTTGTTTGTTTAGTTTGTTTTGGTGGGTTGTTTTTGTGTTTTCTTTTGTCACTTTGAGTTGTTGTACGTCATGTGGACCGTATACAGATTGTTTTTCAGCATTTTTGGCCATGGCATTCATCAAGGCGAAGACTCTTCTGAGCGCGGTTACGCCTTTTCGGCAGCACGAATATGCCAGCACTGTTTTTGATTTGGTAGTAAAGTCGGTGATATTTGAATGTCATGTCTTGACACCTCTGGGGCTTGAGGAGCTCGCAATGAGAAGAAAAGAGCCTCAGCGCAGAGCGCCGATGCATATATGGAATTGTCGTGGCTTGGAATTGAAGCGGATTTAGGAGTTGTAAGACAGTCATTTTTTGTCAATGGATCCTATACCTTTGTGTTTGCTTTCAACATTTAGCTTGTAGCAGACATGCACTTTTAACCATGACATCCCTGATCCACTGGTGAAAAGGATGCTTTGATCCTCTCCTCTTTGATCTAAAACTGCTTCATACAACAAAGATGGTGCAGAAAGTGCTTAAGATTGAATGACTGTGATGTGTCTTTTGTGTTGTCACGTTATTTGTTTTTTTGGTTTTTTTTTTGTTTTCACTTCAAGATGGCGGCGTGGGAGTGGCTGTTTAAAATACAGTAAAGTCTCGTTATATCGATATTCAAGGGAGTCCGAAAAAATATCGATATAACCGGGACTATCGATATATCTGACCCTGTTTGCATGTAATTTTCTCCGTGCGTGCATAGAAATAGTATCGATATAACCGGGACTATCGATATATCCGATATCGATATAACGAGACTTTACTGTAAATACAGCATGTGCTGTATTTTGTTTCTTTCTTTATTTCGTCCTTTTCTTTCCTCCTACTTTCATCACTTTGCTGCTGTGAAATGTAAATTTCTCCACTGCAAGACTAATACAAGTAAATCCAAGATTGCACCGCGAGAGTGGCTGTCTTTACAGCAGGTCCTGTATTTTTTTTCTTCCTTTATTTGTTCCTTTCCTCTTCCTTTCATATTTTTTGCTGCTGTGAAATGTATATTTCTTCACTGCAAGACTCATTAAGGCTTATCCAATCCAATGGGACACTTGGGAGATGAGTACGTTTTGGACAATTTTCCAGTATTTCGTGTAAAATATGTTTGTTTTGTTGCGTGTGACAAAGAATGTGGCAATGTTGTCACTTTTTCCCTTTTTAAGCCTGATGTTCTATAACTAGATTATTCTTGGTGTTCAATAAATGTATGCACACGGTGGTGCAGCATCTGGGTCACTAGATATAAATAGTTGAGTGTAAGCGCTAATTCAACGCTAGGCATTAAATTTGGCAGCGTCGTCAGCGTTCCCATGCAGATTGGAGTGTGGCGCTTTTGTCGTCCAACTGCTGCTACAACAAGCAAACGAGGTGAGGTTAAAGTTCGAACATTTTATTTTCTTTCCTCCCTTCAGACATTTGGCAAATGGGCTGCTAAATGCCAACTCTTCTCACCAAATTGTTTCAAAACGGCAGCGAGTCCAAAAGCCACTGGAAGGAATGCATTTAAATGAAAATGAAGTGTCTTGTCCTTTTGTGTTTTTTTTTTTTTTTGCTCAAGCAATTGCCTTTCTGCAAAAATATTTTTGTTCATTTCCTTTGAATGAACAAAAAAAAAAGATTCATTCTTACACTGTCACGCAGCTTATCATTGGCGCATTAATAAACAGCACACTTTAATTGCTATCATGAGAAAAAAAATCACATTTTTAACTCATTGACTGCCAGACGATTTGCAAAATTGTGTCCACTTCGGTGCCGGGGTTTTTGTCATTTTCACTCAAATTGCAGTACCCGTAGAATATTGAGTTTTAGGACTACATAAACATTCAATCAAATTTAAAAAAAATCTTAAACTCTCTTCTTTGAGCAGACAAAGAGTTAATTCCTAAATTATATGGATCTGGAGTTTATAAGCTTCAAATGAGGGAGGCTGACCAAAATACAATGCAATACATACATATTGTTTTATATAGACAACAGCTGAAGCTGGAACAAAGCACTAACATCGAAAAAAGGAAATGCTTCCCTTGTGGAAAAGAAAAAAAAATGCACCAGTGCTTTACCGGCACCCAAGGTTAAAAAAACAAAACCCGAACAATTTCAGGAATGGCGGTCTACGTCATATTTTCAATTCCCGAATAAATTTGTGAATGGGTTAAGCAGACTATATTTTACATGTGATAAGCACTTCTATAGAAAGTAGTTGTTGAGTACAACAAGTCGTTGTTGAGTAGTACTTTGAATGGCTTTGAGCCTTACCTTTGCAATAAATGCTAAAATGCTTTATTATAGTAATGTTTTTTTTCAGATTGAATGATTGATAAATGTAAACAATAATAATGCTAATAATTTTTAATTGAGTATATACGACTGTACTCATGGTTAAGTTTCAATGGCACGGTGGACGATTGATTAGCACGTCTTCGGTAGACCCTTCGATTGGCTGAAAACCGCTTCTGTACCCTGACAAAGACAGCCCCCGCTACCCTTGTAAGGATAACATGAATGGGAAAATGGCTATCTCACTATTGGGAAAAAAAAAGGACTTACTCAAAATCAAAATTCAGGTCTTGCGCTTGTAAATCATCAGCTAATGTCGGAAGTACCGCCTGAGGCAAAACTCTTGCGTTTTATGCGGCGGCCAATAATTATCGTGTGAACTCACATACTGCCATCGCCTGTTGTCAGTTTGACTACTCCTGACAAGGATTCTTGGCATGTTTTCTCAACATGAGCTTTGTCTGGCACAGAAAGCTTAGCTAACAAGCTAACCAATGGAGGTGTCAAAAACATACACGCTGGCTTTACAACACACACTCTGAGATTGGAATTGGTTCAATGTGAGCTCCTCTGTTTACTAATACAGACTCCAATTCTAATGAAGCTGGGATTTTGTAAAATCATTCATTCATTTATTTTCCGAACCGCTTTATCTTCACTTGGGTAGCTGAGGGGTGGGAGGCTGGAGCCAACTGTCTTCAGGCAGTAGGTTGGGGAAGGCAAGACGTCCAGGCGGCACGTCACGAACAAGGGGGCGAGACCTTCTGAAACGCGGCATCTCCGGGGTTATTTTGAAGTAGTTTTGGGACACCGTAACTCATTTTTATTGGTGTTTTGCGTTTGAGTAAAAATATCAGCCTGTGTGTTTTGGGTATTTTAGATGCTATAAAACGTTTTTCTGATGTCAGTTAGGAAACAAAAAAATGGTGTTGGTTGTCCTTTAAGATAAAATTAAAAGAAACCAATTTGTCCTTTGACTTCAGCCACGTCAACAGGATTGTGGTTTAGAATCAGAATCATCTTTATTGGCCAAGTATGTAGAACACACAAGGAATTTGTCTCCGGTAGAGCACGCCGCACTAGTATCATCATCATAAAGACATGATAAATAATTACAGTTCACAGCAGCAAAGTTATGGAAGGAAGAGGAAAGGAAAGAAAGAAGTACAAAAAGAAAATACAGGTGCTACTGGAAAGGCAGACACTCTCGCGGCACCATCTTGAAGTAAAAAAAAAAAACACACAAAAAACTAAACAAATAATATGATAACACTGTCGCTGGAAAAGGTGTTGGGCAGAGTGCAGAAGGTCCAGTAGGATTTTCTGCGCTCTTGTCTTGATTCTTGCACTGTTTACATACTTTAACATCTACATTCTAAAAATCCCCTCATATCTATACATGAAGAATAAATATGACAAGGTATGCCAGACTACTTTGATCAAAATGTGATATTTTATTGGCAAAATACAGCGAGTTTGGACAATTTGAAATTCTAATTAGTTTTACTGAATCAAAAGTTACACAAAAAAATTATGACACTTCCACGAAAGAGCCCTCTTGATGGATTAAAAGTTAAATTGAAATGATAACCACAAAATTACCAATGTAACCTGCATCTGAAGCACGGGCACCCCATCTAAAAGTTAGGTGTTAAGTATCCAATGTAATATTTTAAAGACCCTGGAAGGTGAATCCAGAGACTTGTTTCTAAATACATTATCCATGTTTAAAAAGAATTGATGGAAATCTGTGCAAGGATGGAGAATTGTAAAGTTGTGGAGATATCCTGTTTTATTTTTGGACCTTGCGAGAAGAGTGACACACTTGGACATCCTTAAAGAGTTTTCCACTCTTTTTCACAAATTATGATTGGCAAGTCACATGATTGGCTAGTCACGAGCCAATCATAGTACGACTAGTCGGTAGTGATAGGCGCATACTGTCCAGAGCTAGCACACTGAATGTGTAGCAACCTGCATAAACAAATACATTTTTGTGTATATTTAATAGCAGTTTTGTCAACCCACAGTGGCTGAAGGAGGAGAAGAAATTGATTTGTTTGCAGATTTACTGTTATAGCCATTTTCAAGACAGACGTTTCAAGAATAGATGGATATCCTTCAGAAAAGTTGGACAGCTCAGAAGCTAACATAAATAGTAAATAATATTGCAATTTTATGAGGTTATCATGAATCCACACATTCATTATAAAATTTCGAACAGTTTAATGACAGTATTTCTTAAGTTTCTTCAAGACACGTGTTGCCCACCACATCCTCTAGTGGACGTATAGTAAATCACACCACACTCGCAGATGAAGAGTGATTCAGACATAGCACTACTGAAGGCCTAGGAGTGATATGCACGGCCCCCGTCACTGGGTCTACCCAATACCCAAACATGATAAACTTGATTTACCCGGATATGAAAATGAACATAAGCCGGTTTTACATCATACCAATGTTCACTGTCTACAAAAATGAGATGAGAGATGAGATGAGATAGCTTTTATTTCTCTCATTTTGGAGAAATTACAATTTCACAGCAGCGAAGTTATTAAAGAAAGAGAATAATAATGGAGGCCTCAAGCTGAGACGTGTTTTAAAAATTGGTCATACAGTGATTAGCGTATGTTTACTCTTGTTGCTCAGGTAAAGATGTTAAAATCTTACGAACCTTGCCTGTATATTAGCAACGGATGTATTCAGTTTAAAAGTCGGCCCACCATTTTGCGTTCTGGATTCTTACTGCCGAGGAACCACAGGCAAAAGACAAAAAAAAGCAACAAATGCACATTGTCCGAGTCAGACGCAGATTGAATCGCCAATCATGGTGACGATACACCCAAGCAAAAAATGATGACATAAATCATCCTCAGCATCATGACGGACAAGAGTAATCAATTCTCTTTAGAATACATGTTTAGAATGAATGCATACATTCAAAAAATGGGCTCAATTCACAGAATCTTTGGTTCCGAACGTCATAATAATAGACGCCATTTCAAAGGCCCTTTGTGATGTATAATTTGAGCCGACACTCTCGTCTTCGCTAACATGCAGAAAGAGGTGCAATGATGACCTGAAAATAATGTCCCCATACTTTTGTCTGAGTGCCGCGTCATTGAAGTGTGGGCAGGCAATCCATGCTCTGACAAAATAATCTGTCTCCGCACAGCAGCGCTGATCCACCTCCTCACTATTCACCAGTTGATCCGGAAAGTCAATTTTTAAGACATTGTACTTTTTTTGCTGGAAATTGTCATCTGGTTCACAGTCAGGATGGAACCGGGCATATTGATTTGTCTGTGCTGTCTTTAGTTTTTTTTTAACTGTAACCTTTATTTCCCATATAAAATACCACGACAGAAAAATTATTGGAGCATTACATTGCAGGGGCATAGCAGAGAAAACTATCAGCCGGCCAGATCCAGGGCAAAGTCCCAGGGGGTTCAGATTTAACAGGAAAACCCCGACACCTGTCCCCCTACCAACTTATGGTGGGTATCCCAAGGTGTTCCTATGTCAGTCAGTAATCAAAGTCTCTCTGGCATGTCCTGGGTCATCCTCTGAGGTTAGTACATGCCCAGAACACCTCACCAGGGAGACAAATTGGAGGCAACTGCCGAATCAAATACCCTTCATACTCTTTATACTTTATCTCTTGGAGCAGTAGTTCTTAATCTTGTTGGAAGCACCGAACCCCATCAGTTTCATATGCTCATTCACCGAACCCTACTTTCAATGACTGTGCCCACTAACTGCAGGCTGGACCTCTGCGGCGGAGGATCCACGAACCCCTGAGACAGACTCACCGAACCCCTAGGGTTCGATCGAACCCAGTCTAAGAACCACTGTCTTAGAGAGAGCCAGGACACCCTGCATTGAATCATTTCAGCCATCTGAGATCTCATTCTTTCGTTCTTTCTTTCAATTACAACCCATAGCTCGTGACCATATTTGAGGATGGAGGCGTAGATCAAGCGGTAAATCGAGAGCTTCGCCTTTTTGCTCAGTTCCTTCTTGACTGCAATAGACTGATACAACGTACGCATCACAGTGCATTCAGCCTGACCATCCCCGTGAACAAAAATCCAAGATACTTCAACTCCTGGACTTGGGGTAAGATCCTATCCCCAACCGGAGAAAGCACTGCACCCTTTTCCGACTGAGGACAATTGTTTCTGATTTGTGGGTTCTGATTTTCATCCTAACTGCTTCACACTCGCCTGTGAACTGCTCCAGTGAGAGTTGGAGATCTTGGCTTGAAAAAAAGCAACAACACTCCATCATCTGCAAAAAAAAAGCAGAGATGCCATAAACCGGCAACTCTCTCATCCATCTTTGTGAGCACAAAAGTACAGCCACTGAGCAGTGGGCCAATGAGTATGCTTACAACTGCTCTGCGCCTCTCACCGTAGGCAACAACAAAGTGGCTGTGAGTGCAACCCCCTCTCAAGAGAACTCAGTACCTGAGCCAGACTGTGGATGCAAGTCTGACTATGCAACATGGTACTTCCGCACCCACTATCTCCAGCTTCTTCCCTGCGAACATTCTCCCATAAAACTTGTCTATAAATATATTTTTATTCTTTGCCTTTGCCCAGGGGTGGGCAAACTTTTTGGCTCAGGGGCCACATTCATTTCTAAAATTCGACAGTTGGTCCAGGTCAGCACAAGATGAGGTGCATATAAAAAAACTGCATATGTTTTTCAGTCCATATCGAACATCAACAGAACAAAACCATGGAGGACTTTTATTAAGGAGAACAGTGACACAAGTATGTCCTGTATGAATGATCCGGTCCACGGGCCATAGTTTGCCCACCTCTGGCCTAAAATGTGGTTTTAATTGGACTATTTGTGTGCGTTCTACTGTCTCTGTCATTAATTTATCACGTTGTTGGTTGTTGTTATCAGACCAGTCATCATATTTTCGAGATAGAGGTGAGCAGGATCCGTATTTTGCTATCTGACCGATGACATACTTTCACAATACATATGAGATGATAAGTGCAATAAAATGACGAGACGACTCTGGCCTGACTGCTGGGTGCAAGTTGGCTAATTGTTGTTATTTTACAACCAGAGAAAGTAGCACTGTGCTTATATCAGCTTTGGTGCAAATGAATCAGCCTACACACTATTAGATTAACACAATTAGCATTGTAGCATCCTGTTCCCAATTGCCTAATTGGTTCTCAATTACATGAACTATTTTACACATTAAAAATGATAAGCATAAGTGAACCAGAGATTGCAGAGACCGAATCTATGCTAAAATGTCATCCCGAAACAAGACTTGGAGACATTTCAATGTAGCTGGGTGCCATTGAACTTGGGGAAGTGGTTTAAAATTAATTATCTGTGTGTTATAAGGGGCATGAAGCCATCAGCTATGAAAGTGATATGATATAATTCAGTCATTAAGAAATGGCTGCTTCATGCAACCTATCTCCTTGGTCTGCCCCCTCGGCGGTAATTTTCGAAGGCAAGGTCATGGCCGTCAGCCATCAAGTAGCCATCACTCATTTCCTGACCAAGTAAAATATATGACGTCTTATTATTTAAGTACAGTCACGAGACAGAGACTTTAAGATATAATAAAGTTTTCAATGGAATAAACAGGAGTCATGTAGGTATGGCTCTCATCAAAAGCAAAATGACTGGATTTTTTCTTCAGCCGTCATCTGTACAAAAGTGAAGGTTTCGGACGTTTCGCCTCCTATCCAAGAGGCTTCGTCAGCGAACTAAAGTCTGACTGGTCGTATCGGCCCCATATATATATCCCTAATGTCCAGACCTGGTGGCGCCGGACACAGCTATGATAGGTCCCTACTCTCAGGTTGGGGGGGGGCGCGGGACCCCCCCCCCCCCCTGTGGCCCCACTGATTGTTCCTACATTCCTGACTAACGATTGGCCTATTACACCCACTCCCCCCGGTATCACCTCATCAGCATAACGACCCTCATCAGCATTGCGAAAGTTGCCTAACCTGTTTTGCCTGAGCAGGCTATTGTATGAACGATCCAAATTGAACCTCACACCACCAGACCGGTTTAATGAAGGATTTTGTTGTTTTATAAGAATCGCCTCTTTCACCCCCCTTTCAAACCATCTATGTTCTTTCGCTAAGATTTTAACCTCATTGTGGGGCCGATACGACCAGTCAGACTTTAGTTCGCTGACGAAGCCTCTTGGATAGGAGGCGAAACGTCCGAAACCTTCACTTTTGTACAGATGACGGCTGAAGAAACCTTCTCATCGATGGACCACTCCTGTACGACTGAGAGCTTACACAGATGGATTTTTTCTGTCCACAGGCAGTGCAATTGGATACAAGTGGCTCAATCCATTGTAACTGTTCTCCTTTCATGTAATCCCTGCAGTGCAGATGCTGTCAACTCGATTACAAGTCCTGGCATGAAGGTGTATACTTGGCACGCTGACATTTTATTTTTTTAGATAAAGTGTCTATGTACTTGAGATGACACTTTTAAGGCTGGAGCGTCAACAAGATTAAATGGCCATGCAATTGTTATGAAACAAATTTCAAACAATTCAAATTAACTATACACATCCTTTTAATTTTCAAACAGATTACAGTTAAAGGACAACCGACACCTCCGGACGAGTTGCTTCCATAATTTGTAAAATCGCTTCATATGACTTCTACTGAGTGCATTTTACAAAGATTCCACCGCATGTAGCTATATTTTACGTTTTAAGACTCGCGCTGAATATTCAGGAAATCTTGTTTTCGAGTTGGTGACGAGTCCTCACCCTACGTCATTGAAGGAACGCCCCTGACTAAGAAAGGACATACCTTGCATCACCTCAATGCATTTTGCGGGACTTTGTTTGGTCTGAAAACTTCGTGTTGATCCGTGTTGATGGCGGAATTGGAAGGAAAACACACACAGGAAAACGCGCTGAATATTCATGAAGTCTTGTTTTCGACTGGATGACGATGCCCGAAGTGACGTCACTGAGGGAACGCCCCTGACCGAGAAAGCGACACACAATGCATTTTGGGTACTTCTTTTTGTCTGAAAACACAGTGTTGATTGTGAAATTAGAGGGAAAACTACATCAATAATGCGATGGTGAATCGTTGTGTGTCGCAGCCAATTGCGGTAACACACATAAAGAAGGTGTAAATTGACACAAATTCCCAACGGACGAATCAGCCCATTTCCAGCAGAGCAGAGCAGTCGAGCACCAGCGGAGGTGAACAAGGTAGCTAACCAGAGTTAGCGATTCGGCACTTGGATAGCGGAAGTTTGATGCATGTTTACTCATTTAGTCACACTGCATGCTAACTGTGAGCTCACCTGGTGAAAGAGAGCAATCACCATATTAGTGGAGCAAACCGATCGGACAAACATCCACTTTCCACCGCATCATTTTTTTTTACTCTGTAGCGCTGTCTGAGCTTTCTCTCTGTGCTTGTTCGATGTGTTGTTCGAAGTGTGGCGGTCTCTTTTGTGTGTGTACGTAAAACCCACCCCTCTGCCCTCTACCACGGATTTTAACCGTGTTTATCACGTGTGGCTTTATGGCTCTGATAAGCGGCTTCATATACTGGACGAAACACAGCTTGTGCGCCATCTTGTGCATTTTCTGGGCGCTACATCGGAGTCGAGATCGTCATCGGTTTCATCGCTTGATACGGAAGGACTTCTTTAATCGATTGCAAACATTTAATGCTATGATGTGGAACAAGAAAGCGTCTTCTCCAAATCTGAACTCTCTGAAGCCATTGTTTTGATTCTGAAGCAGGGCAGTTTGTGACCCGAAGTGAGATCACGAACAAGGGGGCGGATCTTTCTGAATCTCCCCAGTTTCAAGCTCATTCGTGGCAGTTTTCGGTCACTTTAAGTCATTTTTATTGGTGTTGGTTTTGGTTTTGCATTAGACTAAAAATATCAGCCTGTGTGTTTTGGGTATTTTAGATGCTACAAAATTGTTTTTCTGATGTCAGTTAGGAAACAAAAAAATGGTGTCGGTTGTCCTTTAAACTACAGTTAATCTCACTCACATCATACTCCATATTGTCTCTAATGGGATCAATAAGAATAAGCTTTCACAAAGATAATAAATAAAAATAATGCAAAGTATTATTTTTTGTTTCGTTTTGCGAAGTAAAAGCCTGTCTACCTACCTGCATTTTCGAATACACACATTTTTACCTGAAACGATGACACTGTACTATTATGTTTCAGTGTTGGTCATCTCATTTGCGAATCTGCAGCTGTTTCATTACACAAGGGAGCGGTGCACAGCCATCCAAATATCACAAAAAACTTTTCCACAATCATTGCGGCAAATAATTTTCAAACATGCCAATCAGTCAACCAACATGCCACCATATGTTCTTGTCTTTGTGTGTGTGTGTGTGTGTGTGTGTGCATGTATGTTGTGTGTGTGGACATGCATGTGTGTATATATATATATATATATATATATATATATATATATATATATATATATATATATATATATATATATATATATATATATATATATATATATCATCTCATCTCATTTTCCGTACCGCTTATTCCTCATTAGGGTCGCGGTGGTTGCTAGAGCCTATCTCAGCTGTCTTCGGGCACGAGGCGGGGGACACCCTGAATTGGTTGCCAGCCAATCGCAGTGCACACAAAGACATACAACAGTCACTCTCACACTCACACCTAGGGACAATTTGGAGTGGTCAATCTGCCTGCCATGCATGTTTTTGGAGTGTGGGAGGAAACCAGAGGACCCGGAGAAAACCCACGCGGGTCCGGGGAGAACATGCAAACTCCATACAGGGAGGCCGGACCGGGATATATATATAATTCGCATACATGTTAAGTTTCAGGACACATAAATCGTGAGATTTTCGTCCTCGCGAAGTGTATGTTAAGCATTGTGAGCATCGCAGAAGTCTAATTTAGAAGTAAATTAAAACACAAAAATGTTTCCATGATGTAATAAAAATGTATTTTGTTTTTAAAATTTTCTTTTGTTTCACCTTACAAATGAACTGTCTGTATTATGTCAATAGTTGCTTTATAAAGTGAGCATTGTGGTCAAAATCAGGAGTCTCCAGACCAAATCGTGAAACTTAACATGTATGAAGTCAGAAAAGGCCTGGAAATTCCATGCTCCATGATATAAAGTGAGCCTCAGAATTCAATAAGTCACACCTCTTTGGTGGTTGGAGAGATTTCCAGATATGCACGGTGGTTGTGCCAGAAGTCTAAATGGGAAAAATGAACTTAAGTAAAAGATGTGCAAGCTAGGCACGTAAAAATAATGGTCAATAAATGGACAATGAAAAGGACCTAGCCATTTGTAATTAGTGAGAAAACATATTTTCCCTGAAGAAAAAGCGTATGGTCACGAAAAAGAGGAAATGGGCAAGAATAAGGAGAATATTTTAAGAGGCATTTGACAATGATTGATCACCTTTGTTCACTGAACGTACCCATTCATTTTGACAACACACTCATGCCTTGCTTTCAAGGTTCAAGTACATTAGTAATTACAAAGAAGAAAAATCTTGCGGTATCATTGTAAACAAACATATGATTAGCTAGTCACAAGCCAATCATAGATTGTGAAAACTGCTTTGATCACAAGCCGCTAGTGACAAGAGCATACTGGCCATTGCTAGCACACTGTATCGGTAGCGAACTGCAAAAGCAAATTGATTGTGTTATTTTACACTTTGCTGCTGTGAAATGTAAATTTCTCCACTGTGAGACTAATAAAGGCATATCCAATCCAATCCAATTTTATAGCAATTTTTAATAATAATAATTGCATTTCTAAGCGCCTTTCAAAACTTTCAAGGACACTTGACCCACAATGTCTGAAGGAGGAGAAGAAATGCATTTGGTTGGAGATTTACTGTTAAAACCATTTACGGACTTTTCACGAAAAAAATGGACATTGTTAAGAAAGGTCGGTGAATTATTTCCTGCCTAATGATTCCCTCTAGTGGACTTATAGTAAATCACACCACACTTATTTTCAGTCTGGATTGATTCAGAGGTAGCACTACTGAAGGCCTCGCAATTATATTGTGTCCATCTCACAACCATCAAATGTCCGGATATGTAGTGTTTTGCACTTGTGGAAAATATTGACAAATGTCTGGCTAGGTAGGTAGCATTTTGAGCTTGTTGCTAATGTGTGTACACGGACAACGCGGATGTGATGAGGGGTGTGGGGAGATTGGTATCGAAAGGCATTTCAGAAGAAAAAGTGCCCGTCAGATAACGACTGAATGTGAGGGATGGGATAGGGAGGGGGGGGGGGCAAAATGGGTACCTACCACCAAGTCAAATAGCGGAAGAAGAGGGGGATAAACTTGAGGTGTGTGTGTGTGTGTGTGTGTGTGTGTGTGTGTGTGTGTGTGTGTGTGTGTGTGTGTGTGTGTGTGTGTGTGTGTGTGTGTGTGTGTGTGGAGAAAGAAAAAAAGAGAGAGAGATGGGGGGGGATGTGCATGTGGTGATGACAGAGTATTAGAGGAGTGAGAAAGAGTGCGCTAGAGTCACACAGAACAAAAGGAAAAGAGAAATTGGGGAGGGAGAGCTGAAAAAAACTGGAACTCTTGGGAGAAGTGCGGCAGATGATGAAGAAAGTGCTAGAGTGCCCCCCGCAGGCTGGCAAAGTAGTAGCCAGATGGCATCGCGGGGGGCGGGGGGGGGTGGGCTCTTACAGCAGAGTTGCGCATTGTCTCGGAAAATGAAAACGTTACAACACCATCACCTGAATGCTATTAATAGACGATGTACAATGAATGAAATAAGTGCTATTTATTTTCTGGAAGGAATTGTTTTCTCTCTTTATAAATGAATCCGACTGTTAGCTAAAAAAAAAAACAATTGTCAGCAATGGTGAGACAAGAAAAAGAGTAACATTCGACAGGTTGCCCTTTTGCCTTGAATGCCCCTTTAATGCAAAATCATGCGGAGGTGTTAACTTCACAGCCACAAGGTCAATGAGCGTATCGCATCCCGCATGTGTTACCATGAGAACAAGAGTCCAAGCACTCTCATTTATATTCACAGTCACACAGAATGTATATCTGCAATATCAATTAAATGTCATTTCCTAGGTCGTCTGCACGACAGGGAAAAACAGCGATAGGGTGATTTCAAAGCATCTGCGTGAAATAGTAATTCCAATTTGAACTTGACGTGTCATGTTTTTTTTTTTCAGCATACGTTGATGAAAAAAAAGGTGTTGGACTTGTTCACATTATCTGCACATTTCATCATTTCATCAACATGTTAGATGTCCAGCCGCCATTATGAAATCATTTTAAAAGTGAACACAAATTGAGTCAGTGGTGGATGCTCAGAGCTGGCTGTGATTGGTCGAGATATGCGGTTGCGTCTGTGTGTGTGTATCCACACAAAGTAGAAATGGGGAGGGGGGGATTGCGGACAAGCAGCGCAGCGAGCACACAAACTGGAGCCATCGAGAAATAGCAGAGTGCAACAGAGAGTTGCTATATAGTGGGAGACTCCAATGAGCTTAAAAAAGGGGGGGTCGGGGGGAGAAAATATTATTTGGAATTAATAGCTAGTGCAAAAATGTTATTTTTATGTTGGGGAGGTTCCACAAATGATATTTGTTTTGGCATATACATTTTGTTTGCTCATTTTGCCCCCCAAAAAAATCATTAGTCACGTGAAAGCTTTTAGGCGAAGGATGATAGCAATGGTGGACTTCGCATACCGGGCTCTTTATTTGTAGAATGGTAGTAGAAAGTTACTCCTAGGGAAGTGACACACAGCGTGGGAAATGTGTCAGACTGAGATTCACATGACAGCCGCGGTGTGCACATGTGATGCCACAAACGCACACCTCGTTCCTGTTTCTCAATGATCTCCTTCTTCTCCTCGACTGTAATTTTGTTTTGTGTCTTCTTCGGCTGAACACGAGCCTGTGGTGGGGTCTTTTTCGGTCCCATAACGGCAAAAATATCGTTGAAGACGATCGACATGTGCACTCATAGAAAGGGTGTGGAAAGGTAGGCCAGCTTGGGTGCTGTTTGGTCGTGTGCTTTTGTGTTCTTCCACCGAAGATTACTTCGCCAGCCGTGGTGGGGGGTGTGTATCGCGAAATTATGCTTAATCCAAGGTTTAATTTTCATAAATGTAACGTTCGTAAACCGAAACGTTTGTAAGGCAAGGTGTTCGTAAACCGAGGCCCCACTGTGTAAGGCGCACCGCACTATAAGTCGCACCTTCAATGAATGAAAAAAGTTTTCCAAATATAGGATAGAAATAAAAACAGTTTTACAAATATAAGCTATCTAGCTAGCTATCTGGCTAGTTATCGACCTAGCTACCTAAGTGTCATTGAGAGCTTTAAAAGGCGCTTAAAATAAAATGTAATATTATTATTATTATTATTATTATTATTATTTATTTATTTTTTTTTTTATTTTTTTTTTTTATTATCTAGCTAGCTTTCTATCTATTTGAGTTACTTCCGTGTTGAGTGAACACTGGCGCGTTTGGCTGCCGCTGCTCACCCACAGAAAAACTTATCCTGTAACTGTAAAGTTACCTTGAGAGTTTTTAAAGGTGCTTATGAATAAAATGTATTATTATGATAATGATGATGATCATGATGATGATTATTATTATAAGGCACACCGACATTATAAGGCGCTACAGTAGAGGACGGGGTTATGCACTACTTCTTCTATGGGGGAAAATTGAGTCGGTGGCTGCTGACATTAGTTGCGAGACCTATTGTAGCTCAATCTGACCTCACATATAAAATAGGCTCCAGCACCCCCCGCGACCCTAATGAGGAATAAGTACGGAACTGCGTACAAGGCATCTTTTCAAGAAATGCAGAGGTTTTGGGTGCGCCTTATACACCAGAAAATATGATTGGATTGGATTGGATTTGCCTTTATTCGTCTCGCATTGGAGAAATTTACATTTCACAGCAGCAAAGTTCTGAAAGTTATGATAACTTAATTCAAGAAATGCTGCACGTCCCCCTCTTTTGGGATGACCGCCCGCTGAACGTTCGTCAAGCCGCTCTGGCGCCCGTCTGTAAAATCCATCTTAAAACTCATTTTTATTCCTTTGCTTTTGAGACTCAGCATGAAATGTGTTTTGTTATTGTTTTTTTATTTCTGCTGCTTTTGTTATTAATGTGTTGTTCTATTGTTGGGTGATTGGATTTACTCCATACACCTCAGCTTGTATAAAGTGGTGGTTGTTTTAAAGTTAATTAATTAATTCATTCATTTATTTTCCAAACCGCTTTATCCTCACCGTCGTCGTGTCTTTGGATAGTAGGCAGCGGATACCCTGAATCCATTGCCAGCTAATCACAGGGCACACACTTGCCTGGTAGCTAGCTAGCTAGCTCGCTAGATAGCTATCTAGCTACTTATATAGCTAGCTATATACTGTAGCTATCTCGCTGTCAGTTTTCCAAATGTAAGCTTTCTAGCTAGCTACCTAGTTGCCTAAATAGCTATCTAGCTAATAGCTAGCCAGTAGGTAGGTAGCAAAATAGCAAGCTAGATAGTTTACACATGGAAAACTGTTATATATTTTTTATTATTCATTGAAGATACGCCTTATAGTCCCGTGCGCCTTATACAGTAAAGTCTCGTTATATCGATATTCAATATCGATATAACCGGGACTATCGATATATCCGACCCTGTTTGCATGTAATTTTCTCCGTGCGTGCATAGAAATAGTATCGATATAACCAGGACTATCGATATATCCGATATCGATATAACGACACTTTACTGTATATGTAAAAATATTGAAAATTCACCATTCATTTGGGGTGCGCCTTATACACCAGAAAATATGGTAAGATTAAAAAAGAGTCATTTTTTTGTTCTATTTGATGGAAATGCTACTCATTACATCATTCCCTCTTGAACTGCACCGTATTGAATCATAATCCTACTGAATGGAGCCGAATCGAATCATTTCACTTTATAATGAATAGTCCTTGAATAATATTGCTCCCCATGTATGGAGATACATCTTGAATTGACTTTTCACAAAGAGACCCACACACTGTGTTTCTCTTTTGAATCCCACTTTAAAAAAAGGGTATGACAATTTTAAATCAGCGACTTTTGTGAAGTTCTTTGATAATTAGTATTTTTTTCTCAACACTGGTCCGGGGTGTCGTCCTGCTTTTTCAGCTGTGAAAGGTTTTAGCTTCCCAGAACCTGGAATAGGCAAGAAAAAGAGTTGGATCAATACATCTGTTAACACATTGTCTTTAACATTTATTTCGGTATTTTTATGTTATCCATTGACACTGTGAGTGAAATTCTACTTTAATGCAAACGAACATGGGGGAAAAAAAATCTGTTACCATTTACATTTCAGGTGACATGTATCCGACAGCGTTGCATTAAAATTCATAAAAGCATGAC
The DNA here is from genome assembly GCF_051943395.1 of Hippocampus bargibanti. NCBI lineage: Eukaryota > Metazoa > Chordata > Actinopteri > Syngnathiformes > Syngnathidae > Hippocampus > Hippocampus bargibanti. The sequence continues at coordinate 3,613,747 of NC_142735.1, forward strand.
ACAACCCACATGCCTCAATTGCTCATGGATAATTCCACAAGTGCCAACACTGAGGAGCAATCAATAATGCAGTAACCCCTTCAAGGACAACCGACACAATTTTTTTTGTTTCCTAACTGACAACAGAAAAACATTTTATAGCATCTAAAATACCCAAAACACACAGGCTGATATTTTTAGTCAAATGCAAAAGACAAATAAAAATGACTTAAAGTGTCTAAAACTACTTCAAAATGACCATGGAGATGCCGAGTTTCAGAAGGTCCCGCCCCCTTGTTCGTGACGTCACGCCAGGACGTCTTGCCTAATTTCTTCTAATTTCACCATCAACACGGATCAACACGAAGTTTTCAGACCAAAGTACCCAAAATGCATTGTATGTGGCTTTCTCAGTCAGGGGCGTTCCAGACGTGACGGCACGTCAGGCATCGTCATCAACTTGAAAACAAGACTTCCTGGATATTCAGCACAAGTCTTAAAACATAAAATATTGATATATGCCGTGGAATCTTTGTAAAATACGTTGAGTAGAAGTCATTTGAAGTGATTTTACAAATTATCGACACAACTTGTCCTGAGGCGTTGGTTGTCCTTTAAATGATCCTTGTTTTCTATATGGACTATGTGTTCCAGGTCATTTTTTTTCTCAAGGCTAAGAATCTCTTAATAATCATCTCTGTCAATTAAATGGACCACAGACCTTTTCAAAGGATATTAGTCATAGCCAAGGCACACCGAAGTATGTCTATGACGTCTGTTCCTGCGTCTACTATGTGCAGTATGATCATTTTTAGATCTCTTTCACTCTTCCACTGATCAGATCGGCCCTTCAATTGCCAACAGGTTTCTGCTGCAAATACAGACGTTGGAATTCTAGGATTTATTTTTAACTGTGAAATGTCATATGGAAAGCATGATAGGGTTAAATGTCACATGCCATCCATCTCCATCAATTTATGGCATCAAGCGTGCATTGTTAGGTTGCCTCCAATTGGTCCTGAATTTTGCCATGGCTGGTTTAATAATCATAAAAATAATAAAAACGCAGTTTATTTCTAAGCGCCTTTCAAAACTCTCATGGTCACTTTACAATCACAGTTTTTCTGTGGGTGAGCAATGGCACACCCACAACATCTCTGTACAAACTTCCTGTCGAACATGTCTGCGCGCCATGCAGTAAATAGCTGCCATGTGTGATCATGGCTCACTTTTTCTTGTTGTTAAATTGTTTTTATCTGAAGTCGGTGACACAAATTACCCAACACATCCAATATTGGTCTGATTTTTACATGTGACATGTGTTCCATATTGGGTGGCTCTTGTATCAAGCATTATAGCAGCTATTCCCAAACCGCCCTTGTCAGGTGAAATTGTCCTGTCGCACGCTACGGAGAGATCTCCCTCTTGAAAGCATTGCTCGGCAAATAAACAGCAGCGCCTAAATGCTCATGCATGTATTCATATTTATGATGATCCGAGTCAGCCTCAGATGTAATGAGAGAGAATGTATCACCAGGTAAACTATCTTGAGAAGTACAGTATGTCATGCACACGTGTTGAATAATGAATGCTGGTGTTGATTAATACTTTAACATTTTCTATAATTTAGCGAGACTAAGATGCACTTGAGCAGCATTTTCCTCTCACCATTTTTTTTCGGTGAGAAGAGCAGCAAGGTTGCAATTCATTCAGCATACTTGATAAGTATGATATTGAATTAGGAGAAAAAAAATTGTAAAACCAAAGTACAGACGCTCCCCGACTTACAAACATTCAAGTTACGAACAAACGGTACATACGAACATTTTTGCTGGTACAGGTTTGTCGAAAAATGAAGAGGCGCCGAGCTTGCTTACGATTGACTGTGTAGAGTATGTGGGCGGGGAGGAAATCCCTCTTCCCATGAGGCTACAGGAGGACGCGATGCGTAATTACTGTTAGAGTGTGTTTTATACTTCCCCGTTCAGTGCTTGACTTAAGCATACGTTCCATACAAAATATAGCACTAAAGCAACTTACGAACAAATTTACCTTACAAACAACCGCTCGGAACGTATCTCGTTCGTATGGTGGGGAGCGTCTGTATGTCATCGTACTACAGTAGGTTTAATTTATTTTCCGACTGTTAGCGTGTCTGTGTTTTATACTTCCCCATTCAGATTTTGACTTAAAGATACATTCCATCCAAAATATAGCACTGAAGCAACTTACGAACAAATTCACCTTACGAACGACCGCTCGCAATGTATCCTCTTCGTCAGGTGTATGTGCCATATCTATTACACGCGCCTGTACAAAAAAACACATTGTAAACATATAACATTGCTATACTATAAAATTGTTACTTGTAACAAAGCATTACTGCTGCTGTCATCGTGTTGTCAGCATGTTTGGATTTTGTTCCCTGCTTCAGTTCAGTCCTTGTTGGTTCATTGTCAATATTGGTCATGATGTTTCTTTGTTGCCTCAGTCAACGTCAAGTCTTTGTTTAGTTACTCTTCAACCTTACTTCGGCACCTTTGTCAATTACGATAATGCCTCTTGACTGGTACTTGTAAGAGGGAGAACATAACTCTTTGCATCCCATCACTGACTCCATATACATTTGAGAGTTCTTTTCAAGATCTTATTGTTAGGTTTCAAATCTTGAAATGATCTCACTCCTTACCTCTTAGAGCTCATCAACGCTTATACACCTTGCCGGCGCCTCAGATCTGTTGACCAGACATTATTAGATGTGCCAAAAACTAAACGGAGTCTCAGAGGGGATCGAGCCTTTTCCATTGCTGGTCCCACTCTCTGGAATGCCCTTCCACTGAACATTCAGCAAGCCCCCTCGCTGCCCATCTTTAAAACCCGTCTCAAAACTCACATGCACTCTTTGGCATTCGACCCAGCATGATTACTACTTGATCTTGCTTGTACTCCCTGGTGCTTTTTACTATCTCTGTGGTTGCTTTATTTCCTGTGTATGATACTTGTCCATGTTGAGTGCTTTGTTACAGCTTCAGATGTTGTTCAAGCGCGATATAAATCAATATGTATTGTATTGTATTGTTTCTGAACATATCCTGCTTCCCTTGCGTTTGGGTCCATGTCTGTACTGAACATTATTTGTTCAAATAAACTGAGGAGGTGTGGTCTAGTAAGAGCATTCAGTTATAAGTTCAGTTGTTTCAATCAAACATTGAATGAGTAGGGAATGGTGAGCTATGTTAAGGTGAATTAAATTACACAAATACAAATATACTTGTATATCTTTGCTACGCTATGAAACAGCGAGGCTGAAAATGAGTCCCATTCGAGCTCTAGTGGAAACAAGGACGGAGAATAACTTACATTGAGTTTTAAAGTACGGCAAAGATCAATACCGCTACTTCAGAGACGTTAATTGTGCGCATGTTCAACAAGGACCTAAGCACCTAAAAATCAGCGGCTCCGGGTCAGCGTAATCAAGGAATGTGCAGTAAGAAAATGCAGACATGTTAAAATCTGAAAGGATGACAGAAACAATGGAAGATGAGCAGAATGACAGAGGGCTGCATGAGACAATAAAACCAAGGCCATCCAAAGACGCAAGATGGATTGATGAGGCCATTGAGCGAAGATGGCAGGTGGCCAGCTAGCGCAGAGGTCAGTGTGAAAGGATATGTCTTGGAAGGAATGATGCATTTAAGAGCACCAAGGCTGTGTGGGCGGCCTCTCCAAGGGAGGTTCGTATGGTGTGGAGGTGGGAAATGAAGCTGCCATGTCGCTGAGGTGGACACATGAGAAATCTTCAAATTGGATAGCGGCTGAATGATGCGGCTCGGTGGGTAACGCAAGAGGTGAAAAAAGAGTGATGAGTTGGGAGCTGGGAGATAAAAGGCAACAGGTAGAGGAAACATGAGCGCCTGGGTCAATTATGACAAATTTGACCCATTATTCTTAAGACATGGATACATAGCAGCTTTCTACACACATTTGCCCAGATAGTCTAGCAACTGCCAGAAACTGTTTGCCTGCTGTTATTAATCAAACAGATCATTCAGTGAGTCATCCGCTCACACAAACAGGGGAAATAATGGGTTAGTGTGCAGACCCTGAAAAATGCAAAAGACCACCCATCTGCCCATTGTGATTCGCTGTCATGGATCCGGCTAAAATGTCTTCTGACACCCTGCCTGGTTAATTGAGTTAGCTTTTGAACAGTGAGGTCCACAAAGTAATTTATGCAGTATTGCTGCCACACAACAAACGTAGTCGCTCGGGATGAGGTGACTTGGTTAAAGTTAACTTTTCCAAAGGACTTCAACAGTTATTCCTCCACTTCCTTTTTTTTAATCCCCGTTTGACTTTCTAGCTTAGCACGCATGCTGTGAAGATTTCATTAAGTCTGCCGCTATAATTAAATAAGACTCATACAGAGCTTGTATTAAAAATGTCTCCTTCACAGTGTTAACTATGATGAAAAAAGCCAGCATGATGTCACATAATTACCATACTGATATTGGGGGAAAACCAAACACTTAAGCTGGGTATTCCCACAAAAAAAAAGAGACGATATCCCTCAAGAGACACCCAGCGGAGTCAGATCAAGTCTAACTCGTGACGCAGGTAGTCGAACGCTGATGAATTTGATCATCCAGACACATTCTGACCTCAACGGATGCGTAAGTAGGTGTGGGACACATTTAATTTAGGAATCTGACAGCAATGGGCATTAAACTCACTGAATCATTGTACAAATCATTTCAATTATTGTGTATTTATTAGCTTATTTTTTTTATTTATTGGGGTTTTGTTTAGTTTTTTCATCTGCGTACTGCAGCACATGAATGATTGGGGTTATCGCCAGGCCGTTCTGGGTTGAACCCTTCAAGGAAAAATGGTTGCTACAGTGGACGGCTTATCATGTCATCAGGTTACTAGGTGCATGAAATTGCTAATGAAAGTACTGTTGCCAGACCCATCGAGATGTTTAACAATGCCCCAGTCACCCACGGATCTCCGTCTTCTGAGATTTGAATGTGCCACATATAAAGCAAATGAAGAATTGGCGCTGACTGAAATCAGCTATGTTCACACCCGCAGGTGTGCAAAGTGTCCTTTTTAAAATATGTTGGCTAGCGCACAGCTGTCAAATTACCAGCAGCTGCCCTATCCCGCCTTCACACAGATTTATAATTGAGCTGGATTTGCGGCAGTCACGAAAATAGAGTCCAGAGAGTTAACCCTCATACTCTGGCGCCTCGTGAACTGCCTGATACTTTATCGGAAGCCACCAATTTGGAGGGTCAATGTCAAACATTTCGGCCCTGACATGGGGGAGTGCTAGATGATGATGCTGCTTCCTATTTTGAAAGAATTGAAAATGTTGGGGAGGCAATAGGATGTGATTCGTAGACCAGTTGGTGTGCCGGTCTGAGCACAGGCATGAAGAGACGTGACTTCAAGGGAGGTGTTTCAATACCCTTTATTGGGGATACTAAAGAATCCAGGTAAATACAAACTGTAGGGTAGATGTTGGGATAAAGAGGAGTGAATAGATGACTGGGTATGGATAATATTAAGGCGTTGGATAAGGAGGGACACTGAAGAGGTACACTTGGGGGTTCTGTATTCTGAGGTTGGGGGGTCTTGAGGTTGAGGTTGAGTGTTTTGGTCACTGGTTAAACAATAGCAGATGAGGTAAGTGGAACGGCAGACGTTTACAGGACAATGGAGTGAATGTCAAGCACAATGAAATGGAATGACTGTCAATGAGACGTAGACCCGGAAAACTAGCAAGTGATGCAATAACGTGAAATTTAAATGAGTCAACATGATCGTCTCGCGATAATTAAACGGAGGAGTGGGCTAAGCCTTTGTTACAGAAACAAATCATGTTTTTCCTCACCACCTAAATTTGACCCATTACATTTTTTATCACAATACAGACGCTCACCACCTCACGAACGAGATATGTTCTGAGCTGTCATTCGTGAGGTGAATTTGATCGTAAGTTGCTTCAGTGCTATATTTTGTATGGAATGTATGTATAAATCACACACTGAACAGGGAAGTCTAAAACACAGATGCTCTAGCAGTTGTAAAATAAATTCACATCTACTGTAGTACGACAACATACATCCTTGGGTCTTCAGTAAGCCATTACTGAAGCTGCTGGCTCGTTATTACTGAATGACGTGCCAGCAGCCATTACTTTTTGTTATGCATCGCTTGTTCCTGGACCGTCAACGAGTAAGAAGGATTTCCTTCCCGCCCACATACTTTACAGAGCCAATTGTAAGCGAGCTCGGTGGATGGAAGCCTGAACTCATTGGCAACACTTCAGCATAACCGGGCGCTGAGTGGTCAGCCTTGGTGTCTGTCACGTAAACATCCAGCCCTTGAAACCGCTAATGTGACTGTGCGTGAAGCACATCGATGAAAAGGGTTCTTCAGCCGTCATCTGTACTTCTTTGAAAGTGTCCGACATTTCACTTCTTATCCAAGATGCTTCTTCAGCGAACTAAAGTCTTACTGTTAGTTTCGGCCCTATGTATATCCCTACTGTCCAGACATGGCAGTGCCGGACTCCCTCTGTAGTTGCATTGTTTATACGTTTAAGTTACTTTTTTTAATCCTTTGATTATCCATCCCCAAAATATTTTGGGGAAAAAAAATATAAGTGAAGGTCGTATCGCTGATGGTGTCAAGGTGCACTCTTGACTTGTGTGAGGCTACGAGGGGTCGGTTCCCATTCTCTGACATTGTGCTTGTGGTTATGAATTCTCGTTTGTCTCAATATGTGCCCTGCGACTGACTGGCGACCAGTTCACGGTTAGAAGTCAACTGGAATGTGCTTGAGTGACTTCCTGCGACCCTCCTCGGGATAAGTGGTGTTGACAATAGTTGGATGAATCGATGAAAGTCAAGGTCGTGAAGTCCAATCAATTTTCTATATCTGCATTTGATAGATATTGAATATGATTGTTGTAATGGTAAAATAATGATGTGCACATTGTAATTATTGTTATTAGACTCGGATTGGAGCGGGATGGCAGTCCCGTCGGTCGCAAAGTAGCATAAATTACCTCATTGCAAAAGGATTCATCAAACCCTGAGATCAGAGAGGGGTGAACACAAAGAGCTCAATGCCACTTTCAACGGTTCTATAATTCTATTTGATCTGTCAGCTCGTCTTATTTCGTGCTCTTTAGAAAGCGCAGTTAAAGACTGATGCAACGAATGCCCTCAAGATGTCCTCAAGGGATACTCCGCCCATTTTTATTCCCCCCTCTTCCTTCTTCCATCTGTCAAAATCTTATTCTCACTTCAATACACAGCCTTTGGTGAATATTAAAGAAGCGAGCTGCTAAATGTACATCGAGCCTTTTGGAAGCACGCTTGACAACTAGCAAGGGTTAAATCTCTCACTTGAGGCACAACCTGTTCTTCAAGCAAAACACATCATCCTTCTAATCCAGGTCACATGAGAGGCATCTTTCTGAGCCATGCAGGCGTCATACATACATGCATGGGCGCAAAGGATATAAAAAGCATTTTCCTCAAAGGCAAATCACAGGGACGGACGGGCTCAAGTAAAACAGAAACAAATGTTGTTTTTACATTAAGGGATTCCGATATTCCCAGGCCCACTTTATACACACTGCGGGAAGAAGTGATTTATTTAAGGTTATATCACACAAATTAAGCTCATATTTACAGTAAGCCTGTGCTTTGCAGCCATGTGGCAGCCTTTCTCCGACCCTGTTTTGCTGCAGGTCCTCTGCTGTTCTCGGATGTTAGCTGCTAGCTAGCGATGTCACTTCGTATGAGTCGCCAGGCCAGAGGCAGTTGAAAGTTTAGGGTGCTTGTGATGATGTTGTGATTTCAACCGCTACATCAGACACACTCTACATCTGCCTGCTCCCTGTTAGTTTGGCAAGTACAGTGATACCTTGGCTTGCGAACTTAATTGGTTCCCATAAAATGTGTGTAAGGCGAAATGTGTGTATTCCAAACATTAATTTTCCATAGGAAACCATTAAAATGAGAATAATCCGTACCCAGGTCCCCATAAAACATAATTTTCAACTAAATAAGCCTCAACACTTCACACAATATACCTTATTTTATGTATAAAAAATGTGCTTTGGTATTGTAATTAAAGCAATAAACTGTACTATATAATAAAGCCGTTTTATTTACCTTTGTGATGGTCGTTGATGGCTTGATGGAATGGATAGCTTTTTGCATAAAGTGTCTCAAGAAGCTCTGGGTTGTACATCTTAGAAGTTATGATATTGCAACAGAGGCAGACAGACACACTAGAAACTTAGCAGCTGGTTCCCTTGCTTAATGTTCTCTTCAAATTGTACAGATGACTTGTGTGGGTTATTTGTGGAGCCTGATTAATGGGATATGTTAACCTTGCAGTCAGCACTCTACCTTTGAACTATCAATAAAGTTGAAAGGAGTACAAATTTCACCGTGTTTTCTATCCATTTTCACTTTTGTTTTTTTTTCACTTTTGTGTTTTTGTTTCAAGCTCTATCGTCTCCCTTTCGTGTGTGTGTGTGTATGTGTTTGTGTGTGTGTGTGTGTGTGTGTGTGTGTGTTTCTGTTTCTGTTACCCCTCCCCCCGCTCACTGCTGCGTGTGTCCCCTGTCTCCTCTACCATGGATCTTGACCAATCACGTGCAGCTTTAACCAAAGACTGGGGGCGGGAAATAGAGGGAAAAAAGTCGGCTGCTATTTTCAGCTTCGTTCACTTCAGCTATACAGCTCCAAGAACCGACTCGTTCGCAAACGACACATCAATCATTGTGGCGCTCTGTGTGTTTCCCGAAAAATTGTTTGTATGCCAAGATTATATTCTCGCGAATTTAACGTTCGTAAGGCGAAAAGTTTGTACATTTCTATATGTACATTTGTAATTCCACCAGGAGGGAAATGTTGGTCAATTACTTCCTCTTTGACCACCCCAGCCTTTTTTTAAGCCAATCTCGACTTTAAAAAGTGCTGTCTCATCTGAAATCAGCTGGAAACAGAGCCTTCTGAACACTGCTTTAACCTGCAGGGTCATGTTGCCAAGCTGAAAACTTGATGAGATGAGATAAAATATAATAAGGTATCAATAACCAATTACTCGTAATCGTCCCATTCAGTTCAATACAAATCAATACAATTGTGTGTTTTTTAAACCTGACAACAGACCGAAAAATATCCAAAAATAATCAGATTGCGGAGGGATGTTTGTTTTATAATTCGGATTGCGACCAATGGGTGACACTGTAGGTCCTCGTCTGTAGCTGCACAAGTGTTGGTCGTTTTAATCAGTGGCAGTTAAAAGGACTCCCGGCACAACCCTTCAGTGTCGGATTACTGTTTGTTTAACCCTGTCAGGTTTGTTTCGTGTTGTCGTGTTTTACCCATGGTTTTATTTGCTACTTTGGACATTTTTTGTTCTGATGACTTTGTTGTTTAAGATTTTGTTCCTGCCGACTTTATTTAATACAATTGGTCAAATACACCTTGCTGCCTGCTTTTTTGTTTTCCAACACCACCACCACCTTGCAAATCGTGACAGTTTGAATTTCATTTTCTTTGCCTTATGTTATTTAAAAAACGATTTAAAAAAAAATGTAATTTATATGTACAAGTATCTAGTGTGCTAATTTCCTTATGAAATAAGACAATGGAGAGAGACGATGCTGTACAATTGGCATGAGTTGTGAGCGTGGTCACGGAATGATTACATTTGCATCCCAAATATATGCTCCCTTTTAAACGTGATCTAAATTCAAGTGGATCCATTGCTCCTCAGCCTGCAAAAGAAACATGAGACAAATTTGAGTTGAGCATTCAAAACCTCACATGGCAAACAGAAACTAACGGACCCAAATGGGTTGTAAAAATTGGTTAAAAGAAGTCTTCCAAAAGGGTGGTAATTACATCTTGGCCTCGAGCAGGCCTCTGCAGTGCCGCATGCAGAGGTGTGAGTGCCCCCAGCCAGAATAGCTTTGCCAACTGTCGTGTCTTGCGCACCAGTAAACACAGAATGTGCTTACTTCCTCCTCCTTGCATCATCACTCTACGCCAAACCAACCCAAAATTTACAGCTCACTGACAAGCTGTTGCCATTCGTTATAAAAATATCTTTCGGGGACATAATTTATCTTGTAATTGTAATTTATCAAGATGGTGTGACGAACTGCACTTTCATTGAATTTCTTGTTTGCTGAATTTTAATTCATTTAATTTATTTTGGTTTCCACGGTCATTAATCAATGAAAGAACGATGTTTGGTGTGTATTTAAAAAAAAATGTTGCCATTTACCTCACTTTAAAAGATTAGATCTGATTATTCTGAGTAGAAATCAAGTGAGACAGGTATTGATAGAAAAGATACAATCTATAATGTCAAAGCAATGTAAATTGAGCAATTATTCAAAGGAAACAATGTGAGACTAATGTTTATAATTCAGAAATTCAGGAAAAACATAAAAAAACTACTACTTTTCATATTTTTCGATATAACAATTTATCTTCTTCTTCTTTTCCTTTCGGCTTTTCCCTTCAAGGGGTCGCCCCAGCGAATCAGTAACCTTCATCTTCAGAGGTATGATACGCATGTTTGTTTTGGCCCAGCTTTTACGTTGGATACCCTTCCTGACACAACCCTCTGTATTTATCCGGGCTTGGGACCGGCACAAGAAGACTTATGTCCCTTTGTGGCTACAGAACAAGCAACTCGCTCAGTAAAAGGCTCCCAAACACAGACTGTAAATAGTAAAATATTTATCCAAAACAGTGTTGTTGTTTTCAAATGAAAAAGTAACGTTGTTAATAATTTATCTAATCCATATAATAATATGTAATTCATTTTTCTACAATTACATTTCAGATGCAGTATAGTTAAAACAAATAATCCATCAATTTGTGTAAAAAATGTCATACGTAGTTGTATTATATAGATAAATGGACGGGTAAATGGACGGATGAACCAACTGACGGACGGACCGACAGACGGACTGACGGACGGACCGACCGATGGGCAGACGAATTGACAAACGGACCGACAGACCGTCCGACGGACGGATGGGTAGACGAACCGACAAACGGACCCACACACAGACCGACCGACCAAAGGACCAACCAACCAACGTACCGACCGACGGACCAATCGACAGACCGACGTACGGATGGACGAGTGGACGAAACGACAAACGGACCGACCGACGGACGAGTGGACGAACTGACAAACGGACCGACCGACCGACAAACGGGCCGACGGACGGATAGACAGATCGATAGATAGAAAAAAGTTGGCACCTCCTAAGCATTGTAAATTTCTCCATTGTGGAGAAAAATACGTTTTCTTATCTTGATACACATGACAAAAACTGCATCATATTGAATTGAATCAGAATCCCAATGAATCCATTCCACTTGGAAATAAATGGCAAGGTGTATCAAATCGAAAACACACACCCCTAATATGGACCGAGAGAGAGAGAGAGAGAGAGAGAGAGAGAGAGAGAGAGAGAGAGAGAGAGAGACTGTGTGGCCAGTGTTATCGTACCCTGCTCTGATCTTGCCTCTTTACTCCGTCATTTGACTTTCATGCGCTGTCACACTTGCCGCACTGCCATCCACAGGCCACGGCATGCTCTGCTGACTTTGACACAGACATCTTCCTCTCCCTCTTGCATCTTCTAGTCAGAGCATCAAACCTCACACATAGTCAGCGCCAACACCTGCTTTTCTTGCAGTTTGCTGCTTGACTGCATCATCAAATCCCGGGCACGGTGAGCAATGTTTCTAAAGTCACTTCAGGGCTCATTCTTGTACTGTGGTGTCTCTAAATGTGAAAACATGTTTACTAGACTCCATGGGGACATTGTACTCTGTCCTTCACCCACACCAGTCTGTGCTGTGGCTTCTGACTGAATTTGACTTCATGTTGCCTGGAACAACTGGGAAGGGCAACAGAAGTTGACCTTTCGCTTCTTTGTGGAATGTGATAAAAGCAGATTGTAAATGTCAGAATCAGAATCATCTTTATTGGCCGTGTATGAAGAACACACAAGGAATGTGTCTCCGGTAAAACACGCTGCACTAGTATCATCATAAGAAAAATTGAGGCACTATACAGTTCTATTTGGGTTACGGTTTAGATGATTAATGGCTTAGGAGAAGAAGCTGTTTAAAGGACGACCGACACCATTTTTTTGTTTCCAAACTGACATCAGAAAAACGTTTTATAGCATCTAAAATACCCAAAACACACAGGCTGCTATTTTTAGTAAAATGCAAAACACCAAAAAAATGACTTAAAGTGTCCCAAAACTGCCACAAAATGAGCTCGGAACTGGGCAGATTCAGAAAGTCCCACCCCCTTGTTCGTGATGTCACTATTGGTCACACACTGCCTTGCTCCAGAATCAAAACAATGGCTTCAGAGAGTTCAGATTCGGAGATGATGCTTTCTTGTTTCTCATCCAGTTTGAATATGATTCAAATAGTTCTGAAGAGGAAAGCATAAATGTTTGCAATCGATTAAAGAAGTCCTTCAGTATCAATTCGAGCCGTCTGGACTCCCATGTAGCGCCCAGAAAATGCACAAGATGGCGCGCAAGCTCCGTTGGAAACGGGCCGATTTGTCCGCTGGCAATTTGTGTCAATTTACACCTTCTTTATGCATGTTCCCGCAATTGGCTGTGACACACAATGATTCACCATCGCGTTACTTACTAATTTCGCAATCAACACGGTGTTATGAGATGAAAAAAATTACCCAAATGCATTCTGTGTCGCTTTCTCGGTCATGGGCGTTCAGAGGTTAAAATCTAAGCAAAAGAAAATACATGGTTTGAGAGGGGAGTAAAAGAAGTTATTTTAATAAAACCGCAAAACCCATCACTAAATCGCCATGGTGGTGTGAGGTTTAATTTGGATCATGCTTACAACACACTCTCAGAAGTGTGTTGTAAGCATAACACATAGGCGTAGTTATGCTAATGTGTTGATACCAGAGCAAATTGGGCAATCAGGCTAGTCGTGGACCCCATAATCAGGCAGGACAATAAAAGTAATCAATCAGGACAATAGAAGTAATCAATGTAGCCTCTGGGAATAGCCCTCTGCTCCCCCAAACCTTAGAGCAGGGACCTGTCAGAGCAGAGGTCTGGCACTATACATATATAGGGGGCGGCCCGGTAGTCGAGTGGTTAGCACCCCGGCTTTACAGTGCAGAGGTCGCCGGTTCGCGTCCCGGCCCGGCCTCCCTGTGTGGAGTTTGTGTGCCCTGCGATTGGCTGGCAACCAATTCAGGGTGTCCCCCGCCTCGTGCCCGAAGACAGCTGAGATAGGCTCCAGCAACCCCCGCGACCCTAATGAGAAATAAGCGGTACGGAAAATAAGATGAGATGAGATATATATATATATATATATAGGGCCAGAGGTACCAGCAAAATGTTAGTTCACTGACGAAACCTCTTGGATGAGAAATGGCCGACACCTTCAAAGTAGTACAGATGACAGCTGAAGAAACCTTTTCATCAATACCTTGAGAAGTGCAATATCAGTTCAGGCTTTATGTCATGGGCCACTTCCTGTTGTCTTGTTGTTATACTGTATTTGCATAAAGTGACGTGCGATGAGGTTCATGGCTGGTGAGGCACTGACGTCATCACAGTCAGATTTACAAACATATGAACTCCACAGAGTAGCTTATTCACCATTTCATTGGCAACAGTTGTGTTTTGTTTACAATGTCATGTCAGCATTCTTTATATAAACAAACTGTAGCATAGAAAAAAAATAATTTAATTTTTGAATAAGAATTTAATTATCGTGTTACCCTTACTTATAAATGAAGTCCATGCGCCGCTCCTTCTGAAGAAAGGCATCGATAACTTCTTTGTAGAAGCCTTCCTGATCTTTCTTCAGTTTTAAAAGGCTCTCTGTCTCAATGGAGATCACTGCGAGTGAAGAAAGTCGTCCTTGATCAGTCCTGTTCCGACTGTATGTTTTCAGTCTTTTCAGTGCTGAGAATGACCGCTTCACTGATGTTGTAGTAGCTGGAAAACTGAGCACGAGCTGAAGCAACTTTGTCGCCTCAGGAATAGTTTCAATGAGATCCTTCTGGGCCAAAAAGCTGAGAAGCTGTCAACGAGATTTACATCCATCCATCACCGTTTGTGAGCTATACAGTCCGGTGTTGGTGGTCTTCCTTTAATTATTATCTCCTGCTTCGATTGAAAGTCCAGTTTAGAAAATTCTTTCAATTTAGATATGTAATCCTCCATTCTGAAAATAAGGCCAAGCAACACAAAAAAATGACTGGATGGTTGCACATAACTTGCTAACTGTTTATTGTAGCTTGCTGTCACTAATTCTATTATTCTGCAGCCTAGGAGTTGCAAGAAGAATCTGTAATCACCAGCACCCCCTGTCATGAGGCAGGAGAACTGTGTGCCTCATCGATACACACAGTTTTGATAAAAATAAAATAAAATAAACGCAGTAGTACAGTGTTTATTATGTACAGTGATTGTACATTATATACACCAGCTAAACTATAGACATTTAGTTCATATACTAAAAGTATTTGAACACTTTAATAGCGATATGCAGAGGGCAGCAATGCGGTCTCACTGCAGAGCAAGCCAGCACAGTTAGCATAGTCATGGCGTAATCAATGTTGAGGCTCAGCCGGCTGCTGCCTCACCGCTCGTCTCTACTTAGTATTTGAACGGTAAATGTGTGTAACTTTAAAGTACAAATCACTCAAGAAATATCACTGTTTAATTTATTTTTTCATTTGATATTTCCGTGGTGACAGGTGAGGCACAGCCTCACCTCCCCTGACTGCACGTCACTGTTTGTATAGCAAAAGAAATCTAGTTTTAGAAGGGGTAATGTTTCATTGGATTGGATTTGCCTTTATTAGTCTTGCAGTGGAGAAATTTACATTTCATGCTAACTCTAAAATTAAGTCTGTCAGGCCAAATTCAGCAAAACCGGAAGCATTTTTGCTGCACGCTCCTGAGCCTCATCAAAAAGCAGTGGGCAGGTTGTCCTCGGCTTCAAGGATTATTAGGTGCATTTGTATTGTCGGGGACATGCTGCACTCCGTCTATTATAAAAGGTGTGTTTCGCTCATGGCCCAATCCTATCAATCTAAGATTTTAGGGGATCATCTGTCCGTTAGACCTTGGTGTGCTCAGCAGTGCAAATGAATGAAACGTCTTTCCCGCTGGATTCATCATAATCGTTTTTTTTCTGACACGTCACCATCCGATTTATGATCATTACTGACATGGAATATGTCGCCTCCTCTTATGTTTTCTAATGCAGTCGCTATTCAACAACACATGTCATTTTACAGTCACAGTACCAGGCATTGTGGAATGTCTTCATACAACCATCCTTGGCGGGTTATCGGAGCCTCGCTGCTGTACATGTTGTTGCCTGTTAGATCCCAAAGTACGAATTTCTTTTGAAATGCAAATGACGGCAGGCGCAAAGAATATATTTAAAAGCTGATGTTTTTCGTCCTGTTTCTGTCTTCCTTGCTGGTGGATGAATCCTGAATTGAATGTGGGCTGATGATGAAGGGTTATTGGCTCTTAGGGAAATTGGTAAAATGCTGTCTTCCAGGAGAAACACATGCTTTTCAATGTGGTTTTACCTACTATTTGCAGTGCCGTTTGCTTCATGGCTGCACTCGTAAAAATAGATAAATTATACTCAGCAGTTATGGGTTAAATTCAGCTAGGATGAAAGGAAAAGTGTATAAAACAGTGGTGAGACCAGCCATGATGTTTGGACTGGAGACAGTGCCACTGAAGAAAAGACAGGAAGCAGAACTGGAGGTAGCAGAGCTGAAGATGTTGAGGTTTTCTTTGGGAGTGACCAGGGTGGATAGGATCAGGAATTAGTACATTCGAGGGACAACTCATATTAGAGGCTTTGGAGAGAAAGTCAGAGAGGCCAGACTGACATGGTTTGGACATGTCCAGAAGAGAGAGAGTGACCATATCGGGAGAAGGATGCTGAGCCTTGATCTGCCAGGCAGGAGACCGAGAGGAAGACCGAAGAGGAGGTTTATGGATGTTGTCAAAGGGGACATGAAGGTCGAGGGTGTGAGAGAAGAGGATGCGCAAAACCGGGTTAGATGGAGGACATTGATTCGCTGTGGCGACCCCTGAAGGGAAAAGCCGAAAGGAAAAGAAGAAGAAGAGCAGTTATGGGTTAAATAAGTGAAGATTCGTGAAGTTGAATTTTAATGAGTCTTATGTCCAAAAGATAGATTTCTCCATAGATTTTCAGGAATGTTAACATTTTAGTTTTCAATGATAAAATGCAGGTTATTGCAGATGTCTTGACTCTAAAAGATGATTTCCCCTGGGTGGCAATCATAAGCGCATCTGTCCGGTGTTAGAAATCTAAAACATACTTCCTATAAATATGCTTATATCATCCTTTCACTGGCTCTGCTCTTTACATAAGCCTGAAATGGTCATTTCTGTCATGTGCCTGAGCAGATTCGACTAAATATATAATAGTCAGACTATCTGCAGTTCGGGAAATTACAAATGGATATTTAATGAACTGCACGGACTCCAATTTATCACTCAGTGTGCACATACAGAGTGCGAGAAGGGTGGAAAAAAATGAATGTCTGTCGAAATTTCTCAGGTCAAGAAATGAAATGAATTGATCTAAGTAGGTGCTTGAATTAGATCACTGACTTTAGCGGGTCACAAGATGAAAGTACGACACAGTACATCTTTTGTGGTGGTTAACTCATTCGCTGCCAGACATGTGCAAAAAGATGTGTCCACTCCAGTTCCAGGGTTTTTGTCATTGTACTCGAATTCCAGGACCCACGGAATATTGAGTTTTAGGACTACATAAACATTCAATGCAGCGTAAGAAACCTTAGACTTTCTTCATTCAAAAAAGTTAATTCCTAAATGATATGGATCTTGAGTTATATGAGCTTGAAATGAGGGTGGCTGTCCAAAAGACAATGCAATACATACATATTAGTTTATATGGGGCTTTAACAACAGCTGAAGCTGGAACAAAGCGCTGACGTGGAAAAAAGGGAAAAGCTCCGCTCTTTGTGGAAAGGAAAAAACCATTGCCAGAGGCCATGTCGAGCTCTTTATCGGCACCCTAGCATGAAAAAACAAAACCTGTAAATGGCGCTCTACGTCATATTGTCAATTCCCGAATACATTCATGAATAGCAGTGAATGAGTTAATCGTAGAATGTCCTACTTGTCCGTTTAGGCATAAACTCAAATGCATATGGGATGGAACCTTTATAATGGAACGTCTCTAAGCCTGTACAATTTTAAAACAGCATTTTCGGAAAACAGAAAAAGGTATGCCATTGACCTTATATGGCATGAGGAATTGGAGTAATGGTGTCTGCATCCTGGCTGATCAATAAAGTCTGTCAAAAGAGACAAGAAATCAACACCCAATATAATGCAAAGTCGTCAATGTAAAATATGTCCCTGCAACGCTAGCTTTTTTTCCCTGACACTACTGTCAAAGAAAACTCAATTGATAGAATACATTGACGGGCAAAAGGAGACAGCTGAAGACAAACAATTGTTGTTAGCAGATAATATCAAGAGTCTCATCAGGCAATGATGGAAAATGAACTCAACGTGTCAATAACCCATGCCTCATTTCCATATAAATGGTGCAACTGCTGCACCTCATTTCTCCACAAGACTGGTTTGTCGTTTGAATTCAATTACACGCGTTCACAAACATTGATTACTTATCTATGATCAAAACTGTATTGCAACAAGCTGTAGCGCAGCATGTGAAAGTGTACTACTATTCCAAGGTATGGTGTTAAACTCAAACGGTGATGCCAACAAAGATGAATGCTTCTGTCCAAGTAATGTATACTTCCTTATTACAGTGCAAGAAACAAAGTAATTCTGCTTCAAGTAGCACTAAGCGTGATTGATGAACACCACAACTCACTTGCAACAAGGGCCTGGAACTGTTGCGTTTAAATTAACGCGCAGCAGTCCTCTCTGGCACCATTCCAAACTCAAAGTTTTTCAAACAGAAAACACATTTTATATGTCGTGTGTAGGTTTATGTGCGTGTGTGTGTGTGTGTGTGTGCGCACTCAAAGACAGCAGAGATAAAGTCCCGTACGCCTACAAGCCTCGCCATTTAAACGAGGAATTCGTTTTTGTTGTGTTCATAATTCTGAAGATGAAGTCATTGCTATTTGATTTCCTCTCATACCGATTTAATTACTTGTAAGGCGGAAGGTCTTCCATGGCACACGGAAGTAATGCGGTCCAGCAATATTGTCACGGTTTGCATGGTGGTGATGGTGGTGGATCCCAAAAAAGCAGGCCGGAGGGAGAAGCAGGGTGTAATTGACAAATTGTATTAAGTAAAGTCAGCAGGAACAAAATCAGACCGGGTGAAGCAAACATACAATGACACGACAACGAATGGTCGTGCCGGGAGTCCTATTAACTGCCACTGATTGGAATGACCAACACCTGTGTAGGTGCAGGTGGGGCTGACAGCGCCATCCGTTGGTCACCAATCAGATCGTGACAAATATGGAGTCAGGCTAGAGTTTATCTACCTCTCACTGTCTTCTTGGTCTCCATATTTTACTGGATATTCCATTGTAGTTATTCTTTCTGTCATTCTTGTTTTTGCCATTTTTGAACAATTTTTTGCACCATGATTTTAATTTGCAAGTCAACCAAACAGGAGTATCAGAAAGCCTTTAATATGCTAATATGCATGACATACAGCACAGATGAAATTAATGTCCTCTCGGACCCAGCGTGCAAGCCACTTAAAATGGGGCTAAAAAAGACAGACAATTAACAACAGACAATACATGTCATTTCTGAATGTAAAGTTAGGTAGTGTCGTATGTAAAGTGAGGTAGTGACGTTTGTAAAGTAATGTAGTGTCTTATGTAAAGTGATGTCGTGTAGTAATGCAAAAACAAACAAAAAAAAGGTTGAAGTGAGGTCTTGCAGAAAAAAAACTTAAAGTTCAGGATGATAGTACAGCGCGTAGCGTGTACTCAGAGTTCGATGAGTGTGGCAGTGGGTAGGGGCAGGAGGGCCAGGGCTGGGACGGAGTTGAGTCTCCTGACTGCCTGCTGGCAGAAACTGTCCAGATCAACCCTGGAAAGAAGTGATTGAATGGAACAGCAAGCAAAGGGCTTTACTGATTACGAACCTAATCTCATAATAGATTGACGCCATTTACATTTGGAAGCAAGAGTGCTAGCTCAGCTGGGGGACAAAAGTAAGTTCTCCAGAGACTTACACTTAATTAAAGCACTTCACGCACCAAATAGTTTTAGTCACCGCCATCGTCACCTCATTAAACTCGTCTTTCGTGTGCGTCCTAGCAGCTCATCAGGTGATATGCGGGTGAAGAAATGCGAAAGACAAACTTTGCAGTCGTTTGCAGTGGCTCATTAAAGTCCACACGGGAGCGTGTGATGAAATCTCTGTGTTCTTTTGAACATGTTTGTTTTCACCCCCGCTGTGAGGGAAAGGATAAAAAAGAAGACCACATCCCTGTAAATCGCAATTACAAGTTGCTCAGGGGTCTGTACATCCACATCGCGCATTACAACAGGACAAATTGGTTGCTCATACATATTGCACTAATTGTCGATTCATTTCCAACGAGGCTTTGACATCTTTGCACAGGAATTCAGGATTCCTTGTGTGTTCTACATACTTGGCAATAAAGATTATTCTGATTCTGATTCTGGGAAGTGAAATGCAGGAAATGTTGTCCATCAACCCTGAAAAAATAAAATACAATTTAAAGGAATACCGACACCATTCTTTTTTGGTTTCCTAACTGACATCAGCAAAACGTTTTATAGCATCTAAAATACCCAAAACACGCAGGCTGATATTTTTAGTCAAATGGAAAACACCAATAAAAATGACTTAAAGTGTCCCAAAACTGCCACAAAATGCACTCAGAAATGGTGAGATTCAGAAAGTCCCGCCCCCTTGTTCGTGACGTCACGCCAGGATACTCCTCCACAAAATGCCTTGCTCCAGAATCAAAACAATGGCTTCAGAGAGTTCAGATTCGGAGAAGATGCTTTGTTGTTACTCATCCAGTTATGAATATGATTCAAATCGTTCTGAAGAGGAAAGCATAAATGTTTGCAATCGATTAAAGAAGTCCTTCCGTATCAATTTGAGTCGTCTGGACTCCCATACACAAGATGGCGCACAAGCTCCGTTGGAAATTGGCTGATTTGTCTGCTGGGAATTACATGTTCTTTATGGTGTTACCGCAATTGGTAGTCTTGATGCGACACACAACGATTCACCATCGCATTATTTATGTAGTTTTCCTTCTAATTTCGCCATCGACACAGTGTTTTCAGATGAAAAAAAGTGCCCAAAATGCATTGTGTGTCGCTTTGTCAGTCACGGGCGTCACTTCAGGAATCGTCATCAGCTCGAAAACAAGACTTCCTGAATATTCAGTGCAAGTCTTAAAACGTAAAATATAAATATATGCGGTGGAATCTTTGTAAAATGAAAGATATTTTACAAATTATGTACGCAACTTGTCCAGAGGTGTCGGTTGTCCTTTAAGTGAGTGTAGAAGTTCACCGAGACAATGTTAAGACAGACTGACTTGAGAAGATGCTTTGGCAAAATGGAACAAACCTGTTTGAGTGTCAGTGTTGCTAAGCAACAGATGTGAAAAGTGGCTCCAGGGTCTGGCATCTTGTGGGACACTACCTAATGAGGCTCGCAGAACAACCACATTCAATTTTATGCCTTTACAAATAGAAACGTTCAAAAGTAGGAGCGAAGATGTGGTCATTACACTAATTGATTTTTTTTTTCTAGTGATATTACAGGGTTTAAATATCACAACCAGATGTGCAGGACTGTTCGACAAAAATTACACAATAATCATATTACATTGAAAAAATAACTAGTGTGTCGAATGTCCAGACGCTTCCCATCTTACGAACGATATACGTTCCGAGCGGTCGTTCGTAAGGTGAATTTGTTTGTAAGTTGCTTCAGTGCTATATTTTGTATGAAATGTATGTTTAAGTCAAACACTGAATGGCAAAGTATAAAACACAGACGCTCTAACAGTTGTAAAATAAATTTACACCTAGGGTAGTATGACGACATACAGTGAGACCTCAACTTACAAACACCTTAACTTACAAACTTTTCGTCTTACAAACGTCAAATTTATGAAAATTAAACCTTATAATAAGCACTATTTTCATAATACACACCCACCACGGCTGGCGGAGTGATCTTCGGCGGAAGCACATGACCGAACAGCACCAGAAGTTAAGT
Source organism: Hippocampus bargibanti (assembly GCF_051943395.1). Lineage (NCBI taxonomy): Eukaryota > Metazoa > Chordata > Actinopteri > Syngnathiformes > Syngnathidae > Hippocampus > Hippocampus bargibanti. The sequence continues at coordinate 3,635,106 of NC_142735.1, forward strand.
TACCAACAGTCCTTGTGGAAGGTGACTCTCCTTCCATAAGCCATCAACGACCATCAAAAAGGTAAATAAAACTTCATTTTACAGCAGTTTATTTCTTTAATTACAGTCCTCATGTAATGCGCCTCTCTTTCCAAACAGCAATTCCCTTTGACCTTCGACCTCCAACGCCATTCCATCAAGCCATAAATGACCATCACAAATGTAAATAAAGTGACTTTATGACACAATACAGTGTATTTCATTACAATGCAATAGCAGATTTATTATACATAGAATAAGGTATGTTGTGTGTAGTTTAAGGCTTATTTAGTTGAAAAGTATATTTTATGGAAACCCGGGAACCAATTATTCCCATTTTAGTGGTTTCCTATGGGAAAATCTTTTTTCAGATACACACTTTTCGCCTTACACACTCTGTCTGGGAAGTTCGTAAGTTGAGGTCTCTGAGTTGAACGCAAACACGCAGCTGTAGCATCCATTGACGTAATTACTGATTTACGTGCCAGCAGCCATTACTTTTTGTTATGCATCGCGTCGTCCTGGAGCGTCAACTGGGAAGAGGGATTTCCTAACCGCCCACATACTCTCCGCAGCTAATCGTAAAATAGCTCGGCAGATCGGGGCCTGAACTCTTTGGCACCACTTCAGCATAGCCCGGGCGCTGATTGGTCAGCATCGTGTCCGTCGCGTAAACATCCAGCCATTGAAACGCAGGGGTCTCAAACTCAATTTACCCGGGGGCCGCTGGAGGCACAGTCTGGGTGAGGCTGGGCCGCATCAGGATTTTCACAAGAAAAGCACTGATAAAACATTACAATGTTCTCAAAATCTTTATTTTTAATACACAAAAATGAATTAAATAAATAAATGGAAAAATGAATAAAAAATAAATTAACCAGTCATAAATGAATACAATAATTATAATGATCATAAGGCACATCGATTCTCTTCCCACCTTCAAATCCCATCTCAAAACCCACCTATTTAAAATTTCATTTTCTGTGTACATTTATCTCTTGTTTCTATGCATAATTGTATTTTATTTATTGTATTCTATTTATAATTATAATTTATTTATTATTGTATCTATGCTTGTTTGTGACTGTAAAGTATCCTTGAGTGCTTTGAAAGGCGCTTGAAATAAAATGTATTATTATTATAATACAAAATCTAACTTACAGCATCTGTCCAAATATTTTTCACCATCCAGTACCCGCAAAAATGTTCGTATGCACCATATTTCGTTACTTCAATATTCGTAAGTTGGGGAGCATCTGTATTCCAGTTTATATTGTTAAGTGGCTTCACTCCATATAACCATCTGAATTTAATGACATGTTTTTTTGTTATATTATTTGGCTAAGTGGACTTTCTGTGAATCTACTTTTTCCCTCCCCAGAGCAAATTTGCCGTCTTTTTTTTCCTCCCAAGCTATGATGATGTTGCTCCATGCACCTTGATTACTTTCATCAGCTCTTCATTACTTTTGGCCTAATCACACATCATAGCAGCCGATGCACCTGGGAATGAAACCGCCTTAATATGGCTGCTGGCAGAGATGAGCTCTCCAGCTGTTTGCTACCATCCAAAACTGTCAGCCCTCATTTGAACCAATTGCCCCGTGGAATTCCCTAATCAAACCTGTAATAACCGCACATACCGTCAAATGTGTGTGTGTGTGAACCCTGGGTGAGCTGCCACCCGCTCTCGTTGGCCAACATCAGCGTCGTCCAAACTGATGGGTAAAATGTTAAACTGGCTGCCATTTATGTCACAGTCACGGAGTTGACTTCCAAATGTGCCAGCCTGAGAAATTTATTTCCAGGTGACAGCGCACAGCACAGCAGTGAAGGGAAGTATGTATTTCCATGATGCTAAGCTACCGAATCGAGTGCTAAGATGATGGATGTTCTCTATGTATATAGTTGGGGATAAAGTTTCTAGATTGACTTAAATGGTAACCGACGTCACTTTTTTGTTTTTTAACTGACATCAGAAAAACGTTTTATAGCATCTAAAATACTCGAAACACACAGTATGATATTTTTAGTCACATGCAAAACACCAATAAAAATGACTTAAAGTGTCCAAAATCTGCAAAAAAAATTGAGCTGTAAATTGGGCATTTTCAGAAAGTCCCGCCCCCAGTTTGTGACATCACGCCAAGACGTCTTGCATTGCTGGAAAATCAAACCAATGGCTTCAGATTCGGAGAACATGCTTTCTCGTTACACATCCAGTTATGAATATGATTCAAATAGTTCTGAAGAGGAAAGCATACATGTTTGCCATCGATTAAAGAAGTCCTTCTGTGTCATTTTGAGGCATCTGGACTGCAATGTAACGTCCCACAAAAGAGGCAGAAAAATGGCGACTAGCTCCTGTGAGGAATGAATCAGCCCGTTTCCACAGGCTGCTACATTCCTTGCATGGAGCTTGGCCTCCCTCTGCTGGCGGCTTTTGGATGTGACACAAGGGTTTCAAAAAAAAAACAGTACAGCAAAATACATTGACGTGATGGAAAGACGCTACAATGCGTCTTTTTTACGGTCAGGAGGCGGTCCTTTTCTGACGTCACGTTGAGGACTCGTCACCAACTCAAAAACAACACTTCCTTAAAACGTAAAATATAGCTATATGCGGTGGAATCGTATTAAAATACGCCCAGTAGAAGTCATTTGAAGCCATTTTACAAATTATGGACACAACTTGTCCGGAGATGTCGGTTGTCCTTTAAAATGTGCTATCTTTCAAAGTACAGTAAAGACTCGTTATATCGATATTCTCGGGAGTCTGAAAAAATATCAATATAACCGGACTATCGATATATCCGATCCTGCGGCATGTAAATTTTCTCCTTGCGTTCATAGAAATAGTATTGTAATAAGCAGTACTATCGATATAACCAATATCGATATAACGAGGCTTTACTGTAATTTAATTTTTACTGTAGCTTAACATTTGAATGCACATATAGTGATACCTTGGCTTACAAACTTAATTTCTTCCCAGAGTGTCTAAGGCGAAAAGTGTGTATCCCAAAAATTAATTTCCCATAGAAAACCATTAAAATGAGAATAATCCGTTCCCAGGTCCCCATAAAACATAGTTTTCTACTTTCTAATTTTCTAAGCCTTAAAACTACACAAAATATACCTTATTTTATGTATAATAAATGTGCTATGGTATTATAATTAAAGAAATAAACTGCACTGTATAATGAAGTCATTTTATTTACCTTTGTGATGTTCGTTGATGGCTTGATGGAATGGAGTGGCCGGTTTCAACAGCATTAAACACTTGATGAGGAATATAACCTTTCACCATCTTGAGGAATGATCCCTTGTAGGTGCTTTCTCTGCGATAATTTTACCTAGTTCCTCATTAATTGTGTTCTGTTTAGCTGGGTTGATAGCGTTTTGCATCAAGTGTACAGATGGCTTGTGCGGGTTATTTGTGGAGCCTGATTGATGGGAATTTTAACCTTGCAGTCTACACTCTGCCTTTGAACTTTCAAAGTTAAAACAAGTCCAAATTTCACCGTTTTCTATCAATTTTGTCAATCTCTCTCTGTCGTCTACCTGTCTCTTTAATGTTTAAACCACCTCCCCTCACTGCTGCGTTCTTGACCAATCACGTGGCTTTAACCGAAGAATGGGGGCGGGGAATAGAGAACAAAAAATGTTGGCAGCCTTTTTTTTGGAGAATGGTTTCACTCTCTCTGTCTGTAAACCTTCTCTCACTGATGTGTTCTTGACCAATCACATGGCTTTAACCGACGACTGGGGGCGGCGAATAGAGGACCAAAACAAGCCAGCTGCCATTTTCTTTTAGGAGAACGGGCTTGATTGCGAACGACACATCACTCATTGTGGCAACTCCGTCCGTGTGTATCCCGAAAAATAGTTCGTATGCCAAGGTAAAATCTTCATAAATTTAACGTTCGTAAACTGAAAAGTTCGTAAGCCAAGGGGTTCGTAAACCGAGGTATCACTGTATTTAAAATGCCTAAATGTCGATTACTTTTTGATCAGATGGTTTTTTTTTTCTTGGTTAAATATGAACAAAACGTCACAGTGTTTGACTAGCAAGTCCTTTCATTGCATGACTCCATCTTGGACAGTCCTCCGCCACCTGCAGTGCGTTCCAACATTGATGAAAAGCTGTAACTCTCAGTATAGTTTCCCTTCTACGTTACCTAACAAAGAGAACCAACCGTGTAATCCATCTGACTTGGGATCAGTCAAACATTCTTTCGTCAATACCCCAAGAGAAGACCTCCATGGAGTCAGACGCTGTGTTGAGGATCAAAGCCATTTGGTAAAAATTCACTTGCATCAAACGCTGATGCGCCGGTGTTACCTAGCAACTTGAGACCAGGTGTTGTTCAAAAATGGAGGGATATTAAAGTCTGCATCCTCCCCTTTCCTGTTTCACGCAAATACAATTTTAAAGGAAATCAATAAGGCTGTGAATGTGACCAGTGTACAAAAAGAGAAGAAAAGCCAATTTTTTGCCAAGTTGCTACAGCGCAGCGGGGATGCTAGTCGAAAAAACAACATAGTGAAGTGACTCATTTGCTCTCGTCATAGTAATAATGTCACACATAAACACCCTTAAAAAGTGATTTGAGGCCACTAGTGGCCATGTCGCAGTGCACCTTGACAATAAAACATATCGTGCGGCGTCGACGCGGGGGGAGACCAGTTTCCAGGACCGAGGTAAAGCCACAGGCGGCTCTTAATCAAGATAACAACACAGCTGTCATATTAGAAAGAAATTAAGCAGCGCCATCCTTCGCTTTAACAAGGCTGAGCAAGCAGGCTGAAACAGCTCCATCAAAGTGCGAGGTCAGACCTCACGCCGTGAAGTCGAGCATACGCTCGCCAAGAGGCCTCAAAACATTGTAATGTTGTTTGACATGCACCGCTGCCTCTGCGATGCAGGTAAATTGGTGATTTAAGACCACTACTGTATTTAACAACAGCGTCCTCGTTTGCACGCCGCTTGTCGTGCCCGCTTCGTTGACCTAGAAATTAGGGCCGGTCATGGCGGGGCGCTAATGTGCCGATGGATGCATGCAAGCCCCCTCAGGAGCACTTGAGAGGGAAAGAGCTGTGATTGTATTGCTCTGTGTCCATCTTGCCTTGTCTGTCTTAGCCAGCGGTGGCAGGTGTAAGCTGCAAAAGTGCTTGATTAATGTTCTATTTAGTGCCAGTGACTGACTGGAAGACAAGCTCCTCTGGCTAAATACTGTGGGAGCAGACACGATAGCTGTTGAGTTTGCATGTTCTCCTTGGGTCCACATGGATTTTCTCAGGGTACTCGCATTTCCTCCCACAATCCAAGAGTGTGCATTTAAAAGAGGCTGATTGAACACTCTAAATCAAGGGTGAGGAACCTATGGCTCGTGAGCCATATATGGCTCTTTTGATGGTTGCATCTGGCTCGCTGATAAAACTAAATACAGTGATACATTGGCTTACGAACTTAATTGGTTCCCAGAAAGTGTGTGTAAGGCAAAAAGTGTGTATTACAAACATTAATTTCCCATAGGAAACCATTAAAATGGGAATAATCCGTTCCTGTGTCCTCATAAAACATAATTTTCAACTAAATAAGCCTTAAAACTACACAAAATATACCTTAATTTTTGTATAATAAAGGTGCTATTGTATTGTAATTAAAGAAATAAACTGTACTGTATAATAAAGGTTTTTGTTTATCTTTGTGACGGTCGATGATGGCTTGATGGAATGGAGAGCTTTTTGCATAAAGTGTCTCAAGGAGCTCTGGGTTGTACATCTTGGAAGTTGTGATATTGCATCAGCAACATATGCAGGCAGACACACTAGAAACTTCATTAATAGCTGGTTCCCTTGCTTGTCTTTTCTCTTCAAATTGTACGGATGGCTTGTGCGGGTTATTTTGGAGCCTGATTGATGGGATATTTTAACCTTGCAGTCTACACTCTGCCTTTAAACTATCAATAAAGTTGAAACAAGTCCCAATTTCACTGTATCCATTTTCTCACCTTTCACATTTGATTTTCAGCTCCTTATTAGGAGCTCCAAGAACAGGCTCGTTCGCGAACGACACATCACTCATTGTGGCGCTTCATGTGTTTCCCGAAAAATAGTTCATATGCCAATATTATATTCTCGTGAATTTGGAAGGCGAAAAGTTCGTTAGCTAAAGTGTTCGTAAGCCGAGGTATCACTGTACATATTCTCGCTTTTTCACTGTTCATTTCCTGTTTGGGCTGCAGTTGGTGGAAAGCGCAATTTTCATTGGATGATACTGACCTATGTCGGCGGAAAGCGCAATTTTTATTGGATGATACTGGCCGTTCATGTTGAAACAGGTAATCCCGGCGAGTTAAAAAAAAAAAAAAAAACGAGTATCGTACACTTCAGGTTGGAATGGACCAAAAGATTCGGCTTTGTGGAGGGAAAAGGCTTTGATTCTAATTTGCAATGAAACAATACCATCGATGAAACAGTCGAATATGAGTGGCACTTTGAAAAGCCCCATGCTAACGTTAGCATCAATATACTTCTGCGAGAGACAGCAGAGAGCAAGCGCAGTGTGCAAGCTAGCTAGAAGTATTTTTGCGTATGGACCCGGCAAGTTGACTTTCATTCAGATCGTTTGGCTGGATTTTTACCAATCATGAGGAACGGGAAACTATTCATGTTAATGGTGAGTATTATCACGTTATTTTAAATAATACAAATATAAATATTCAAGTTATTTTAAATAATACATTCTGACATTTTGTTGCATGTTTGTGTGTGTGTTTGCGTGTGTGTGTGTGTGTGTGTGTGTGTGTGTGTGTGTGTGTGTGTGTGTGTGTGTGTGTGTGTGTGTGTGTTTGGCTCTCACTGAAAAACATAGCTCCTGTATTTATTTTTCTACTTCTTTCCTTTACTCTTCCTTTCATAACTTTGCTGCTGTCACTTCCGTGTAGAGTGAACGCTGGCGCGAATGGCTGCCGCTGCTCACCCGCACAAAAAAATCCCGTGACTGTAAAGTGTCCTTGAGAGTTTTGAAAGGCGCTTAGAAATTCAATGTATTATTATTATTATTATTATTATTATTATTATTATTATTATTAATATTATTATTATTACAGTAAAGTCTCGTTATATCGATATCGGATATATCGATAGTCCCGGTTATATCGATACTATTTCTATGCACGCACGGAGAAAATTACATGCAAACAGGGTCGGATATATCGATAGTCCCGGTTATATCGATCTTTTTTCGGACTCCCTTGAATATCGATATAACGAGACTTTACTGTATTAGTAGTAGTAGTAGTAGTAGTAGTAGTATTAATATTATTATTATTGTACTTTTATGGCTCTCTTAGTCAAAAAGGTTCCCGACCCCTGTTCTAAATTCTCCCTCGGTTTGAGTGTGAGCGTCAATGGTTATTCGCCTGTGTGTTTTGCTAACTACCTGTTCAGGATGTCCCCCACCTACTACCCGAAAAAAGCTGGGATAGGCTCCAACATGCCCACTACCCTTTGTGAAGCCGGTCATAAAATGCAAACTCAATCACGACATGCAAGCGGACATCGAAAATGTGACATGATTCATTTTAAATGAATCGAGGTAGAAACAAAAAAACAAAGGGGTGGATGAGAAATGCCGCATGATGAAGATAGACTGTTCACATCTGGTCTGGAAGGGGATGACTGACAGACTAACAAGGGTTGTGATGTGGCTTTCTTTCTTCTTCCCGACAAAAGAAATTAAGAGTCACATTGAAATACGGCGGTTGTGAAAATCTAACTTTCATCTCCTCTATGACGACTGAAATAAGCGAAAAAACATGCGTCGACACCCAAGGCGTGGAATAACAATTCAGCATGTGCTTGCTTTTTAAAAGATGTGCATCCTTTATTACTTTTTTTAGGTTATTGCTTTATTTTTTGACTGGCCTCTGCCTTCCAGTTCTCCTTTCTGTTTCCTTTTGATCTCTGTGTTCTGCTGAGCGCAATGATATGAAATGGAAATGCTCAAAGAAAAAGCACTCTGCTGTTTTCCCATGTGTAATCACCGCAGGGGCTGATTTCTCAAAGGATATTGATAAATAGATCAGCTTGATGTGATGACGGGGTGTTCTTAACAGTTGGCGTCGGTGTCACGCGCTGGTGACCTAATATCACCTCTCGGTTGACACTCTGCCAGATATCCCACAGAAACCAATTACTCCCATGTCTGAAGCTTTTCCCATGCACCATGTGCCAACTTTTATCCTTTAGTCCGAGGCAACAGTTATTTAATGACTGCCTTCACTCCCTCGTTCCGTGGAACTGAGAGTGGTTAGGCATTGTGCTGTAAAAAGGAGGTTTAGAATATGTCGTTTTCCCTGTTGTTTAGTTTATTTTGAGTTTGAAAATTGGCTATAAACACAAAAACAGACATCTGAGAAATTACAATACAATACAATACCATACATCCTAATTTATCTGGCGTTTTCACAACAGCTGCAGCTGTAACAAAACGCTTCATATAATAGTCAACACAAAGCGAAATAATAAACACAACTGGAACTTGAAAACATACACAGTTGTCCAATCTTAACGGCTTTCCCCATGTACTCTATGATGTTTGAGTCAAGAAAAACACTTTACTAAAGGACAACCGATGCATCCGGAGAAGTTGTGTCCATAATTTGTAAAATCACTTCAAATGACTTCGACGGAGCGTATTTTACAAAGATTCCACCACATATTGCTATATTTTACGTTTTAAGACTCGCGCTGAATATTCAGGAAGTCTTGTTTTCGAGTTGGTGACGATTCCTGACGTGACGTCACGTCAGGAACGCCCCTTACCGAGAAAGCGACACACAATGCATTTTGGGTACTTTGTTTGGTCTGAAAACATCGTTTTGATCCATGTTGATGGCGAAATTAGAAGGAACACATAAATAATGCAATGGTGAATCGTGTGTTCCACCAAGACTACTATTTGATACTAGTCGCTTGGCCGCCATCTTGTGCATTTTTTTGGCCGCTACATTGGAGTCTAGATGCCTCAAAATGATACGGAAGGACTTCTTTAATCGATTGCAAACATTTATGCTTTCCTCTTCAGAACTATTTGAATCATATTCATAACTGGATGAGTAACAGGAAAGCATTTTCTCCGAATCTGAAGCCATTGTTTTGATTTGTCCTGGTGTGACGTCACGAACAAGGGGGCGGGACTTTCTGAATCTGTCCAGTTCCGAGCTCATTTTGTGGCAGTTTTGGGACACTTTAAGTCATTTTTATTGGTGTTTTGCATTTGACTTAAAATATCAGCCTGCGTGTTTTGGGTATTTTAGATGCTATAAAATGTTGTTCTGATGTCAGTTAGGAAACAATAAAATGGTGTTGGTTGTCCTTTAAATAAAGCAGTTGTAGATGAAAAAGGAGAGGATGAAAACCTCATTTTCACCAGGGGATCGGAGACGTCATGGTGGAATGTGCAAGTGTGCTACGAGCTAAGTTTTGAAAGCTGTAGCATCCATTGACCAAATGAGATTGTCCCACATACTGTAAATCCGCTTCAATTCCAAGCCGCGATAAAACAATCTGCATCCGGTCCATATGACGCAAAATATCACAAAGTGACAAAAGAAAACAAAAAGACAACACAAAAACAACAACAAAAAACGTTCATGAGAGGACATGCCGATGGCGCCATCTTGGAAATAAAGAACCAAATGAAAAAAAATCATATTCATTGAATCTGCATTGGCTATTTTCAAAATGCTATCTGCTAAAGCTATCACAACACCACACGTCGCAGAACTTTTAAAACTGAAAACTTTGTTGCTAACCTTTTAAAGGAATGAATGCTGTCTTCTTCAATACTGCAAGAAGTAGATAGATAGTCCACAAAACATTTTTTTATTAGTTTTGGACTACGGAGATGTCATTTATGTGCTTGCTACACCCTCGACATAAAATACTTGATACAGTTTATCACGCTGCGGGTGGATGTATAACTGAGTTTATGAACCGTTACTGTCAACTATCCTGGAATGTCGACTGGACGTCCCAGAAACTAAGAAGAGAGCAGCACCGTTTATTGTTTATTTCTGAGGCATGACAGCAAGTGCCACAAGCCGACTCGTGATGACAGTTTGGTTCAGCTTGAACTAGCTTTCTATTAGCTATTAGCTAGATAGCCGGTTAGCTATCTATCTATTAGCAATCTATTAGCTAGCTAGCTAGTTTTCTATCTATATGAGTTATTCCGGGATGAGTGAACGCTGGCGCGTGTGGCTGTCGCTGCTCACCCTTTTTTTTGTAATATATTTTTTTGTAATATATTTTTTATATATATATATATATATATTTTTTTTTTTACAGAACACGTTCCAGATGTAGTCGTTTGGACTTAAAAGGGCAATTACGAAACAGAAACAAGGTTTGTCACATGCGGTAATGCGAAAGTAATGTGACTTTATGGTTGAGGCAGTCATGCAAAGAGCAACAGATAGCATTGAAACGTTGCATGTTTTCTCGGTCCACCGTCACAGCATCACATACTGAAAAACAACCTACAAAGCACAATCTTGGATAATACAGTCACGCTATGTGCCTAAGAATGGTAAAATGGCAAAAAAATAACAATAAATGACTGAAAATTGTATCAAATGCATCACCAAAAAAGGCTCCGCCCTCTAGCTTTATGTAAAAATACAACAAAGGTAACATTTGGTAGAAAATACCAAGCGGTGAAAACCGCCAAACTTCTGTTGGCGGGGAAAGCTTTTGATTCTCCACAGCTATAAACCCTTTGAGACAAAGGCTCCTCTTTATCCACTCTCAACGCAAGCACAGTTTACGATGGGGATAAAAACTGTACAGGTCACCTTTACCTTGTACGTATTACCTTCAGATACCAGCGTGGTGGCTGGAAGTGAGGAAAAATCTGATTTACGGGGCCTGTAGTTTGACAAGTTAAAACAATCAGGACTTACAGGAGGATTGATATTTCCCTAATAGATTTGTACTTCAGCACTGTGAAAATCCAGCAGTGGTGTTATATTACAAACATTTACGGTATTTTCCGGTTAATAAAGTGCACCCAATTCAGGGTGTATCCCGCCAAGTGCTCGAAGACGGCTGGGATAGGCTCCAACACCACCGCGACCCTAGTGAGGATAAAGAGATACGGAAAATGGATGGAATGAATGGATTTGTGAGCACTTTTCAAAACTCTCAAGATAACTTTACAGTCACAGGTTAAGTTTTTCATTTGATGGATGGATGGATGGATGGATGGATGGATGGATGGATGGATGGACAGGTGGGTAGGTGAATAGGTAGATAGCTAATAGCTAGGTAGATAGATAGCTAATAGCTAGGTAGATAGATAGCTAAAGGATAGGTAGGTAGATAGATAGCTAATAGCTTGGTAGATAGATAGCTAATAGCTAGGTAGATAGATAGCTAATAGATAGGTAAGTATATAGATAGCTAATAGCTAGGTAGATATATAGCTAATTGCTAGGTAGATAGATAACTAATTGCTAGGTAGATAGATAGCTAATAGCTAGGTAGATAGATAGCTAATAGATAGGTAGGTAGATAGATAGCTAATAGCTTGGCAGATAGATAGCTAATAGCTAGGTAGGTAGATAGATAGCTAATAGCTTGGTAGATAGATAGCTAATAGCTTGGTAGATATATAGCTAATTGCTAGGTAGATAGATAGCTAATTGCTAGGTAGATAGATAGGTAATTGCTAGGTAGATAGATAGCTAATAGCTAGATAGATAGATAGCTAATAGCTAGGTAGATAGATAGCTAATAGCTAGGTAGATAGCTAATAGCTTGGTAGATAGATAGCTAATAGCTAGGTAGATAGATAGCTAATAGGTAGGTAGATAGATAGCGAATAGCTTGGTAGATAGATAGCGAATAGCTAGGTGGATATATAGCTAATTGCTAGGTAGATAGATAGCTAATTGCTAGGTAGATAGATAGCTAATAGCTAGATAGATAGATAGATAGATAGATAGATAGATAGATAGCTAATAGCTAGGTAGATAGATAGCTAATAGCTAGGTAGATAGCTAATAGCTTGGTAGATAGATAGCTAATAGCTAGGTAGATAGATAGCTAATAGATAGGTAGGTAGATAGATAGCGAATAGCTTGGTAGATAGATAGCGAATAGCTAGGTGGATATATAGCTAATTGCTAGGTAGATAGATAGCTAATTGCTAGGTAGATAGATAGCTAATAGCTAGATAGATAGATAGATAGATAGCTAATAGCTAGGTAGATAGATAGCTAATAGGTAGGTAGACAGATAGCTAATAGCTTGGTCGATAGATAACTAATAGCTAGGTAGATAGATAGCTAATAGCTTGGCAGAAAGATAGCTATTTGTAAAACTTTTATATATCTGTATATTATATTAGGAAAACTTTTTTTCATTCATTGAAGGTGGGCCATATACTCCAGTGCGCCTTATCCACTTTAAAATACGGTACTTTTTTACTGGTAATAGTGTGAATAATCGAGCCTCACTGTCGAAAGAAACTGTTTGTTTTTTCAGCCCAGTAGCACTTATATAAAGAATGCATTATTTAACAATACAATCATGCTTGACGCCATGAACTAGAATTACCCTATTTCCTGTTTCTCCCGCCCTTATCTGAAACACTTCATCCTATCAGCGAGTGGGTCCCATTAGGTGTAGATAAGCGCAATATAAGTGCACTCCATTTTCCACGTTTTCCATCTGGAAGTTTTCACACACAACTCATTTTACAGTTACTAAACCAGACTTGAGTTAACTCTAAATAATTTATGAATCCAATCACAATGACACGCAGTCCTCATCATTGCTTATTGAGTTCTCTGCGGTCTCGCATCTCACAGTGGCCCCGCTATTCACTGAAGGGTTCTTTAGGCGTCCTCAAATGAAGTCGAGCGTTGACGTGTCATCATTAAGATCCGTCTCCACGGTAATAAATTCACCTCTGATTCAGTTGATTGTTAACTCTCTCAAATGGTGGTCGCTATGTCGGATGGATACTAACTGAGTCAAATTTCCATTCAAGTAGTCACAGGGAAAAGAAAAAGCTGTATATGAAAGAAATCAAATGCTTTCTGTGTAATCGTCTTCTTCTCAGAAGAATCGAATTGTCATGCGTTAAGTACGATTCGGAAGTTTTTTTCAATACCAATCAGCAGGCACTAAGGAGTGCCACGTAAATCTGACACCGTTTACCGCCATTGGTATGCAGCCCGGCCAGCTAACCACTTTTGCTGGTGGCTTTTAAAAGCAGGGGGAAGCGACGTGAAAGCAAACTGTGATGCATCGTGAATTCACAGCGCCGAGTTTGACAATAGCTTGACAACGGCGTTAGTCACACCCCCTGGTGCCGATTGTCTCATTTCTATTCTCCCCGCAGAGCTCATCGGATTGATCTCCTGAGAAACCACTGCTTGGTGTCAAGATGCCATGCCACTCTGTCACGTCCGTTGAAGATGGAGACGTGAGTTATTATTTTATTTATTGACAAAGTACTTTTAAACACAGCAAACTCTGCCTCCCTGGAGTTCTCAAAAACAACACTTGTGTCAATGATGACAAATAAACCAAACAAAAATCTAACTGTGACTTTGCTCCAGTGGTTAACTTTTGTTATTGAGGGGGGAGTGTGAGCTAGAATAGTTGATGCTTTAAGCACTGTAATGGTAATAAGGTCAATTAGGATACACGGTCAAGAAAGATAACGTTGACAGTCTATATTCTTCATCGTGTGACAGTCACAGCGAATCAATGTCCTCCATCTATCCCGGTTTTGTGCATCCTCTTCTCTCACACCAGTGTGACAGTCTGACAAATGCAAAAGACCTCTACCGAAACATGTGAGGTGAATAACCACCTAAAAAGGTCCTCTCTACGTATTCGTATAGGAAATTGTTGTCTATGATATAACTGGCTCTCAATTGTCACATAGACTCTTGACAAAATGGTAATGCTACCAACATATATCCAAATATGTGCGTAGCAAAGCAAATGTTGTCTTTAAACAAGTATTGACCTACTTCGGCTGACCTCTGGCGAGAGGTCTAGTTATATATCTATCCATCCATCTATTTCCAGACAACCTTATCCTTATTAGGGTCGCAGGGGGTGCAGGAGCCTAACCCAGCCGTCTTCAGGCACTAGGCAGGGGACACACTGAATTGGTTGCCAGCAAATCACAGGGCACACAGAGACAAACAACTCTCACACTAATACCTAGGGACAATTCAGAGTGTTCAATCAGCCCGCCATACATGGTTTTGGAATGTGGGAGGCAACCGGAGGACCCGGAGAAATCCCACGCGGGGAGAACATGCAAACTCCACAGAGGGAGGCTGGACAAGGTCTTGAATTCAGGACCTGTGCATTGTGCCGCCGGCCACTCTTCTACCGGGCCGCCTAATTCTATATTAAAAACACTAATATATATGAACAAGAATTTATTTATTTTTTCTAAATTTGTTGGCTGAATCTGTACAGTAGAGGCCATATATCCGAGAACTTGATGAGAACATTCTGCATTGATCTAGAGCAGTGGTTCTTAATCTTGTTAGAGGCACCGAACCCCACCAGTTTCATATGCTAATTCACCAAACTCCTCTTTCAATGATTGTGCCAACTAACTGCAGACATGACCGAGGGTTGGACCTCTGCGGTGGAGGATCCCCCGAACCCCTGAGACCGACTCACCGAACCCCTAGGGTTCCATCGAACCCAGTTTAAAAACAACTGATCTAGAGGTTGTGTTTTGGCTGACAAGTCATTACCATATGAAACAGGAGAGTGGAGTGTAAACCTCTTTCAGGGAGGAAGATGAAGCTTCATAACAAGCTGAATCTGGACCTTTATCTCGACAGAGAACAGACTCTCAGATTACTCACATTTTGGAAAAATCAAATTATTTGTTTTTGCTGTTTTTCCTCTGAAAATGTCAACAGGGCGTTCCAAGCGACTTTACAAAGTGAAATCTAAACCAGATATGAATGTGAACAGCTTGAGATGAATAAGCCTTGGCTTCTGGGTTGTGCCATGGGAATCATTCAGCTAATCAGCTGAATAAGAATTCCTTGCAACTTATTCTTGGCAGATTGTGAATAGTCACATTTGTACTTGTCCTGCAATTATCTTTCTCATCTGTAAAAATTTCACTAAGTCCGTAATGACGGATTTCATACGTGCAAAGATGCAAAACCAACGGGTGCCAAAGACTATATTTCGTGTTCAAATTGATGTCCCTTCTTATCTCTGGCAAATAAATAAACATGAGCTTGGAATTTTATGGCAATGTCCCGACTTCCTTGGACTTAAGTTTTCTATTCCCTCTCGTTCCCTCAGATCCTCTTCCTCCCTCCGCCTCTGTATCCCAATATGCCAATCTCAGCATGATGGCTGACAGAGCCTTCAGCTGCTCTGCCCCCAAACTTTGGAACTCACTTCCTCCCAGCATTCATAACATCAATTCTCTTCCCACCTTCAAGTCCCATCTCAAAACCCACCTATTTAAAATAGCATTTTCTGTGTAGCTCTCTCTCTGGTTTCTATTTATTATTGTATTTTATTTATTGCATTATATTTGTGATTGTATCTTATTTATTATAGTACCTATGCTTTTCTGTGACTGTAAAGTGTCCTTGAGAGCTTTGAAAGGTACTTAAAATGTAATGTATTATTATTATTATTATTATTATTATTATTATTATTATTATTATTATTATTATTATTATTATTATTATTATTAATTTACTTGTCCTTTGAACAATCAAAAGGTGTCCAGTGATCCTTTAGATGGCATTTGTGTGTGCTGTTCTAATGAAAAAGTTGGCCTCATACTGTTTCTCCCTATGAGCCCAATGTGCTCAAGTCAAATGGATTCTCCTCTGGTGAGCCCACAGTTAGTGTAAGCGTTAGTGTTAATGCACAGCACCCAATTGTGTGTTAGCGGCATCTCCACAAGACGCCTAACAAGTTACATTTTACATTATCTGTGTAACATTTATGTTCTCGCACAGAGGTGAAACAATTGTCGAGGATTTCTTTCCAGTATGAAGTAATTCTGACATTCCTTCTGTAATAGATCCATCCATTTTCTAGTCTTGTACAATCAATCCCTGCTGCCCTATTTCCTTTGCATACTATGTAAAGAAATAGGCCAGACTAGCCGATGCCCCCAACCTCAAACCTCCTCCCATATCCACACATACATAAACAGACTCATGGGCACCTTTTGGGATCTTTGAAGGGGGGAAAAAGGAGGAACTATATTCCCCATAAATATTCAGAAAATATTTTTCTAACTAGCCCACTGATTCCAGTACAATATTTACATGATCACCCTATTTTTATTTCTCATGTCGGGATTTGCATTTGTTTTGGTGTGTGTTGCTCTTGGGAGAATAAATTGAATGAGTCTACACCGCTGCCATCGACCGGGAACCTCTTACGTAACAATTTGGTGCAATTATTTTCCTATTGGTCAAATAAAGGCCCAACAACTAATCCTGTCTTAACAGTGACGTACACTAAATAAGCACAAGATGAATCATACATGCAAAATTTGAATCTTGACTTGTGAAAGTGCGCTTAAATTTGTGTCTCTTGATGTATATTCACTTGACACAAGCGAGACTTGGTTGGGGACTGAAAATAATACAGACCACCGAGAGTCTTAGACCCACGGATGCACACAAATCGGCCCTCTCATTTAACACACTGACTCACCAGAGAGCTTGGTGCAGAAACACATTGTCGTATAAACACGGTGAGATAGCACAGGGGGGTTATTCAGGGATGTTTGGCATCTCCCATTACATTGCAGCTCCAGAAAACTATTTATATGCATTATAAATATGGATATTTTTCTACCGTAGTACAAAAAAGAATACAAAACCCCAGCAGGAAGATTTGAGGCTGCGAGGAATGAGAAGTTCATTTCTGTTGTGACAGGTACGGTGAGGACGGTGACAGGTGGCACGGCGACGAGCATCACTGACGAATTTTGTTCAAACGAAAACGGATCATGTCACTACCGTCAGGACTTGTCACTTCACTGTCATTTAGCAGCACCCCTTGTGGGACTGACGACCAATCCACACACATCGTTATTGGGCACCCTGCTGTTGGAGACGTAAGAGCTGACCGGTCGGGGTTGAGTGACCGTCACCAGTCTATGCTTATGAAAATAAAATAGAAGGTGATGACATGAAAAGGTCCTCCTGCTGGGAAAAACAAACGTGTGTGGTGTTGTGAGGCTTTCCGCGACAGTTTTAAAAATGAACAACTTCTCCATTGTAAATGTCGGGGGCTCCTGGCACCTGCGAAGTCGGAGACATCTTATCTAGGGCTCCCTTCTTATCACCTAGCCCCAATGGAAACTATTGCAAGAAGGCAGGTTGTCATATGACAAGCCACAGCTCGGCAGACTTTGCCCTACCGCTGGCGGGTCCTAAGCGATAATACATAACACAGCGGTACCTGGGGGCTGTTAGATAGCGCCAAGGGGAAATATGAACCCCGTGGCGATCCGTATCTGTCTTATTAAAGAGCTGACCTTGACCACTGGGGAAAACTGGATTAGTCAGATTTTCAACAAAGAGGCAGGATGATGTTATGCTGTTGAAATGAAGAGCCTCTTCCTTTTTATGCCCTTGTATTGGCTCTCCCACTATCCCACCACCCCCCGCAGTCGCTCTCGATGTTGTTGTTGTTCTTGTTTTGCTGTCACTGTTCATTGTCCTATGAAATAAAAGGAAGGGCTGAGGCACCAGTCTGCGGTCAGGCGTCTGCCAGCATAATGTAAACACTGCAAACACTGACTCTGCACCCAAACATATATGCACAGACCTACTTTGAACATTTAAGTAAACTTTTTAGTAAAGCTCTTATGTCTGTCACCTATTTCTCCTTTGTGGTACGGAGAGCAGCAGGCGAGTGAGGTATCACGTTATGAACGGTTGTAACCTTGAGCCCGGTGACCTTTGCTCGCTCGAAATCCATTTTGTACACCAGTAATTGCGGAATGAAAACTGATCGTCTCAAAGGACGAAGGCCAGTTCTTGGCTAAATGAATGAAAAGGTATTTACATCGCTGAATTGACTGCGGGACATTGAATTGACCTTACATTAAAGGGTCACTTCACTCATTTCTCGTCTCCCACATGAGGCATTAGTGCCCGCTTTCCTCCTTCCTTTGTCCTCCCTTTCCCTTTCTCCACCTCCTCTCATCTTGTTCCTCTGCATTCACCGTCAGATGTTATTTCAAAGACCAGATCACTATGGCAACAATTAGTCACATCATCATCGCCCACACTTGCATTTGATGGCTGTTTTTACTTTGGAGAGTTTGTCGAGGGGCTCATACCTAACTGGCACCAGGCCAAGTCTGCTGTCATGACGGAGGCGCAATGTTGCCATCTGTTGGAACGGAAGCTTTCCGGGAAACCGGCGTGCCTGAAAAACATCCCGAGTTACTGCGATGACTAATGACCGTCAATCACACGTCAATTAAGACCTTCAGTTCCGAGTTGGAATCACACAGCGTCATAAATGTGCCCCGCTTTAAAGGTCAGCTTCCCACCCCTTGAATGCTGATGAAAAATGTCGCCATTCACCATGAGAAAGGCGCATACAGATGCGAGACTGGTAGCATTCAACAGCGAGTATGGCGGCTTGACAAATTGAATCCGGAGCGTTTGGGCTCGCAACCACATCCACATCTATTCACTGCATGTCATTTTGTATTTCTCTTCATGACGAGTGCTCTCATGTAGCATGAGCGCACCTCACGAGAGAGATAATCTATTGGCTGAGATTTTAGCCGAGTGTTACCATTACAACCTTGGTTCTGTCTGTTCCCTGGAGGTCATAATGACATTTTTCCCCCGCATCTACTTCGTTCTTAGGTTCTGTCATTGGAAATGTTTCATGGATGGAAATAATGTTTCATGTAGTTGGCATTTAATTCCTCTTGTTATTTATTGTGTTCACTTTAATCTTTGCCAGGGAACAGGTGTTATCATGTTTACCTACATTATCAGGAGTGCTTCAGCAGGAAGATTTTTCTCAGCACTATGACTGTTTGGTTGCAAGTGAATTACTGCAGTCTCCAAGTAAATAACAAACACTTGATATCTTATGGTGTCTGCTAACATTCTACCCTGTGGCTATTTCTTATCTGCGCTGTTATTTTGATCTGTATCGCTATTGAAAGACACTTTTAGACTAAACAGATAATGGCTGCCAGCGCACTATTTGAAATCAGATTGTATCACGTTGTAAAAATGACTGTTGGATAGATTGATGACACTTCCACATTAGTGGGCTCTTCTGCCATGGTCTTATTATTTGTGAGCAATAGTTGCAGTTTCAGGTGTCAAGTTTTACAACGGCCAAACAAAAATACAGTGATACCTTGGGTTACGAACTTAATTGGTTCCCAAAATGTGTGTAAGGCCAAAAGTATGCATTCCAAACATTAATTTCCCATAGGAAACCATTAAAATCAGAATAATCCGTTCCCGTGTCCCGATAAGACATAATTTTCAACTAAATAAGCCTTAAAACTGCACAAAATATACCTATTTTATGTAAAATAAATGTGATATGGTATTGAAATGAAAGAAATAAACTGTACTGTATAATAAAGTACTTTTATTTACCTTTGTGATGGTCGTTGATATTGCAACAGATGCAGGCAGACACACTAGAAACGTCATTAATAGTTGGTTCCCTTGCTTGTCTACTCTTCAAATTGCACAGATGGCTTGTGCGGGTTATTTGTGGAGCCTGATTGATGGGATATTTTAACCTTGCAGTCTACACTCTGCGAACAACACATCA